>NC_135748.1:2991250-3297500 GCF_041903045.1 Epinephelus lanceolatus
GGGGGGCCTGTGGGGTGAGGGAGGGCTGTCAGCTGAAGCTGCCACTGAGCAGAGGGAGGGGGACAGGTCGCTGCTGGGGAGGGGACAGAGTCTACAGCAGAGGTGTGAATGGGTGCAGTGATGGTGGGTGGAGACTCAGATCCACAGTCAGAGCTCACAGGGGGGATTGTTGTATGATCGTGCTGACGTATTACGGTAAGCGAGCATTTCCGGTGTTTTTGTGACAGCGTCACTGTACTGCTCTAGTGAATTCTACTAGCCTGCTTTATGCTTTCTCACTTCAGTTGCTTTAACATCTACTTCAAGTCTCTGTACTTGTTTTATTAGATCTTAGTGCGGCGTTTGACACAACTGACCATCAAATTATGCTACAGAGACTGGAACACTTAATTGGCCTAAAACGTTCTGCACTAAGCTGGTTTAAATCTTATTTATCTGATCGTTTTCAGTTTGTTCACATTCATAATGAATCATCCTTACGTACTAAAGTTTGTTTTGGAGTTCCGCAAGGTTCTGTGCTCGGACCAATGCTATTTACTCTATATATGCTTCCTTTAGGTAACATCATTAGAAATCACTCTGTAAATTTCCATTGCTATGTGGATGATACACAGTTGTATTTATCTATGAAGCCAGAAGTAAGTAATCAATTAACTAAACTTCATAATTGCCTTAAAGACATAAAAACCTGGATGAGCACCAATTTCCTGATGTTAAATTCAGACAAAACTGAAGTTATTGTTCTTGGCCCCAAACAACTCAGAGACTCTTTATCTGATGACACAGTTTCTCTAGATGGCATTGCTCTGGCCTCTAGTACTACCATAAGAAAGCTCGGAGTAACATTTGATCAAGATTTGTCTTTTAATTCTCATTTGAAACAAACCTCCGGGCTGTATTTTTTCATCTGCGTAATATTGCGAAAATTAGGCCTATCCTGACCCGAAAAGATGCAGAAAATTGGTCCACGCTTTTGTTACCTCAAGGCTGGATTACTGTAACTCTCTGTTATCAGGTAGCTCTAGTAAGTCCTTAGAAACTCTCCAGCTAATTCAGAATGCAGCAGCACGTGTACTAACAGGAACTAAGAAACGTGATCATATTTCTCCTGTTTTAGCTTCTCTGCACTGGCTCCCTGTAAAATCCAGAATTGAATTTAAAATCCTACTGTTAACTTATAAAGCTCTAAATGGTCAAGCTCCGTCATATCTTAGAGAGCTCATAGTGCCATATTATCCCACCAGAACTCTGCGCTCGGAGAATGCAGGGTTACTCGTGGTCCCTAAAGTCTCCAAAAGTAGATCAGGAGCCAGAGCCTTCAGCTATCAGGCTCCTCTCCTGTGGAATCATCTTCCTGTTGCGATCCGGGAGGCAGACACCGTCTCCACATTTAAGACTAGACTTAAGACTTTCCTCTTTGATAAAGCTTATAGTTAGGGCTGGCTCAGGCTTGCCTTGTACCAGCCCCTAGTTAGGCTGACTAAGGCCTAGTCTGCCAGAGGACCCCCTATAATACACCGGGCACCTTCTCTTCTTCTCTCTCTCTCTCTCTCTCTTTCTCTCTCTCTCTCTCTCTCTCTCTCTCTCTCTCTCTCTCTCTCTCGTGTCCTATTACTGCATCTTGCTAACTCGGCCATTCTGGATGTCACTAACTCGGCTTCTTCTCCGGAGCCTTTGTGCTCCACTGTCTCTCAGGTTAACTCGTATGTGTGGTTGTGCTGCTGCCGTGGTCCTGCCAGATGCCTCCTGCTGCTGCTGTTATCATTAGTCATACTTTATTGTCACACATGTATACTATCAGATATTAATATATATTTTCAACATATTGTACCACAGTAACCAGAACTATAATTATAATATCATTACTTTCATTAATGTTGTTGTAAGCTACTGTCATTACTATCTGTCCTGCATCCCTCTCTGTCTCTGTCTCTCTCTCTTTCTTTCTCATTGTGTCATGCGGATTACTGTTAATTTATTATGTTGATCTGTTCTATAGGACATCTATTGCACGTCTGTCCGTCCTGGAAGAGGGATCCCTCCTCAGTTGCTCTTCCTGAGGTTTCTACCTTTTTTTTCCCCGTTAAAGGGTTTTTTTGGGGGAGTTTTTTCTCATCCGCTGTGAGGGTCCAAAGGACAGAGGGATGTTGTATGCTGTAAAGCCCTGTGAGGCAAATTGTGATTTGTGATATTGGGCTTTATAAATAAAATTGATTGATTGATTGATTGATATTGAAGAATAAGGCCCTGTTTAAACGACAACGGTTTCTCTAAAAACGGAAAAGTCTGTCCTTTGCGTTTTAAAAAACTTCTGCATTTATATGATGACGTTATTGAAACGATCTCCGTTCACATGGAGCTGCAAAATCCAAGAGTATGTCTTTGCAGGCCCGGAGACTGCAGATTCAGACCCGCAGTTCTGGACCCGCAGTTCTAGATCCCTTGTTTTTCGTCCCCTACTGGACGGCTGTATAACTGCAACTAAATCAGCATCTCACCCAAACACCACTGTTTGAAAGAAGTTGGACTTTTAATGCTTTATTACAATTTACAATTTACAATTTTAAAATTGTATTACACCCGAATAAAAATACCAAGATTTAATTGTTGATTTATGCCTGGGTGCTGTTCTGCATCATTATTGTTTGCTGGTTGTTCTGTATGGTTTGATCCAACTATTTTAGTTCTTTATTTCTTAATATTCATCAGACTGCTCTGACTAGCATGCCAAAAACTTGCACTGCATTGATCAAACTCGCTACAACATATAATAGGAAATGTCTGGTCTTGGGTGTCCAGTGCTCACTTTTGTTGTGGGAATTTGAAACAAAGGCTGTGAAATACTGAAATGGTTTGAAATGTTTTATTGTGTGCAGTGGTTACATCACACATCAGGGAGATCTGCAGAGAAAAAAAAAGAAATCAAACATATCACAAAATTGAAAACAGAAACACTTAAAAAAAATTAAATGCCTATCACAGTCTACACTGAAATACTGAAGTTTCTGGAGCATAGCAAATACATTATTATATCGACATATTAACAATAGTGCCCTTTCCTTCCTCATCTGCCTTTCGATCCTCCACAATACTCCTCCACTTCACTGTGGTTTCCCCTTTCTGGATTGTTATGTGCACCTTAAAAAGAGAGTCCCTAATTATTCAAAGTTAAGATTTTTCAACCGTTTTACACACATAAACAAGGCCAAAACCTAATAATAGACCAAAATACATTTCTGATCATCTGCGCTGGATGAGCTTAATTTCTATCCACAAAATCTCATCTCTAAATATATGCTATAGAGTAATATCAATGTAGTGATAAAAACACACGTGATATATAATATTATGAATAATAAAGGAAAAACGTGTGTAGGTGTATTACATGATAAACATGAATACAAAATTAACTTTTAGCATAAAGTACACTAATTGCCAATATGTAAACAGTTTCATGCTTGTATGAAAACGTAAGCCTATACACGTTTTTCTCATATCATCCACTTCATTGCTTTAATCATTTATTCATGTTTAATTTAAAGCACATGCTAAAATTGCGCTTCGGTTTCATGAAACAAAATGTGCAGGTCAAACAATTCATTGCTAACAAGCTAAACTATTACCTACTACTTTAACCCATATTTGACGTGCCTTTCAGACTATCGTGGTAAAGACAGTCATATCATTTTAAACGTATCACTGTAAAACATGAAATTCGCTCTCTAATTCAAGTCAACAAAATAGTTTAAACAAATAATATGATTCACATTCAATACTCACACTCGGATCGTCGTCGGCCATATTCAATAGTTGTAATAGTATGTTGGCTTCCAATGAAATAGAGGGCGCTGTCGCGAAATACAAGGGGTCTAGAACTGCAGGTCCAGATCTGCAGGTCTGAATCTGCAGTCTCCAGGTCTGCAGACACACCCTCCTCGCAAAATCTACTGGAAATGCTGTAGTATGCACGCCAGGCCAATGGGTGGCAGTGTAAATTTGCAAAGCAACATCAAAGCATGACGCCATGCGCCTGCGCTGAAGCGCCTTCTTCTACAACACGGTGATTACAAACCAAAACAAAGAAGACACAATGACGAAAGCATGCACAGATAAATTTGTCTGGATGGACGACGAGGTGGAGTTGCTACAGTAACAGATCTACACTTCACTTCAAATCAACAGGGTGAGCAGCACAAACAGAGCTTGGCATTGTTGTTGTGACAGTTGGCATGCCTAGTGACTGGAACCGTAATGCACATGTGCGAAAAGTCTCCGTTTTCAGAGGAACTGCATATTGCAAGTTTACATGACAACGGAGATGCTGCCGTTTCCAAAAAGTTGCACTCTGGAACCCGTTTTCAAAACATTGTGTTTTCAGGCACCCAATATGCCACTGTTGTGTAAACAATCAGCCAAAACGCAACTAAAGTTTACCGTTTTCAGTTGAAATCGTCGTATAAACGGGGCCTAAGTTTAGCTCTGTAGTGAATTCTGGGCCACCTTTGACTCCAGGTGTGGCTTTCCCACAGCCTGTCATCTTCTTCATCTCATTCCAAACCTATTTTGTGTTGTTCTGTCCCATCTTGGCGTCAGTCCTCTCATTATAGCTGTTTTTGGCCTCCCTCAGTTTCCTCTTCAGCTCCTTTTAAACAGCCCTGAGTTCCTCATGATCTTTGATCATGATCACCCTCTTCTTCCTGTTAAGTCTGTGGGTGCATCCCAATATCCCTCCTTGACTCCTCCGTCCTCTATCCTCTATCACTTGACCCAGAAATTGATCGAGACTCGCCATCTTGTAGGACGTCTCAATACGTTAATTGTACTCGGAGGAGTCGAGGAGAGAGGAGGCTTTCTGAGGAGAGGTAAGCTAGGATACACGAGTGCAGCCAGCCTTTACCGACCGACGCACCCCCCGATTGGATATCAGTTACTGATTGGACAGCGCAGCGCTGCAGCTGATCGAACTGATCTGATACATCACAACATCACTGGAGTTTCATGCAGAGTGAAGACAAGTAAGAGATTAAACTCAAATGTATCTCTGCCACGTTTTATATTTTATTTGTTCTCTGTTTCACCATCGAGTTGAAAATCTGAAGAAAAGGAAACAAACAACTTGCCTCATTTATTAGAAAGATTGTTCTCTTCAAGATCTATTATTTCCCTCGTCAACTTTAATTATGGATACAATCAGGGACGTGCACAGGCATTTGGAGGGGATATTGCTCTAACCTGGAAAAGGGTGTAAGGAAATTGCTCAACGTCAGTAAGCACTGAAATGAAGAGACTCGGAGAACCACGGAGAAAGGTTACAGCCAACGGGATTACTTTAATTGCATCATACAACTCAGCACACAGGTTGTAGATCACAACAGAGAACAGTAGGATACAGCAGAAACAGAAACAGCCCTGCTTATCCAACTTTCAAATGCCTTTATACTGTTGAATGTGGGCATCAGTTCGTTTGTGTGCGTGCGTGTGTGTGTGTGTATGTGTGTGTGTGTGCAGACAGGTCTGGGATTATGATCTCATTGTCCCAATAGGTTTGATTTCTTGGGAAACCTCAGTGTTTTCTGCTCCGTTTGATTTCCGAGAATTGGAACTGCGCACGAACCTCAATTTATCAAAACAACTCCTTTATCGGAGTTTCCCTAGCTTTCCGAAAGTCACTTAACTCAAAAACAACTTCTTATAAGGATTCTTTCCTATTGCGAAATCTAGCCTATCTGTTCCAACGGTCAGGTCACTCTGACCCAAAAATGTTCTGCCCCATTTCATTTTCCAGGACTTGACTACGCAAGAACTACTCAATTTACCAAAACACCTCAAAGGAGTCTTTTTTATTGCCAAATCTGACATTTGATCAATTGCTTCATAAACCTTATGCAACTGACATTATTTTCACCTTTGATATAGAATGATACTTTATCTGCTTCTACATAGTCCCTCCTCTTGATGATTTTATCATAAATTACTCGCAGAGATAATGTATGGTAAATGAACGCCTATGTTTGTATAAGTATGACAGTGGCGATTGCTCTAAGACTGCAAGGGAAGCTCAGCTTCCCCTAAAATGTAAAAAAATAAGTGGTCAAATATGTACTGTTGTGTTTACATTTCACTGACTAAATATGCGCTAGAAAGCGTTCAACTTTTGTTCAGAATCAGCTACTTATCACAGGTCACTGACGCGACTTTCTTCTCATTCATTCCCGTAGCATCACAGTGCATTAAACAGTGTTGAAGCTCAGCGTCCAAAGACTTCAGTGGGGAAGCATAGAGTGGGTTGTTCCACAGCAGCGAAACTAGACAGTCATTGGATAAATGCTCGGTTTTGTCCCGTCCATCGGACGCTCAGCATCTCTGGGGGTCTATGGGGCAGTGGGCTGGCCTCGGCTGGCCTGGATGCTGGGCTTCTGCATGATGATTGGATGATCTGTCTGAGGCTGAATCCCTTTTTGATTGACAGCGAAATGAGCGAATCAGCGATCTTGAAATATAAACCACCACCAGAGCATTTTTCAAGTTTCATTCCGTTGTTCCGAGTTGATCTGGAGACTTTTCCAATCCTCTTAGTGACTTTTTCTTTGTTAAAAACGACAAGCAACAAATCTAGCATCTTTTTCTGGTGTTATTGGAGACTGTACTCGTGTTTGGAGACTCTGACTTCTGTCGCTCTGCAGTTACTGTCTCCAACGAGCAGTGGGTGCTGCTCTGAGCCCCTCCACCGTCCCAAAGCACTCACAGGCGGTCACACTAGCCTCGCGCAGCAGCCCCAGAGGGTAGAATTTACGTATAACTAAACGGACACATTTTATGATGTAGGCGGAAAATGAGCTTCCCCTCCTTGAAAGACCAGCAGCCGCCACTGAAGTATGAGTAGGATATATGGCAATGTGAATATAACCAGTGTTCCTTACTAACATGAATATATGGTCTTGTATGAAACTCTTAAACTTGATAAGAACACATACTATATGATGACATATGAACTTGGCATGAGTATATGATATTATATGATATTACATGAAATACTTAAAACATATTTTAGCATCTGTCAACACTGATGGAGGCGATAAACCTGGCGGCTGTTTAATCCAGGAAAAGTCCTCCATCGGCCCCTTCCCGTTAGGTGGCCTAACAGATGAATTTTCAGCAGTTGGGTCAGGTACATCAAATACATCCGATAAAATGCAACTTACTTATTAGATTAGAATGGAATCACAGAAATCATTTTGATTAATATGCATAACTTGCTAAGTCGAAATCATTTAGTAGTAGTAGTAGTTTAGTTTAGAGTACATTTTCCTCTTGTAAAATCAAAACAGGAATGAATACAGGAAAAATAAAAAATGAATACAGAAAATGGCAACAGGAAATGGTGTCAGAGCAGTAAAGTATACTGTTGTTTTTATGTGATATCTTATATGTGGTTGTGGTGTATATATTCCCCGTCCACTCTTTCAGGAGAGAATATCAACCATTGTTCATCATTCTCTCTCACAGTTCCTCCTCATCATTTGAATTGTCTATGTAATCAGGAATTGGGAATAAATCTGGTATTTCCTCCCCCCTCTGCACCAGAAGAATTCTGCACACCACTTGTTCAGGGGTCAGCATACTTAGCATTTGTGCTCCTGGTATGTCCGTCACAAGGTTCAGCTTTTTGTCCATCGCTCTCTCACACCATTTCTTCAGGATAGGCATGATGCAACACGTCAATAAGGAAAACAGAATTAGTACTATCAGTACAATTATCCCTATTTTAGCCAAAACGGCTTCCCATTTTCCAAAAATTTCCTCTAACCCATCCCACTTGATGCTTCCACCCTTACCAGCATTTTCAGTCATTTCAGATTTTAAGGCTTCAAGCTTACACATAGCAACAGAAAATGTTCCATCAGGCAAAGTGTTATTCGATTAACCTGCTCCTGACTGAACGGCTTAAGCCTACTTTACACTACATGGTTCAAGTGACCCAATTCCGATTTTTTCCTGTCAAGTGGCACAGATCAGATCTGTAACATGAACGTGTAAACAGGAAAAAAACGCATGATATTGGATATTGTCAGATCTTTTCAGGCCTCCTTCATATGTGGAAATATATCGGATTTGAATCAGATATCTGCCAATAGGTCTGTAATCTAAACAGACAGATCGGATATTTCCTGGCAATCCACGTCATACGTCATGAATAATGTGACGACAGCGCATTTTGATGACGTGTTCATGAGCGAGGGAAAGGAAGGAAAGCCAAATAAATTGCACGTTAATCAAAAACTATGAACCAAAAAAGCACAATCTATCCCAAGTGAGACAAACTGCTTGATCCCCGTCTCCAGTGTACCAGCAGAGAACCTGCAGAACCGAATCAGTGAAAAAACACACCGGGCTACACAGCCTCTCTACCTGAGCAGCTGAAGCTGCGGCTCGCACCCTCGGCACACAGACACACAGACTGTGCTTCCTGATGCCAGCCAAACGTGTGCGCAACTGTGAGAAATAAATATGTGAGGTGTACGCTGCTTTTCTATCTTTTTTTATTTTTCTTTCTTTTTTTCGGTCAGCGACATACACTCCTAACGCAGGACGGGTTGTTTTTATTGACTGAGTTGATTATTAAGCCATAGTGATGCGCGGATCGGCTCTGATAGCACCCGAATCAGCATGTACCTATCAATCATCCAGCCGCACCCGTCTGCAGCTGCATGGACATTTCCACCGCTCTGTGCAGGCTAAGTTACCTTTTAAATTATGTGGAACAGCGCCAGCTTTCCAGGTGATTTATTCTTTAACGATTAACTTCAAATATTTAAAGTTAGTCCTTAAAATTGCTTTCAGTAATGTAAACATTTCCATGCGCGCAGTAATGTCACTGTAGCAAATACCGGGGATATTTACACAGTGGTCAAGAGTACTGGACCAAAAGTGTCGCACAAAAAAATGGAAGCTGGCTGCGTTCTGTTTTGCATCCGTGTCTCCGTGAAAAATAAGGTGAATAGAACACGTAAACAGCAGTCAGGAAAAATCGGATATAGGCAACAAATCGAAATTGGGCATCAAGACATGGTAGTGTAAAGGCAGCCTTAGAGTCATAGTAAAGCTTATCTGAGAATGTTGGCATGGGTTTCGACACAGTGTGAATTGGGAATTTTGTGGTTGCATCATACTTATCTTGAACATGGTTGTGCGTTGCTTCCTGGAGTTGCTCCAGCGGATGTCCCATGCTCCTTGTCTGACTTGGACTGCTGTTGGATTCGCCCACACTACGGCCCTTCTCCTCTTGGCTCGTGCCACTTTCTCCTAAAGATCTTCACTTCTCTTGCCTCCATCTTTTCAAATGATTGTTTATGTATATCGCAGGATTATCTGTCTCTGTGAGGGGTTTACCCCGCAATGGTTTGGGGTCAACTCGTGTCGGGTACTCCCCCCTCAATGCTGCCCACAGTCTCCCATGATAGGCATCAAATTCAGTTCCATCCACCATGGGACTTATCATCCACTCACACCCACTGTGCTTCAGCATGTTCTCCACTGCCGAGGCTCCGAGAGTTTGAGCCCACACCTCCTTCACATCCCCCAATGCCAACAATTTGCCAGTAGTAGCCTCCTCATCCCACCTGCAAATCCACCCATACCCCACTCCGAAACTAGACACCATATCACAAATCAAATTAAAAATTGTGAATTGTTTTACATTTTAAAGATTAATGATAATAATCATATCATAATATTATTAGAAAAACTTCACTGTCAGTGCAAATCAATACATCATTGCAGATATAACCTCAGAACTCAGGAGACTGAGAGTTGATATTGCTATTGAATACAATACATCAAGTAGTGGAAATTCAAAACTAGATTTTGCAAATTCAAGTCATTGTAAATTGTATACTTCATTCACCGTTTAGTGTATCATCCAAAACTAAGTAGGGCCTATCTGATAAATATCTCATACCAATGGCTTTCTTTTATATTCATGCCACCTGGTCATGCCAATGCAGCAGTGCTCCTTCATTCTGACTTTGGCCTGCCTCCACATCTTTACCCCTCCAGACTTCCATGATACTGACCTACTCTTGTACTTTTCGTCATTAAGAGAAACGCGGCAGCTGAAGCAGTACATGGCATCATTCTCTGGAGAATACTCCAACCAGGGGTTTTCATCATACCAGTGGCCCTGAAAAGATTGTCTGCCTTGATTTTTTGGGAACTGGACAAAAGGACGACAGGGTCCCACTGAATTTGAGAATTTGACAAAGGCCTTGTTGTACTTTATATTGTTCTTCTGAACATGGGCTGGATCAGTGGGGTTTGATAACTGTAGCAAAAAATAAAATTCTGTGGGTGCTTTTGCCTAAGTGGACTCTGATGTTGCTGCCTCGTTCTCCATTTCTTCCCTCTCAATCTCCATATCCTCCCTTGCTGTCTCTTTCTCCTCATTTCTTGTCTCTCTCTTCTCATTCCCTGTCTCTGTCTCCTCATTTTCTGTCTCTGGGCAGTCTCTGTTCTGGGCAGGCTCACAATCTATCAAATACATTTAATTAAATGTTAATTTAAGAATACTATTGTCCACAGCATCTATCTTTCTCCTTATCACAATCTTACTGACATGACCCTTTTATAGTAACTAACACTCTGCTTACCACCCTCATTATGTACCTGTCTGATGTGTTCTGTGATGCTCTGCAGGCAGCTCTCCGTCACTCTCTGGTCTGGGGCCTTGTGGTTGGGCCTCATCTTAAAAAGAATTATTAGAATCAGAATTGAGTAACATACAGTACTTTTCACTGCTGAAATTGCACAAGGACAACTGAACACTCTAGTGCAGCCAGTTGGATTTCCATGGACTGATGATTCTGGTGATGCCCAGGAATTAGATGGGAGAAGGTTATATCTACCCAGATAGCAAAATACAGTGATTCAACGTTGAATTTTGGTGAAATTGGTTATTTTTGGTTGAAGTTGATAAATCTATGTTTATTCAATATTTAATTACAGCTACCATTTCAACATTTGAAAAAATGTTGTCGAATCAGCATTGTATAGATGCTGGGTTTTCAATGTTGAAATGTCAACATTAAATAGACATGGTTTCAATGTATGGCATGCTGTGCATCTGTGCCCCCGCCCAGGAGACTTGCTCTCTCCTGAGACCAAACCAGTTCAAACCAGTTAACAGTTGGCAGCGGTTGGCAGCTTTTAGCGGCTTTTATTACCTTCGAGTGACAAAAGAAGACAAACTGGTAAGTCCTAATGAGAACATAATGTATTTTCACCTGGAAATTCCAGCATGTCAACTTTGTGAATTATTACCGTGAGGTTGTAGCTTATTAGCGTCGTTAGCATTAGCTAGCGCTAGCGCTAGCATTCTAGATAACGCTAGCTAACGCTAGTGTGTCCGTGTGCAGACGCTACGCTGAGGGTTCAGGGTTTCCCCCAGTGTATTATAAGCCTGGCGGGCCACCAGGCTTTACTTGCCCCCTGCCAGGCTAAGCATTGTTTAGTATTTTTTTAATTTACTTCGCACTGCATCAAAACATGATCAGGTGTCTTTTTTTCATCACCTGACAACGTCACAACTAACCATCTCTGGTTGAGCATAATCGCGCATAACGGGACATGTCCCGGACGTCATGCTCATCAGACCGCTGCTTCACCAGCTGACCGAGAGCTCCGCACCGAGTCGACCGCGTTGCCGTTAACGAGAACCGACCCGCGACTCCGAGAGGCTCAGCCAGCCGCTGTAGCAGGGCTGTTAGCTGTTAGCTGTTCGCACAGAGCTCAGAGCTTCTGTGAGCCCACATGCTTTCACCACATATGACAATGATCCAGCGTTTGATTTTTCAGCTCCTAAGGTTCCCGTTTACACACGTTTGTTTTTTACTCGGCATAGATATATACACGTATCTATGTTCACTCCAGTCCAAACAGTAGATCAGTGGGTGTCATGTGTTCCCATGGCAACTAACCGGAAGCAGACGCAGACAAATCTCTGAGAGAAAAAAACCTAAATAACGCCTACTTCAGACAGTTGTCTTTTAGTTTTTAGTGCAAACTGTTCATATTATTATTATTATTATTATTAATTTATTTATTTATTTTTGTGGTTGGTTGACAGCATTTCAAGAGAATAGTTGGTGTTAAAATATGTTACATAAAATGTCTTATAATAATACATGATTATGGTAATATTTTACAATTTTCAGTTAACTTTAAACATTAGGCAAGGCTTTATGGAACCATTCTACTGCTCCATGAATCTGTTACTGATACGTAGGGCCTTGCCATGGGGATTTATATATTTTGGGGGGATATATAATGATATATGTATATAAAAAACACACTTTAGCACTGGTGGGCCGCCACTGGGCCGCTGGGACACTGGGGTCACCCTACCACCGGGCCTAACAAGTTTTCTGGGGGAAACCCTGCGGGTTAGTGTTATCTCATAGTGTGGTGAATGTGCCGGTCACAACTCCTCCACCACAGCGTTTGGGAGTTGTTGGATTGTGTATTTGCTGAGTTTGATGAGGGAAACCAAAAAACACCAGCCACCATAGAAGTGGCTGAGCAGCTAGCGGCTCTGCTACGCTCATCTGGAAACATCTTATGCTTTGATTTCCTCTATTTTCAGGGTTGTGATAACACTACAAGTCGAGAGGATTCACTGCAATACAGAAGGCCAAGTAATAATTGCAATCACAGTAGCACCACCTCTCTTTTCTCAAGATGACCTCTTATTGGGCTAAAAGACGTAGAGTCAGCAAAATTGTAAGGAGCATAGAGAAAGATATTCTTGAGGAATATGAGGAAACTCTTGATAATCAAAGGGAGAATGTACACCCATGTGGGAATAGGGAACCACCCTTCAGAATCTCACACATTTCCCAACTAGATGCACCACCAGCTTCCAATGTACACATGGAAAGGGAACATGTGGATAGTAGTGTAGCTGGGAATAGTGAAGTTGAATCAGATCACGTACAAATGGAAAATGATCATACAGATGGTAGTGAACCTGACAATGATGAAGTTAACTCAGATTCTGATTCTGACAGTGATGATGAGCATCAGCCTAGTCAGGATCTGCTCATAAGGAGTTTAAGATATTGGGCAACATCCTACTCAATCAGTGTGGTTGCTCTGTCCGCTCTGCTGTCCATCTTAAGACTATTTCACCCTAGGCTTCCAAAAGATGGAAGAACCCTGCTTGGAACACAATCTCATGTTGAAACCACTAAAATGCAAGGTGGCGAGTACTATCATTTTGGATTGATGCAAGGAATACTTTCACGATTTAAATGTTTAAATTTACCAGTGAACCTCAGAACTCTTACTTTACAGTTCAACATAGATGGTCTCCCCCTCTTTAAGAGTTCAAGACTTCAGTTCTGGCCTATACTTGCAATTCTAAGATGTGATTACACTAAGTCCCCATTTATTGTTGGTATCTTTTGTGGTTTAAGCAAGCCAAAGTGTATTGTTGAGTATCTACAGCAATTTGTTAGTGACCTTAAAAATGTACTGGCTAATGGCATTGTTCATAATGGTAAACGATTTAATGTACTGGTTTCCTCATTTGTGTGTGATGCTCCAGCCAAAGCCTTCATCAAAAATATAAAGTCACATAATGGATACTCAGGATGTGACAAGTGTCATCAAGAGGGTGTATGGAGGAACAAAATGACATATCCTGACACAAATGTCAGGCTCAGGACAGATGCGAGTTATTGTGAAATGATTGATGAGGAACATCACTTGAAACAAACACTCAGTCCTTTAACAGGGATAGTAAATATGGTTTCTTCATTCCCAATTGATTACATGCACCTATGTTGTCTTGGGGTGATGAGAAAACTGTTGAATATTTGGTCAAAGGGCAAACTAGCCACTCGGCTTCCTTCACAAACTGTTAACAGTATATCAAATAAACTGCTAGGGTTACATTCCCACACCCCTTGTGAATTCAATCGCAAGCCAAGAGGTTTGAATGAGCTAGATCGTTGGAAGGCCACTGAGCTCCGGTCCTTCATGTTGTACTGGGGTCCTGTAATGCTGAAGGATTGCCTTCCCAGTGAGTTTTATGACAACTTCATGTTGTTTTCAGTGGCCATGTATTTGTTGTTGTCTCCTGGAATTTCTGGTGATATGGTTGAATTTGCACATAGATTGATGATTTCCTTTGTGGAACACTTTGGACAGTTGTATGGCAGGGATGAGATTGTGTACAATGCACACCAGCTTATTCACTTAGCCGATGAATACAAACAATTTGGACCTTTGGATAATGTTTCGGGATTCCCCTTTGAGAATTATCTTGGACAAATAAAGCATCTTTTACGCAAGCCACACCAACCTCTACAACAGGTGGTCAAAAGATTGTCAGAAATGCCACATGTCGAGGTTCCATTACCATCAGATGAACCAGTCTTACAGAAAATCCATACTGATGGTCCACTTCCTCAACATTTCAGTGTTTCTCTACAGTACATAAAGGTCTCCTGTAGTCGTTTTACCTTGTCCACAAAGCAGGGGGATAATTGTATTGAGTTGGGAGATGGAATTGCAGTAGTCTAGAATGTAGTCCAGGAAGAAAATGAGGTCTATGTGATATACAAAAGGTTCAGACACCAAGAATCATATTACACTTATCCCTGTGAGTCCTCATGCATAGGTACATACAAGGTTAAGGAGTTATGTGATGATATTGGGGTTGGGAAACTGAGTTGTATAAAACGTAAATGTGTTCTGTATCCAGAATCAGAGGGAAATGGCCTCATCGCTATTCCAATTGCTCATATGCAGTAGCATACCACTCATATTGCTGGGCACGTTAATGGCATTTTATGATTTTTATTATTTATATGTAAATGTAATTACAATCAGAATATTAGAATACATTTATTGTACACAGGATGGAAAGTGAGGTGGTGCTGTGGGCCGTTGTACTATTTCCAAACGGCGGAACTGCAACAGTTCTTGCCAGCTGGTTCAATCCTAAGGAAGGAACATTGTTATGGCCCCCAAAAAACATAAATTATATGAAGGCCCTCAAAGAAAACATGCCACCCCATGAAGGATGGACCACATATGAGGATGTCCGGCTCTTAATTAATTGTGGTAGGTAGTCACTGCATCACCATTATCTGATGTGAATTGAAATTTATCTGAATTAAAATCTGATTGCCATTTTCAAAACCTTTTCTTAATTAGTAATCATACTTCTTAAAAATTTCATACTGTATGTTCTACTTATTCTTTTGCAGACTCATTAGAAAAGGCCAAACAGTATGAAGAAAAGTATGTGAATACTGGATGTCCAACCACTGATTTGGAATCGGAGGAGGAAGCAGAGGAACGTCGGAAAAGAAGAACAAGGTACAGTGGAATTCCTCAACCAAATGTGTTTGGTGCATTGGTTTACTTATTAGCTCACACCTAGATGCTGGGGCTTTGTGGTGAATGCCCACCCTGACAGAGAGAAAGAGAGCGACAGACAGTGCAACAGAGTGAGAGTGTGAGAGCGACAGAGGAAGAGCGCAACAGAGTTACACACAGAGAGACAGTTACACAGAGTGAGAGGGGGATACACACACAGTTACACAGAGACAGTTACACAGAGTGAGAGGGAGATGCACACACGCACACAGTTACACAGAGACAGTTACACAGAGTGAGAGGGAGATACACACACAGTTACACAGAGACAGTTACACAGAGTGAGAGGGAGATGCACACACGCACACAGTTACACAGAGACAGTTACACAGAGTGAGAGGGAGATACACACACAGTTACACAGAGTGAGAGGGGGATACACACACAGTTACACAGAGTGAGAGGGGGGTACACACACAGTTACACAGAGTGAGAGGGGGGTACACACACAGTTACACAGAGACAGTTACACAGAGTGAGAGGGAGATACACACACAGTTACACAGAGTGAGAGGGAGATACACACACAGTTACACAGAGTGAGAGGGAGATAAACACACACACAGTTACACAGCGAGTTAGATGTTTCTCCTGTGATAGACTAGTCATGTCTATGTGTACTTGTACATTAAGCTAACTCATTCTGCAAAAACAAGCAATAGGCTCATGGCCTGTGAACTTTGTCTCTCAAGGCTTGCTCAACTTAATTTAATTATGCTTAAAATTGTTTCAATTGCTGGGAATGTTAAATGTTTAATTTTTATTTTCAAGGCCAAATCCTGTGTATTTGGAGTCAGATGGAGAGCCAGAAACAATAAATGTGAAGAGAAAATTTGCAAAGCCACCAGATGTTCGTTTTCCAGGTACAGAGATGACACTGTCAGTTATGGCACTAACTGCTACGCCTATTGTACACATTTCTCGTGTTTAATTCCACTTATTTGTTAATACAGTGCCAGAATCCAGCAAGTGCCCCTCAGATGCAAGCAGTGGTATGTCATTACTTATTAAAATGGTAGAGACAGAATTTTGCATGTAAGCTTTAATTTAAAAGCATTTAGTTCCTGTGTCAGTACATACAAGCAGTGTTGGGCAAGTTACTTTAAATTAGTAACTTAGTTACAGTTACTAGTTACTTCTTTCAAAAGTAACTCAGTTACATTAAGTTACTCGTAACTTTCAAAGTAACTAGTTAGTTGGGAAAGTAACTTGACTGGATGGCCAAGGAGGCTGCCAGTAATCTGGCTTTCTTACATGTATTCTACAAGCACGATGCGCCACCTAGTGACCTGAACCTGCCATAGCAGTGTAGTAGTGTAAGTGCAAATGAATTAAATATTTTTATTGTTTCCAACTGTTTCCAACCCTCTACAAATGCAAACACATTATTTTGGGGTTGATGTGGCATCGTGTTCAACAAAACAACTGTAAAATTTGATCATTGTACCCAGTATCACAACATAGATTGGTTGAATTAAAAACATTTAACAGTTAAATCAGTAGGGAGGAGCGGGGTAGAAATGCAATGCGATGGACTCAGAATCCATGTAAGTCTGACATGTCTAAATCTGTCAACATGTAACCACATGATGTCTGACCTAACAGAGCTGCAAAAATCATGAGGATATGTCTTACTTTGACCGAGTTACATGCAAGAACCTGTTTACAGTGACCAATAGTAAATTCACTCCAGCGGCGGGGTTGACCAGCTCTGGTCAGAACAGATCGCTGCTGCTGCAGCCTGTTGTCCTTTTACTCACCGTGACTGGATCACTGTGATCCACCGGTCTCTTCCCTCACATTGTTTACGTTGTGTGCTTGAACCCGCTGCACCGGCTGCTTGACAGACAGCCTCATTGTTTATGTGCAGAGAGCAGTGACTCGCTACACTTACAGGTAAACCCGACTTTCTCCTCTCCTGAAAAACTCTGACATGTGAAACTTTACGATGTGTTAGAGGACCAATTCACTGGTTTAATCATAACTGACACAAATGGCAGACGCAACTGATCGACCCAAAAACAAGATCACCGCTGGAGTGAATTTACTATCCATCACTGAAAACAGGTTCTTAGGTTGTTAGGTCATACATGATGTAGTTACATGTTGACAGATGGATACCACCGCGGCACAACCGTGAAGTAACGAGTAACAAGCCTGTTTCGCAGTAATGAGTAACACGTTATGGTTTTTGACAAAGTAATTAGTTACAGCACTCGTTACCACAAAAAGTAACGCAGTTACTGTAACGCGTTACTCCCAACACTGCATACAAGCATTCCAGTCATGTGATACATGTTCAAAAGTTACAGCATCCACCATTCATGCCTTGTATTCCCTTCTTTTAGCCTCTGCAGGAAGCTACGCAGAGGATCTGTCATTTCCCCAGGCTAATAATAGTAAGTGAACCACATCACACTACTATGTTGGGATGGGCATTAAAGCTTGTTTCCTATGTAAATGTGCTTTGTCCAAGTTACAACATTCATAGTTCCTGCTTTGTGTTCTTTCATTTTAGGCTTTTGTGGAAGCTAATTGGCAGAGTTAGAGTCCACGGACATCTGTAATAATGGTAAGTAGACTAATAGGCTGTATGTATGTGATTCTCTCAGCTACTCATATTTTCTCCAGTTCATTAGGAGGCAGTGGTGCCTCTATGGGAGATTACTGGTCCTGACGTACTGGAGACCATGCGCTGACTGGAAATGTTAATTAGATGGGTGGGAGTGTCAAGTGCATATAGCTTATTCAGTGTCTCACTGTTTTGCTAGAACCTGTAGCCTTATTTTGTTGATTCTGTCTGTATTTCTCTAGGAATGCCAATGTATAACTCAAGCCCCTACCACACTCGCTTGCCATCACAGCAAGCAAGGAATGGTATGTATTACTTAACTTAAATAGTTGTTTGTTTTTTGTGCAAAATTCTGCAATTCATGTTCATGTCCACAAATAATGATGTGTGTCCTTTCTTTTAGATTTCAGTGTCAGCTATGCACATGGCTCCAGATCAGCTGAGTTCAGGTCATCTGGCCTAGGTAAAGATACCTATATTCCCATTGTAACTGAGTACACTTGTCACAAGTCGGCTACTAATAGTCAAGTCAAAGTGTTCCTGTTCCCGATTTCCCAATATCACAAAATGTACAGTCAGGTCCATAATTATTTGGACAATGATACAGTTGTCATCATTTTGGCTCTATACACCACCACAATGGGTTTTAAATGAAACAATGAATACCTGCTTAAAGTGCAGACTCTCAGCTTTCATTTAAGGCTTTTTTCAAAAATGTAGTATGAACCGTGTAGGAATTACAACCATTTCTTCACACAGTCCCCCGACCTTAAGGGCTCATAAGTATTTCGACAAACTAACATAATCATCAATTAAACAGTCAGTTTTAATACTTGGTTGCAAATCCTTTACAGTCAATGACTGCCTGAAGTGTTGGACACATAGGCATCATCAGATGCTGAGTTTCTTCCCTGGTGATGCTCTGTCAGCCCTTTACTGCAGCCGTCTGCACTTCCTGCTTGTGTTTTGGGTGTTTTGCCCTCAGTTTTGGCTTCAGCAAGAGAAACGCATGCTCAGTTGGATTCAGGTCAGATGATATGACTTGGCCATTGCAGAACATTCCACTTCTTTGCCTTAAAAATGTCTTTGGTTGCTTTTGCAGTATGCTTCAGGTCATTGTCCAACTGCACTGTGAAGCATCGTCCAATGAGTTTTGAAGCATTTGGTTGAATCTGAGCAGATAATGGTGCCCCAAACACTTCAGCTTTCATCCTGCTGCTCTTGTCAGCAGTCACATCATCAATAAATACAAGAGAACCAGTTCCACTGGCAGCCATACATGGCCATGACATAACAGTACCTCCACCATGCTTCACTGATGAGGTGGTGTGCTTTGGATCATGAGCAGTTCCTTCCCTTCTTCCTTCTCTTGTCTTCCCATCATTCTGGTAGTTGATCTTTGTTTTATCTGTCCATAGTATGCTGTTCCACAACTGTACAGGCTTTTTAGATGGTTTTTGACAAACTCTAATCTGGCCTTCCATTTTTAAGGCTAACCAATGGTTTGCATCTTGTGATAAACCCTCTGTATTTATTCTAGTGAAGTCTTGTCTTGCTGACAAGAGCAGCAGGATGAAAGCTGAAGTGTTTGGGGCTACATTATCTGCTCAGATTCAACCAAATGCTTCAAAACTCATTGGACGATGCTTCACAATGCAGATGGACATTGACCTGTAGCATACTGCAAAAGCAACCAAAGACATTTTTAAGGCAAAGAAGTGGAATGTTCTGCAATGGCCAAGTCATATCATCTGACCTGAATCCAACTGAGCATGCATTTCTCTTGCTGAAGCCAAAACTGAGGGCAAAACACCCAAAACACAAGCAGGAAGTGCAGACGGCTGCAGTAAAGGGCTGGCAGAGCATCACCAGGGAAGAAACCCAGCATCTGATGATGCCTATGTGTCCAACACTTCAGGCAGTCATTGACTGTAAAGGATTTGCAACCAAGTATTAAAACTGACTGTTTAATTGATGATTATGTTAGTTTGTCCAAATACTTATGAGCCCTTAAAGTCGGGGGACTGTGTGAAGAAATGGTTGTCATTCCTACACGGTTCATACTACATTTTTGAAAAAAGCCTTAAATGAAAGCTGAGAGTCTGCACTTTAAGCACGTATTCATTGTTTCATTTAAAACCCATTGTGGTGGTGTACAGAGCCAAAATGACAACAACTATATCATTGTCCAAATAATTATGGACCTGACTGTATGTCTCAAAGGACTGGACATAAAATAATGGGATGATTGCTATCTTTTTTCACCCCTGTTCAACTGCAATGCAATTACACATGTAGTATTCATAAAATACACAATGACCTAATGTAAATGCTGATGCTATGTTGTTGTGGTGTGGTCTCGTATTTTAAAGGTTCAGCTCCAGAAACACCGCGTCGAAGATTCCACGGAGGGGAGTCCAGCCAAGTGTTGAAAGGCAAGTATCATTTTCTGATCAACCTCTTACCCTTTATTTATCAATGTACTGTTGTGTTTATGTTTTATATTGTAACTTTTGTTTGCTGCCTTCTTGGCCAAAGCTCCCTTATAAAGAGATGCCAATCTCAACAAGACTCACCTGATTAAAATCGTACAGAAATGGCCGTTTCCCTGTCTCCTCTGCCGACTTTACCTGAGTGAGAGCGCGACTTTACATGAGTAAGGAAAACAAATTTGATTGGACGTTATGTTTGAGGCGGGACACTGAGTGTTTCGAAGGAATTTGATTGGATGTTGTCCAGCTCGTGGCTCGCTCGGTAGCAGTTTGATTGGCTGATGAATCATATACTAGCTGACGCACAACTCATGTGCCTGCACTAACTGAGGGGGGGAAAAATAACCGACTTTAACTGCGGATTTACACATAAGTAGAATTTTGTAAAAACTTTGCTTTACATCATCTGATAGGTGAGTGATTACACTAACGTTTAGACCCATAGCGGAATAAAATCATTTTTCCATTTCTGTACGACTTTAAATAGAGGATAAATAAAATAAAATAAAATAAACCTTATTGATGCCCTCTGAATTGAGAAACACATCTCTTGTGACTTTCCCATGTTTATCATGTTTTTTTGTGTAATTTGTCATGGTGTTTAGGCCTAAAATTTGAAGCACTTAATGGTTACTAGAAGTAAGGAGTGCAAATACTCAGTGAGTTGCTTAGTGTAATTCTAAATGATAGAAAGTTGAATCTGCCCTTGAAATTTAATGTAAAATCAATTGTTTTTATTCCAGACATTGCTGCCAATAAAAACACCACGATGCTTACAGAGCTACTCATGGAGGTGAAGCAAATGTCACGGGACATCCAGTTTTTAAAGACTGAAATCACGGACCTTAGATCCACCTTGAATAGTCGTGGGGCTGAACCTGACTCACAGAGAGAAGAGAAGTTCCCCATCGTGCTGCCGCTCACCAATGAAGAGCAGTTTGACGAGGCTGAAGCTGCACTTAAGGAGGAAACAGTCCGTCGAAAGATGGTGAATAATTTTTACACTAAACTTTTTCTCTATAATCTGTCGAGGCTTCAATCTTTTCTGCAGGCATAGGTATCCTGTGGATCTTTAAAAAGTTATAAAGACCTTAAATTTATTGTTTGAAATCAAAGGGCTTATAATGTCTGTAGGAGTTGAGGGATTAAATCTGTTTCTCACTTGGTTGTGTGTTTGGCAGAGAAATATTGTGAAAATGGCCAATCTAAATGCTCAGAACGATGCGTGATAATATTTCTTTGTTAGTTAATAATTGTCTATTTTTTTAGCCAATGATTGTCAATTTGTTTGATGGCATTGTTTGTTGTTTGGTTTTGACACAGTAATCGTCTTGTTTTTTCTTTGATGAAATAAAAAGGGCTTAAAATTCATTATATTTGTAATTAAAAATGAGCTGATACCTTGTCCATTTGACATGGTACACTTTACACTTGCACACCGACCATTTCTCCATTATCTGTTCAGATTACCCGCCTGGCATTAGTCGGAGGGACCAACTCAGACATGATGATCCGGCGAATGCTATCCTCTACCATGACAAACAGTCTAGCCTGCCTCTTCAACTGGGCGGGAAAAGGACAGAAGAGGGCCTTCAAAGACACGCTACTGCAGAACTGCATGTTTGGTGAGCCTACATCTCAACAAACTAGATTTACTACTTTGCAACGGATTTGGCAAATACTGAAGTTAATTTATATGTATTTTTAATTTGATTAGCATAATTAAACAAGATTGAATGCATTTTCTTCACCATGAAATGAAACATAATCTACATAGATAAATGAGTCATTCCATGGTGAGGGAGATGCATCCATTCTTAAGGCTGAGTGAAAGTCTAGTACAGTAAAAACTATACTGCCTCTCTCTCTCTCTCTCTCTCTCTCTCTCTCAGATAGATAGATAGATAGATAGATACACACCTTTATAACAAGTCTTTTTTTTGTAGCGGCTGTTCGTCAATTTGACCGCAAGTTGCTGGAATTCCCATACGGCGAGACTGTGAAGAAGTGGCTACGTTATGCACCAGAGAGGAGTGGCGGAGTACCAAGGAAAGAAAAGAATTAGTTGTTTTCCTGTCTGTTTTGTTCATGTTGAACTGGATCCTATAGTTCCAGGATTACCTGTTGAGCTGCAGTGAAGGTATAGTAACACAAAGAGGGACTATAAAAACTGTTACCTTGAAAAATATTTGGCTTATTTAGCCCATGTCAGTTTTTATTTTGCCACTGGACTATTGCTTTCAACTGTTTTGTTTGAAATTGTGAGACATTTGTGAGAAATGGCAGAGAGCCCAGTATTTGTAGTTGTTTGGTGAGGCAGCAAAATGACGTTCAAATTAGTACTAAATAAATAATAATAAATAGAATGGTCTCTTCTTATTGTTCATAGAGAATGCATTAGAGCAGCGGTTCTCAACCTGACGTTCAGCACGCCAAATGTGGCCGCAGAGAGGTGACAGTTGCCAGTGTGGGGTCCCCCAAAAAATGTCCTGATATAAAAAGGTTGAGAACCACTGCAGTAAATCATACTTAAGGGCCCATTTCAGCACATTTCAACCTTCATCTGTATGTTTTTATTAATATACCTCATTCATGCCAAAACACTTTACTTTTTTGGTTGTTGTTAGTTCTGTAGGGGTTGCTCTAAACTTGTCTACCAGTGAAATCAAGCTCACTAATTCTAATAACTGCCATATGTTTGAACGGCATTCATGTCACTGGTACACATGTTTTGAGCAACCCCTGCAGAACTATATAACACCCAAAAGAGTAAAGTGATTATTTTGGCCTTGCATGAAGCATATTTAAAACCTACAGATGAAGGTTGAAAAGTGCTGTAATGGTCCTTTAATAATAACATTGTTGCAATGTAGAATCAATGTAATTTCAATGCATTTATAAATGAATCAATATTGATTCTATGTTCAGATTAATTGACAATTCTACATTGTTTCAATGATGATCATAACGAGCGCTTTCAATGTTATTTTCAATGTCTGACATCAATGTTGATTCAATTTTAAGCCATGATCATATCTCAATGTTGATTCAATGGATTTTTGCTTTCTGGGTAGTCATTTATGTTAAAAAAAAAAGAAAAAAAGAAAGAAAGAAAGAAAATGGCCTACCTGTATACAGAACAATTACAACATGTTATACAGCCTTTGTGAATCACTTATCTGGCCTTACCATCCCATATTTCACTACAGCTATTAGAAGTATTTTACTTGATCACCAGGGCCCAGTATTTCAAAACTTGTAATCTGGATCAGAATAATCCTGATAATGAAATCCTCCTTTTCGCAGTCAGGGATCAAGGTGATCCTGCTGACTTTATCTGGGTATTTCAAAACATTGGCAGGGTGGATCACTTTGATCCCAATCTGACTGGATACGGATTTCCAAATCTCACAACTCCGCCCCTGGATCTGAAACATGGTGGACTACTTCACAAAAGGAGCAGTTGGTAGCACAGCTTTCACATCAAAATGTAAATATACCGTTATCTAATGTGTAGCTTTTTTAAGACCATATGAAGGCCACCCACCATCTCATGTGAGCCAGCTATTTGAATTGTCACCTACTTAAAACAGGGGCGTACAGATCTCTAATTGAGCCGAGGTCATGCTAACGGTAGCTAACGCAGCTCCATTGACTTGCATGTTAAGTAGCTAGCAGGCTAGCGAGGTAGCTGGCTTTGTTGATGTATTTTGCGGTCTATGGTTTAATTTAAGAGGGAATTAATCTGAAGTACATCATACATGAACTCTTTAAATAGTATGAATTATGCGGTTCATTCAGAAGTGTCAGAGGATTGAGTTGTTGTCCATGTGCTTATTATGTTAATCCCTGTGTTGTTTCTTGCACTCTCTGTAAAGAAAAGAATGTGCCATACAAATAAATTTGCTTTGCATTGTATTTCCTTGCCTTTGTCTGACCACAAACCTATGTTTGATGTTTTGGTACAAACAACTTAAAATGTTACGTGAAACTAGACGTTGAGAAATAGGTCTGTATTTGTTACTCTTATTTACAGCAGTTTCAGGAAGTATGGCCAAACAATATTTTTCTATGCTTGAAATTACTTAGAACTAAAACACTAATTTAGATTAAGTATAATGAACATCTTGAGTAACAATATCTAGGAGAAATGGAGCTGAGGCTTTGTCAAATCCACCTGAGGTGGGATCCAAATAATCCTGAAATTTGGTATCAAATTGATCCAGATCTCTGCCTTAACTTTTGAAATACCCAAACGCAGCCTTTATCTGGATTAAAGGGAGGATTGGATTACCAGATATGAATCCTGATACCCAGTTTTCAGATCAGATCAGGATTGAATCCAATTCGGCCAGGATAATCCTATCAGATCACTTTGAAATACTGGGCCCAGGCTATCAAACACTCTGTGAACTGGAGCTTTTGGGGTTAGACCAGTGACCACTACAGAAAATATGAACTCATTCACTAGTGATGCGCAGAGATAGCCTGGTAACAGACCATAGACCCCGCCCACTCAACTAAGTAGGCTTGCGTTACCGGTCTGGTATACTTAAATGAATTTGCGATTTATCTCGTCCAAACGATGGACGGACCAATGAACGCCGGGGGTCTAGTGATTAGCCAATCAGCGCCACGCTGATGTCAAGCTGTACGCCGGTGGGTAACTGGTGAGGATAGCAACAATGGCAACCGCTACAGATCCTACAGACCACATTAACAACGCTATCGAGGTATTTTGCCACTACTCGCGTTAATGGAGGACCAAATTAAGGAAGCTGCTAAACTGGATTTAACGGCGATGCAGCTGGGCGTGTACGACGACGGAGACATTTTAAACGGGCAATGCTCGCTTGTTGTCGGCACCCCCGAGGCATGGATACTAATGACGTCAGATTCTGGGTGAGTCGTTGATCTCTACTGATTGGTTAGGGAAAAATCAAATTTCCTCCCCCTTGTAAATCGCCTTCAATGGAGGCAATGTCAGACTGAAGGTTCTGGGAGCTTCAGTCGACACTCAGGCTAGCGCAGAGATGTCATAATCTGTATCTGTGTTTGTATCTGTTCAACCAGCAAAATGATCTGTATCTGTATTTGTATTCGGATCAAAACTGAAAGTGGGCGTGGCTTATACTGGAAGTTGTGTTAACATTGTATTCATTAACAATGCAATTTCTGAGCATTCAAAGCATCAAATTGATTTAATATTGGCATATAATGAGTTCTGAAATATATTTCCATACCCTCATACTTCACTTTTCAATAATAACAATGATAATAATAATGATAATAATAATAATCTGTTTTGCATTGGGAATAGTTTATATAAGACATAGTTTATATAAGAATACACACATAAGCCAGCCCAGCACACACACACACACACACACACACACACACACACACACACACACACACACACACAGGGCATCGGATGAACTCAGCTAAATTTTAAAAATCTAATGCATGGTGAAGGGTCATGCATTTTCCACCAGTCACTTCGAAAAGCTCAAGGAAAAATATTTGTGGCTACAGGGGCAATCAAAATACAATAAATAAATAAAATAAAAATCAACCAGCCACCCTCCTCCTCTGATAAGTTAAGAACAGTCCCTTCAGTACCAGCACCATAGTGCTCTGCCGTATTCCTGTCTGTGACCCCCGTTCAATCCACAACTGGCAGGATTTGCCTTTCCTTTCTGCTGCTGGTTGAAATCTGTACTCACACAGCGTGCTCCTGAATGATTTCTTTTGCTCGCACAAAACTATTATTAGTCGAAAATGTGAGTAAAATGCTCGCACCGTAACGGTCAATGTGGATAACAGCAATGGATAATTGGATATAACGTCTGCCGGTGGAATGCGCTTTCAACGCCATACCTACCAAAGAAAGATCAGCTAACATTAGGCCTACACAGGATTAAGGAACTTGCTGCTTTGATGACCGTTCAACTTTAGGCTATCTGGCAGACAACGGATGAGTGAAAATGTGTCTTACCGTCTCACTGTAAGCAGGCATAGCCAGTGTTTGATTTGTTTCATTAGTGCAGCGTTTCTCAACCACATGACCCCCCCAAAAAAAGGTGCATGATGCGCATGTTTTTTCTCATCCAAATAATAACTGGTATATTTGTATAGACAAAGTATCTGTTTCAAAGGCATTATTCGTGCCTATACAAATAACGTATTCGTATTCGGGCACACCCCCGTCATTCACAATACTATTCACAGCACAGATACAATATACTGTGCATTTAGTTAGAAGCCTACCCTTAAAAGAAAATGCCACTGATAAAATAGGCCTACTTCACATTAATTTAATTGTGTAAGATGGTTGCTTGACATTATCACAATGCTTCACCTGTAGCTGGCCGCCTTATCCAGCTCTGCAAAGCTGCAGTCCCTTTGCTGATTTCTTTAGATCTTTTTCTCTCTGCTTTAGTCTCCTCTCTTTTGAAGCCATACTGTAAGCACCCAAAAAGTAACATTAGGCTACATAAAAAAACAAAACAAAAAAAATAACGTTTATTACATTACCTAATCAGACACTTATAGCATGATTCAACAAAACCATCATGTCCCTGCATCTCTGATTATTACAGAACACACGGTAATGTAATGGAGTAAATGGACATAACGTGGCTAGGTTAGTTAGCAGTGCTAACTGCTGCTGCAGCCTGCAAGTTGTTGTCTTGCTTGGAGTAACGTTAGTTTCTCGAATTAAGTTAATGTTGCGTGACGTGATGCAAGTATTACAAGGGACCTACAGTACAAGGCAAGCTGCACATTATTCGAACTGAGTACAAGTGGATTTATATTTTGATATTATCTTCATAACTTCAAAAACTCACCTGACGTCTGAAGGGGTTTCCCTTGCTTTGACTGATGCGCGGGGATGCGCCTGTCACATTAAACTGCCCTGTCAAGGTCCTGGGGGCAGAGAGGACACATACGTGGCTCTTTGCCACATGATGTCAAAATCAAGTAACACAAGTTTGGATGACTTGGTGATTTAAAGTGGTCTAACAACTGTACTAATTATGGGCTTATTGTATTGATGCCGTGGGGAAAAAAACGAACAAACAAAAAAAAAAACGAGAAGGGCATCTCAGCCGATCAGGGTTCCAGTGTTCAAAGACATCGTGATCATATTCTGGGTTATTAAATAATGAACTCACAAATAATAATAATAATGAATAAATCATATAAACACATAGTGTGACTGGACAGGACACAGTACATTATGAATACAGAATGCAGGTTGTCGTTCATGTGCAGGTGATTGTTAGAGAGAAAACACTGCTGCTCTGTTACTGATAGCTGTATCATATAACATTGTGATAAATATATCTGTATCTTTATATCATTATATATGTATATGGGACATTCTACTGAATGTGTGCAAAGTTAGGCTAGAAATATTTTGAAATTTTGTATGTTTTATTTCCAAAACTTTGTCCCTATATTGTACCATATGTAAAGGTCACATATCTAGTAAAAGGACTGTGAATTTTTATATTGTATTTTCAGACTGTTTTGGAATGTTTTTCCTCTCCCAAAATTTGTCACTACTGAAACATATAGTATTATACAAAAAAATATATATCAACCTGTTATGCTTGTTCCTTCCCTTGTCTAAAGATTTAAATTTTTACAAATTTTTACTGTGGAATTTTATGTGGAATCCTCACTTTTTCATCTAAATCAGATCATTACTCACTATGGCTCTCTGTCAGGATATAAAGTAAATTGGGAAAAATTTGAATTGATGCCTTTAAACAAAACTTGTGATATCTCATGTGTAAACAATACCAAAATAAAATGGAAAAAAACAGAAATAACATATTTAGCATTAAAAATTACATCAAGCATCTATCAAACAAGGGATACAAATCTCACTCAAACTTTTAGTAAAATAAATGCAAATATTGATCGTTGGTCAAGCCTTCCCATATCTCTTTGGGGTTGAGTGAATATTGTAAAAATGAATATTCTTCCTACTATCAACTACATCTTGAGAATGCTGCCTGTTACAACACAAAAAGCCTGGTTTGATTATTTACACAAAGCAATCTCAGCATTTATATGGCATGGTAAAAAAGCTTGATGTTCATACTTGAGAATGTCTAATGCAAACAAAAAAGGTGGTCTGCAGCTTCCTTATTTTTTCCACTATTATTTATCATTTGGTTGTTAACAAGAAAAAAATGTTATTTGATCCCAGTGTGGTTAAAGACTGGAAAACAGTTGAGGAGAGTATGTTACAACGCCTAAACATTGGGAAAAAAAGGTCTATACTTCATGAAAACACTTCCTAAGGAATTGATTGGAACCCCCATTGAAGTGTCTTTCAATATTTATAATAATAATATTATTTATAATAATAAGTCATGTACAAAGATCCTCAGAATTAACACAGATACTTCAGTAAACCAGCCAATATGGCAGAACTCAAATATAACATTCAACAAAAAGGTCATTAACTGGAAGAAATGGAAAGACAATTGAGTAACTGAGCTTTGTCACATTCTCTCGAATAACTTTTTTAAAACTTTTGATGAACTAATGACTGAATATAACATTCCAAAAAGCGAATACTTGAATTACATTACTTTACAGCACTCTATTAAAAAATCCGTTTCGATAGATGTTTTGAGCAATTACACACACAAATTTGTCAGTCATGACCTGTTGAATAAAAATATAGTTAAATTATGGTATACAAATCTAAGTGATAGCTATGATGATCAGTTTAACAGTTGTGAAAAAAAATGGGCTAGGGATCTGCATAAACGAGAGGATGAACTGTCCTAGAATGACATATGGAAAAATGCAAGGCAACCTTTTCGTTGTATAAAAAACAAATTAAGACAATTTAAAATACTTAATAGGCTATACTACACATTGTCAAAACTGTTTAAAATGGGCTTAAAAGAAGACAGTAAATGTCTAAAATGTGGCAATTCTGATTGAATTGTTTCACTTACTTTGGGATTGCCATAAAATAAAAGAGATTTGGTTTGGTATAACAAAACAGGCAATGAGCCATATTAACATAACTATTCCACTAACACCAGAGTCATATATATTAGGCGATTTACACCATTTTAACAAAGTTTCATTTAAGGATAAAAAGGTCTTCCTCTCTTTATGTATGATCACAAAGAAAATAATTATGAACAACGGGATCTGCTCAAAAGCTCCATCTGAGAAGGAATGGATCACTGAGGCAATGGAAACGATCAATTTAGAAAAAGTGGCCTTTAAGTTGGAGAGTGATGAGGGGGACTATGCTGAGATTTGGGCTCCAGTAGAAAATGACTTAATGTCAATGTGACTTACATGTGCTGTTCTACATTTCATAAAGTTGCTCATTGTGATGAAAAGCAAAGAGCAGAGAAGTAGTATGTTAATGTATGAGACCATGAGGAGTACATTCATTAAAGGAGTGGGAGGGTGGGGTTTAGGATGGGGAGGATGGATTGGAAGGGGTTACAGATGCTGGTATACTTTTTATTTGTTGTTACTTTTTTGTTTTGTTTGGCTTTGTTTGGTTATTCTTTGTTTTATTTTTGTTGTTGTTTTTTGTTTGTTTTTAATTGTGTAATATGTGTGTCTATTGTTTGCTTTGTTTGTATCTTGTCAATAAAAAAACATAAAAACAAAAAATACTGAAGGTTTTCACAATTAAATCTATAAAATTTAATATTTTAACAAATTTCGAAGTTCACATTATAGAATTCTTCAAAATCTAAATGCAATCTTTCAAACATAAATGTAACCAATTAGCATCTTAATACTTTAATTGATAACTCAATATACTTTACTTTTTACAAAACACCCAAGGCCGAATTCACAAAGAATGAACTGCGGCCACTGATAGCACCTTGAATTGCACTTCATTTGCACCCGCAGTTTGCTCCGTCTTAACATCCTATTCACAAAGAATATTGCGCTAATGATAGACCAGCGCAAACACGCCCACAAAGTTTGGCAGCTGAGTGCAGTTTGCCCCTGATTTGCGCCTGATTGTAATAAGCCACATGGCATGGCATGGTAAGTGTTTGGCAGAGTACTGAATACTGTATACCCTCATGTAGTGATGTCTGCTGGTGAGTCAGTCTAACAGTGTCGGATGGGTTGAGGCTGTGGATTTGACCAAGTTTAACCACTTTATCACTATTCCCTCTCACTTGTAGCTGTTTTTTTCGTTATCTTTTGAATTTAATATGAATTATTGAACCGTTTTTGTTCACGTTTGTTTCCCCCGTTTCGTAAAATAAAGTATTGAAAGTTGCTTTTGAAGTGTGTGACAGAAGTGCGTTTTGAGAAGGACCGCAGACTGTCACCTGTTCAACGCATCAGTATCTTTGGATGCCATTAAAGTAATAATGATTATAATACTAATGTCAAAATATTATTTACAGACTGATTTAACAGACGATCACTGCTGCCACGATCACTGGAAAGTCTGGGCGAGAGGCTTCCACAGAGGAGCGCCCAGTTTGCACCAGCTTTCTAAAGACTATTTACTATTTATTTACTTCACTCAAACTGCGTGTGGCTATTAGCGCTGGTGTTAGTGAATTAGACGTTGTTTATCAATGTGGCTCATTTGCATAGAAAGGGGCAATTTTTGCACCAAATATATGCATATTACCTCATTTAAATACGTGCAAATAACACCGAGACACAATCTGCTTGGCAGCGCAGTTAGTGGAGCATTTCATCCTCTGCGTGTGCTTTGTAAATTAGACGGTATCTGTTTGCTCCATTTTTACCGGTTTAGCGGCCGCAAAAGCCACGCAATCCTTTTGTGAATTCGGCCCCCCAAGACAAATGTTTTGTCGTCAATAAAACAATTTAATTTTTGAGGGAGCAGAGCAGACTTGACTAGAGTATAGTAGAGCACAGTAGAACAGAGAAGAGTATAGAGCAGAGCAGAGCATAGTAGAGTAGAGCAGAGCATAGTATAGTAGAGTAGAGCAGAATAGAGTGGAGAAGAGTATAGTGGAGAAGAGTATAGTAGAGTAGAGCAGAGTAGAGCAAAGCAGAGCATAGTAGAGTAGAGCAAAGTAGAGCAGAGTAGAGCAGAGCAGAGTAGAGCAGAATAGAGTAGAGAAGAGTAGAGTATAGAGTAGAGCAGAGTAGAGTAGAGAAGAGTAGATTATAGAATATACCAGAGTAGAGTAGAGTAGAGCAGACCAGAGTAGAGTAGAGCAGAGTATAGAATAGAGCAGAGCATAGTAGAATAGAGCAGAATATAGTAGAGTAGAGCAGAGCAGAATAGAGTAGAGCAGAGTAGAGCAGATTATAGAGTAGAGCAGAGCAGAGCAGAGACGAGTATAGTAGAGGGGAGTATAGTAGAGTTGAGCAAAGTAGAGCAGAGTATAGTAGAGTAGAACAGAGTAGAGCAAAGTAGAGTAGAACAAAGTAGAGCAGAGTAGAGAAGAGCAGAACAGATCAGAGTAGAGTAGACCAGAGTAGAGCAGATTATAGAGTAGAGCAGAGTATAGTAGAGCAGAACAGAACAGAACAGAACAGAGCAGAGCAGAGCAGAGCAGAATAGAGTAGAGCAGAGTAGAGCAAAGTAGAGTATAGTAGAGCAGAGTATAGTAGAGTAGAGCAGAGTAGAGTAGAGTATAAAGTAAAGCAGAGTAGAGTAGACCAGGGTAGAGTAGAGCAGAGTGATCATGTCACTACCGAAACTTTAATATAGGTTTCGGTAGTGACTGTTCCTGTAGTGACATTCCTAGCTATTTTTCAGGATAACTAAAGAATGCTAGCAGTCACATGGCTAACAAGCACATGTTTGAAGAGTTGGTCACACAGAAAAACATAATATTTTGCATAAACCCCCCAAAATTTTACATAATTTAAGAGAACATGTGTTTGGTAGTGACAATTTTAAAAGTTACGCACTGATTTTCAGACTTTGGAAGACATTCATTTAAAAAATGATGGGAGTCAGCCACTTACCATGCAGCCATGTGGGACGGGGGTGCAGTACTACCCCCCTTCTCAGAAATTCAGGGGTGTGGCTAAAATCCAGACTCAACCAGTGCATTAAACTCTTGTGTTTCGGTAGTGACATGAAAACAAGGGACACTATTTTTTTTAGCATATTTTCTTTATTTGAAAATTAATCCCACAATACATCTAAATCTTTCAATTTCTGTTTAAACTTAATCACAAAGATCTTGTTGTGTTGTTGTGAAAGTGTTGTTTACATGAATTGAATTTTAGAGATCAGGGTTGGGGATAGCTACTTCCCAATAGAAAGTACCCTATAAATGGTGATTTTGTATATATTTAGCTTATCACTTTTTCATTTTATGTCCTGGGTTTAAATAGGTCATAACATAATCTTTGTAAATATCCATGTCTGAATACTCCATTTTATTATTTTTGTTGTTTTTTTGTTAAGGGACAGCATTTTGCAAACAAGTATATATAACATTGTATAACATTACGTGTGTGCAGTAACAAACTCCATTAAAAGTTTCTATAGCTGTTAATAAAGCCTCCTGACAGCTAAGCCAGCTGTAATCAGCTGCCACCATCATCACAAACAGACGTCGCTTCACGTGAGAAAAGCTTCAAAGGAAAAGATGTCTCATTTCTCGAAAGATATATCTCCTCATTTCTTCTCTCCTCGCGTCTCATCCTCGCATCTCTCCCCGTGCCCTACGAGGGCGGAGCTAAGACGCGAGGAAGAGACGCAAGTGAGGGAAACATGGATGCGAGATTTGGTATTGGGATGAACCCTGTGACATTAAAACACTCCTGCAGTGCCTCCTCTGTGTCATTAGACCAGACCTTTACAGTCCTTGTGCTGGCCGCCTGCTGTTCCACCATTGGCCTGTAGGTGGTGTCAAGGTGTATCAGGTTGTGGTCTGAGTCACCAAGGGGAGGGAGAGAAAAATTATATCCTTTCTTCACTTTGGCATACAGAAGATCCAGGATTTTATTCCCTCTCGTCGCACAGTCCACATATTGTGTGAAGTTGGTCAGGACAGGAGAGAGAGAGACATGATTTAAGTGATCAGGATGAGATGCGGGGTGCTGCATCTGTAGTCCTGCGATCATTGAGTGGATGACGTCACTCGCGCTGGCTGCAACAGCTGATGGGGGAATGTAAACAACCACCATGATGGCGTGTGAAAACTCACGCGGTAGATAGTAGTCCCACCGCCAGGAGCTCCACATCAGGAGTACACACACAGTACTTTACGGTTACATGTCTGGGGTTAAACCACTTAGTGCTGACAAAGATAGCAAGCCTCCCTCCTCTCTTCTTGCCGCTCTGCTTCCCCTGGTCCATGCAGATCAGCATGAAGCTGGGCAGATCGATAACACTGTCCAGTATATTCCCATGTAGCCATGTCTCCGTGAGGCAGAGCATGCTGCACTCCCTGTACACGCGCTGGTTGTTTACGAGGGCTGCCAGTTCATCCGTTTTGTTGGCGAGTTATCTCACATTTCCCATGATGATCGATGGCAAGAAGGGCTTGAATTTCCTGTCTCTCTCAATCCTCCCTCTGACCTTAGCACCGGCTTTCTTCCCATGGCCGGGAAGTTTGTTTGATAGGGAGTAGTTCCTCACGAGTGTATGTTAACATTATTAACAGTAAAAAAAGAAAAACTTTGAAAAGAAAAAACTGATTACTCCCCAGTGGTACTACAACTAGAAGGCTGCAGCAATACAACATAAGTGAGCAAAGTTGAAGATATGAAAAAGAAGCAAAAAGAGTGAAAGGTGCTGCTGCAAACGGCTGCTGTTCCCCAGCGCCATCTTGGACTCCACCTGGGGCCCTGTGCAATCAACCCAACTTCTCCCTCACTACGACACAGGCAAATATTGTTGCATAGTTGGAAGAGGTGCTGCTTTTCCTCTGTAAATTTAACATTTCCATGTTTTCTTTTCCAAATATGCTCAACAGTTTCTAACATGGAAACTCAGCTGTCTCCTGGGTCATTCAACAACACTATAGCTCTATATTACCACTATAACTTGTGATTATTTAAATGTAATTTCTGAGAAATGTTTTTTTAATGTTTTGTTATGGCAGTTGGCCTGCTGCAATACCCATTAGCCTCAGCTGCTAATGTCAGATGCTAAAACTAGTTGTGGCAAATTCAGAACACTTCCTCTCAAAACAAAACCCCAGTGCTGGTCTGTAGCATAGGCAGTATAGACAAATGCTAAGGGTGCCATCATCCATAGGGGGCACCACAAATGGGGGAAAACATAAATCAAAATGTTTATCTTTTACTAGTTTTTACTAATAGTATTACTACTATTATTTTTTAAATATTACATAAGTCTACAACAACATAACTAGCATGACCTTTTTTTCTGGGTCTCTGCGGTCCCCCCACCCCCCTCCCCAGCTCATTACACTATACCTGCTTTCTGGGTTATCCAACAGCATGTGAACCTTGAAACACACTATATCGTTATCATGTCAAAACTACAAAAGCTCTCTGGTGTCCACTTAACTACCACTACACTACTGAGAGGAGTGGATGTGGAGAGAAAAAACATGCATTGATTTACATGGTAAAGCGTTCAAGCTCTATTCAATAATTAAAGCTGCAAGCAATGTTGGGCGTGACCTCGGACTCCTGCCGTTTCGGCCTCCAGCTCACGTAGACAGTTAAAGACAAAAGTTTTAGAAGATTTTAGACCCCTCTCCACTCACAGCTGACAATTTTTCCACATTTGCTCATGTTAATTTCAGAGGCACTCGCTCACTTCCTGTTGGATTAAGATCAGGGGTGTCAGCACATGATTTGTAGGTCTTGATGAGACAAACAAGCCAGTTTTGGTTTTGTCTTTCTACGACATTCCTATGGGCCGCAGTAGCCATTTTAGTGTGTGTAGGTGGCGCAAAGATCAGCAGGACGTTTTGTGGCATGTCACGTGTAAGAGCCTATAAAATCCAAACCGTTCGAGTAATGACAAAGTTATACAGAAGATCTGTTCAGCAGGAGTTGGCCTGTTAGTGTGTGTGTTTGAAGCCGATACCATAAACAGTGTAGGAGAAGATATTATTTGGAAAAGTTTGAAAAAGAGCATTTTTGAGGCGAAATCTTACTTTCTCTTGATTTGTAGGTCTTGAAGAGACGAACAAGCCAGTTTTGGTTTGATCTTTCTACGACATTCCTAGGGGCCGCAGTGGCAAGTTTAGTGTGCCTAGGTGGCTAGGTGGCACTAGAGAGGTCATTTTGGCACTTTTGGGATTAATGTTTTAATTTTATCAAATTTTGCCAGTCCTGACATGTGTGCCAATTTTGGTGAGTTTTTGAAAATGTTTAGGGGGTCAAATTTTCTTTTTTGCGCACCAATGGGGCCCCATGTCATGCAGTAGGTGCCCTTTTTTCCTTTTTGCCCCTGCCTTTCAAACATCCTGAGTCCGTCACTGAGAGGGAGAGACAAGCTCTGTGAGAGCAGGCAGATGGAGATGGCTTTAAAATGTCTCAAACTCCTCCCTTTAATTCCCAAACCATGGTTCCAATCGTCAATCTGAGCATACCAGCAGAGAGATACACTCGTCCCAAACACAGACATATAGGTTTTTATGTTTCTGGAGTCAAAAATGTGAACTTGGTTGCAAGTTGAAGATGTCTAGCTCACAGCTGACACATTTGCTCATGTTATTTTCAGAGGCACTAGCTCACTTCCTGTTAGATTTATGTCAGGGGTGTCTGCACATGATTTGTAGGTCTTGATGAGACGAACAAGCCAGTTTTGGCTTGATCTTTCTACAACATTCCTACGGACCGCAGTGGCCATTTTAGTGTGTCTACGTGGCATGAAAATCGGCAGAAGGCTTTGTGGCATGTCACTTGAAAGAGCCCATAAGATCCAAACCGTTCGAGTAATGACAAAGTTATACAGAAGATCTGTTCAGCAGGAGTTAGCCATACGATAAACGGTGTAGGAGTAAATATTTCTGAATAAGAGAATTTGTGAAAAATGACATCTTACTTTGAAAGTGCAAAGTTGCCATTTAGTGTGCCTAGGTGGCTAGGTGGCACTAGAGAGCCCATTTTGGTACTTTAGGGGTTAATTTTTTTCATTTTATCAAATTTTTCACCAATCCTGACATGCGTGCCAATTTTGGTGAGGATGTGAGCATCTTTAGGGGGTCAAATTCAACCTCAAAGAGGCGGCAGGAAAAAGAAGGAAAGAAAGAATTAAAGCTGCTAGCAGTGTTGGGTGGGACCTCGGACTCTCGCTGTCAGCCTCCAGCTCACGTAGACAGTGGGAATTATTCGTAAGAGTCGAAATGTCGATAAAACAAGCAATGTCAAGAGTATGCAAGGTCATTTTTGGCAGTAGAGGGACTTTATATTACAGTACGTTACAATATGTATTTAATTTTCAACCGATGTATTAATTAAAATGTACCTGTGATATGTCAGCTATGGAAACAAAATGTCTTCTCCAAAACATCCACATTGAAATGAAATACACTGTAATGATAAATAACTTATATAATGTTAACAACAAAATGGTGTCTTTCATACTGTTAAGAATTGAAGTGTTCCCCATGTATTGTAAAAGACAAAGGTCTGTGGAGACAGTACTTCGGCTGTTGTGTAACACATTGTGATGTAAGCATGAATATATAAATACATAATATACATTTTAACAGAATAACAAACTTTAACATATATGAAACATGAATTATAAAGGAGAGTAAATCATAAAAGAAAACGATTTTTACAAAGACTAAAGTGGTGATTAAACAAAGGAGCTTGTAATTTTGGAGTGTAGCATTTCCTCAAAGATGTGTATACTTTCCTGATGTTTGTAACACTGTGTTATGGACTTGTACTTGAAATGAGGTAATTTGCTGGTCATTCAGTTTGGTTCAGAGAAATAATATGGATGAACATAAATGGAAATACTTTTAAGATCATTTTTAAAGTAATTTAAAACCTCTTGACCTGTTGAAGACCTTGGGTGTACAACAAATGAATTCGGTCATTTTCAAGCTCATTTTTAAAAAAGTAAAGGGTTCTTATGAAGGAAGTGTGAGCTTATATTTTGAAAGTTGTAGACATAAGCCATGTGACCTAATGAAACTTTGACGTGTGATGATCAAACGACATATTCATATTCATTTGAAATCGTGACCTAGTGAAAGCTTGAGTGATGTGTACTGGCTGCTGTGAGGATATTAGTAACAGCAGGCAGACACAAATATATACTAGTTAATTTAAGTGGAGAAACTGAGCAGGACTACATGTATTTGATCGTGTACTGCTGCAGCATAGTTGTAGCTACAGATTTGATTCAAATTCTAAAAGAGGCAAAAGAGTTTGACCTAGAAATCTTGCATTTACAGTCTTTTGCTATCAGGCATTTATTTAGGAAGTTGTAGGCATGAGCCACATGAGCTGATCTTTTTGGTCCATGTGTGTAATGTCAGGTGTGTGTGATGATGAGAAATACCCACAAACATTCAGTGTTGTTCCTTATAAATTTACCTATGGAAAGGCAGACGACATGATTTGGAAGTGGAACTCTGATGGCTTTTGAAAACCAAACTGCAGAAGACACGAACCCCCCGTGCCATGGGAGGTTGCAGCTGGAGTGTGTGAGATTGTGTGGTTCTATTTATGTGTTTGTGTGTGGTTACTTGACTGTTGACCAAAGGGATACTCTGATAAGTAAATCACTTGTCATGCTGTGTACTACATGTGCTACAATTACTAAGCACTATGTGTGTATTATATTACAGTATGTTACAATATGTATTTAACAGTCATAATCACAAAAGTAGCAACAGCATCATCAGTAATAAAGGCTGTAGTAGTATGTGAGAGATGGAAAACACTGATATATAATGTGTAGATGCTGTTTCAAATGGAGATTGTGCTTCTGTAATCTGTCCTTTAAAGATTGTAACCACACACACACACAGGCTTGTGTCTGTCAGAGTGAAGCTATTGTTATGCTGATTTATGAGAGTGAGACAAGGTGACAGCCCAAGCACTTTAAGATAGGTTTAAAATTTGCATTATTATTATTATTATTATTATTATTATTATCATTAGGGACCCCTGCCTTCAGCCGAGGTCCCTAATAATTAGTACTGGGCGTAGGTAAATTTTAGCGTTCTCATGTGTTCAACGTAATCTTGTAAAATGTAGCTTTTGGTGAGAGATTTGAATAAATACAGCTGTTTGAGGGAGAAATATGTTGATGTTTTCACAGCATGATAAAATAGATAGTAAAAATCATTTTCTTCTATTTTTTTTTAAAGATGAAGGTTATGTTAAAGGTTGTTGCATAAATGTGTATTATCGAATTTATGCTCATTCAAAGGTAGTGTAATGAAGGACTGAATGACTTTAAAACTGTTAATTTTTTATAGTGTAGATTTCTGTGTTTCCCTGGCACAGGTCACCTGGGGGAGGCTCGCCTAGGGCACCAAATGTGCCAGAACTGCCACTGCAAAACTCTGCACCATAGCTGCTGAATTTATCCAAAATTGACCCAAAGTCTTAAAGTTAACTCATGTCAACAACTGAATGAATTCCTGATTCCTGCTGAAGTTCTCACTCCCTGTTGGTTTCCTGCTCACTGATTGGATGGTTCTCATGGAAATTCACAGTAGTTGAGTACAAGTAATGCTTGTAACTTTGATTTTTTTACAATGTGGACCTACTTTAACTGGTTAATCCTCTACCTTACATTTGACTTTGATTTCTGTTTGAAAAGGTGGAAAAATGATCCAGTCATACATGTGTCAGTGAAAGGATGGCACACTCTACTGTCCAATATCAAAGAAGGTTGTCCTATCTTAGCTAAACAGGAAATAGAGCCTGTGTCTTCCTTTTAAATTGTTATAAAACTTCCAACTGAGGCTGTGGTAGGCATGAATGACAACACATGAGTAAGTCTGTGTGTATTAGAGAGAGAGTGAAAGACACTGAGCGGGAGAGAGACAGAGGCAGATGTATTCGTCTGAACCTCGCTCCCTGTCCCCTTTCTATCTTTTTTTATTTCCATCATCAGTCTTTATACTGCCTATTTAAATGACACTGCCAGTGGTAAGAGAAGATTTTGCACGTGCAAGCACACATCCATGTGTAACTGTGTGTATGTGAAAGTTCTGTTGCTGTAAAGAAGAAGACAAGACAACCATCTCCAGACATGAAGCAGAGAGGCAGTGTTCTACCCAGCGGATAAAGCTGTTGAAGATGAAAAATGGGCCTCATTCAAGAAACAATATATTGACAAATTTTCTCTCTCTCTCTCTCTCTCTCTCTCTCTCTCTCTTTTCCATGATTTGTTTTTATGTTGTTAGTACCCACTGACTTCTGGGATTCACCAATGTTTTCTTATTTTTGCTCTTAGGTAAGAGAAAATTTTACAAGTGGTCAAGAACTGTTTTCAGATTCTTCAAATTGTTGCCCAATGCAAGGAAAAATCAAATTTTATGTTTGAAGAACATTTAAGAAATGCATGAATTTCTTGGAATTATGTTTTACAGTAATTATGATGACCGGAACATTACACTTCAGGGCTAAAGAAATACTGCTGTACTTTGTACTTTGTGCTGGAATGTACCTAAGTACATTTACTCAAGTACTGTACTAAAGTACAAATTTGAGGTACTTTTTAATCGCATGCCACTTTGTAGCTCTACTCCACTACAGGGAAGTGTTGTACGTTTTACTCTACTATAGATAAGTTTAGTTACTTTACAAATTAAGATTTCTGCACATAATCCATATGAAAATGTTCAAATGCAGCTGAAATGATAAGTCAATTAATTGAAAAATGAATTGGCAGTTTTTTTAATAATTGTTTTAGGCATTTTTAAATGCAAAAAAATATGTCATGCCTCCAGCTTTTGAACTATGAAGACTTGCTCTTTTTTCTTTTTAATTATGTTGATCTATTAAATTTATTTTCTGCATGAGAGCTTTTACAGCTTTTTTTTAAAGTACAATTTTTAATGCAAAGCTTTTCCTAGTATTTTTACAGTGTGGTATTAAGAATTTTACTTAAGTAAATGATCTGAATACTTCCTCCATCACAGCAGATGTTTTGCCATTGCTGGGTTTTTGGTTTTCCTGGAACACCAGCACTGACAATCTGGAAAATCACATTTACTTTGTTCAACATTTGTTGATGTAGACATTAATCATACATTATAAAATAAAGAAGCCAATTCTATAAAAGTGACATTCTTACAGTATTTTCAAATTTGTAAAAGACCACATCCCCAAGCATTGTTGCTGTATGGCACTGGCAAAAATAAAATAAAAAGTCAAACAACAACAACATCACATGTCAAATGTATTTATTTTTAGACATGGGCCAAAAAAAGTCTTGCTGAATGAACATCATTTTGTTGGATGGGATCAATATAAAAATGAGAAGAAGTTTTAAACTTTAAGTGAAGTGAACTTTAAGTAAAATTTAAGTGTTTTAAACCTACTTGTGTTGTTTTTATGGTATTGTCTGTGTTTTTGTATGTATCTTATATGGACTTGAGTCTGGAATAAAGTTTATTATAACGCTGTGCAATATAAACATAAAGCAGAATAAAATAATAACATGCAATGTAGGGGCAGAATCTGACATCTCCTGTTATTTGTTGATATCATGGACTGTGATGACTAGCAGCTTATCACTGACAGCATGTCAGACTATTTCTCTGTGTTTGCTACACTCTGTCATTTATAAAAAGATAAATCACTTTTCTATAATACATCAATGATATTTCAATGGAATAAATTACTTATTGACTTATTCATACTTCAAAAACAGCATGAATAAGTGATTAACATAAGGGGGTGATCAAAATAAAATAAATAAATAAAATAAAAATCAACCAGCCACCCTCCTCCCCTGACAAGTAAAGAACAGTCCCTAAAGTGTGGTGAGTTTTGTGGAAATGTGAACTGCTCGTTTCTCCTCTGACACGTCACATACCTGTGTGCTGCCAGGGCTCGCCTGGTATTTCTGGGCAGTCATGACACCGACGAAGACTTCTTGGACCTGGAGCCGGGCTTGTCGGTCGCCGGTAAGCTGTTATCATGCACTGCCGTATTTGACAGGAATACGTATTTCTGTCTGTGTCTGTGACCCCCCTTTCAACCCACAACCGGCAGGATTCGCCTTTAGTTTCTGCTGCGGCTTGGCTGCTCCCTGGTTTATCCAACCAGCATTAGCTTCTGTACCTCATCTCCACCGGTCAAGCCGGCGCTGATGTTTACATCCATTATCGTTGTCAGTAATGCCTGCTATGGAGCATGCCGCCGGCTCTTGCATTGTTTTCGAGATGCAAACTGTTAAAGTCAGTCAACAGATTGCTAGTCTCGCGATACCCGAATCCATGACTCTACAATCGATTCATCTAAGGATTCATGGCTGATTCATATCGATTGAGGAGGCTGCTACCGACGTAGCCGTATCGCTCGCTTGTCAAACCGGATATCCGGTTGTATCGGTTAATCGTTCCCAACCCTACTCTTTAGGTAGACAGACAGACAGACAGATAGATCTGGATGGTCACTCCGAAGTTGTTGAAAACCAGTGCATAGTCAGTGACTTTCCGTGTCAGACACCGACAAAAAAAGCCACCCTTTCATGTCGGCATGATATGTGTCTCATCGCCATTTTTGTTTAACAGCGCCCTGCAGCGTTAGGGAAACGTGGCGGGACAACACCAGAAGTTAAGGTAGCGGAAGTCAGAGTAGGGTGGGCGGGATGGATGGTAAGGGGATGCCGGTGTTCACTTCCTCTATGATTGTAAAGCCAAACCCTGTTCTTTTTTTAGCTGAACACAACCCCGTGTGTGTGTTTGTTGTTGAAGGAAATAGGGTCTTGATGTACTTTTCCCCTCAGTCGGATACTATTCAGGGCTTTTTAAAAAACTTATCGCTAACTCCTCCACTTTTCTTTTTGGATAGATTTATATTTAACATTCTCCCAAAAAAACACATTACTCATAAATTGTTTTGTTTTTTTAAATGAAAATATGACATCTACCACTAAAACTACATGTGAAGTACAGATAGTCATACAGAATTTGCAAAGGCAACTTAGTACACCTTAAGCCCCATCTAACACCTCTGGGACAGACTGGACTGTGAGCCAGACCTTATCATCCAGCACTAATGTTGGACCTCAGTAATGCTCTCGTGTCTCAGTGGGAGCAAATCCCTGCAGTGAGGCTCAGCATCTACAGGAAAGACTGAACCACAAGAGTGGAGGCTGTTGTAGCAAAAAACACCCCTACATTAGTGAATGATGTGGAATGACATTTTCAACAATGTATGGTTGGAAAGTTCAGGTGTTTACATACATTTGGTCACAATCAGTTAAGTCATTATGAGAGAATTCAGATACGGCAAGAACATGGATAAATGCCACTTTGCACCAAAGAAAGGGTCATATTTTACCATGGTGAAAATTTGCAAAGCCCCTCTCATCTGAAATGCTCCTGTGGTGTTGTCTCACATTATGGGGAAATATTTTATGTTCTTTTTTTTTTTCCAGAATGTTATCGCTTTGGCAATTGTGTGAGCCATTGAAGTGAGTGATTGTTGAGTATGGCTCCTGACTTTGTTGTTGGGGGAAACAAAGGATTTGATTTGATTTGATTTTTCTCCTTCACAGAGATGCACTGAGGATTTTCCTCACACCACAACTGCCCTCTATCACACTCAAAGAGGATATGCCCCCATGAAATAAACAAACAGATAGATCACTGCAAATGATCTGTGTGCATGTGTGTGTGTGTGTGTGTGTGTGTGTGTGAGAGAGAGAAAGAGAGAGAGACACATGGGTGCACGTTAGTCTGTATGTGAGTGCCTTTTTAACATTGTGTGTGTGTGTGTGTGTGTGTGTGTGTGTGTGTGTGTGGCTGGGGACAGATCAGTCCTCTAGCTGGCAGATGCCCAGTACTGCACAGCTGGGCCCCAGCCACAGGAGGGGTCATGAGGGCCCAAGATTTTCCCTTGGCCCCTCAAGGCTTTTTTTAGTCCTCGCTTTGAGCAGTGCTGCTTGTAACACATACAAGTATTCATAAACACACACACACACACACACACACATATATATATTGATGAACACAAACATTTTCCTCACACAAAGCTTCTTCAGGCCTGCTCTCATACAGTGTTTGGAGCTGATGCCTGTGTCTCTGTCTCCTGCTCCTGCGCCATGATGGCTGCCTCATTGCCTTATAATTGATGACTGCCACCATATTTTGATCTTTTCTGCTTGAACACACAGAGGTCAAGTGGGTAGTTACCACTGATAGCCAAACATCTCTGCCAGCTGTTTGAACTCTGCTCACCAAGCCCAGTGCTGGCAAGGCCGCTTTGCGTTGGTGGAAAAAAGAAGTGAAGAGTTGGTTCTACCTGGCCTGATGGGGCTGGAACTGACTACCACCAACTCAGTACCCCCTTTTACACTCCCTCTTGCATTATTCTGCCTCTCTGTGCTGTGTAAAAGGTACAATTGCAGAATGGGGGGACAGAGTTGTCATGCCTTTAAGCTGGCATCAGAGGTAGTAACATGACAGTGTTCAAGCTTAGATGCACCAAACCGACGTCGAAAAACTAGAGGCGAGGGGAGCCCCCTGCTGTGGCGCCTCACGCCACCATGTCTAGCCAAAAAGTTTCACATGAAAGCACTAAACCAACAAGTGCGTATGTCCTGCGCCTGCATGAGAGGACATACCCCTTCATACCAACTGTCATTCAAAAAAGGGAAACCAGAAGACCATCTTAATGCTAGTTAGCTAGTTAGCATAATAACAACACAATAATGTTGAAAGAACAGAGCATTTTTACAGTGCGCCAGTGAACAGTAAGACAAACCATCAGAATACATTTCTGCTAAAGAGCTCAATGGATAAACAATAATCTGACCTTATATAGCACGTTTGTTTCGACCTCACTCCCTCTCCTCTTTAGCGCTTTGTTTACATTCCTCACTTCCGGGTCTCTTCTCTTGCACTGAACTGAACTGCCAATCAGAGTGCTTTCATTCACCAACAGTCTCCACTGGTGGCTTTGACAAGAGCATAGATGGGGAACTGAAAACGCTGATGACTTCCCCTTCAGAATGGGCTGTCTGAAGCGGGTGGGTTAAAATGCTTAAAGTACTGGTTGACGCCGACGCCAATTCCACATGCCTTGAAAAAAGGCCAACTAGCGGCAATGAGGGCCAACGGTATGGGACACACCCCACCGACGAGGATAGCAGATGTTCACCAGTGGCGCAACTCTGACTGATGGCCAACCATCAGCTTCATGTGTCAGGGCCTTTATGCGTGCTATCCATCGCGGGGGCTGGTAACAGTTAGCAGCTACACTGAAGAAGAACAGTGGCCAAAAAAGGCCTCAAATAGTGAAAACAATGAGGTCTGGGAGCTCCTTACCCTCTGAGCAGAGGATGAGATCAGCTGCCATATAACAGGTATGGTAAATGATTGTTATTGCCATGTTAATGCCATTGTTATTGTTTATAAAGAGCTGCAAGCGGGTATAGTAAGTCACACTGGAGGCTGATGCTTTTGTGTTACATGTCATGCCTCTTTTGCTGCCATGATGCTAACATGCTGTCTATAATCACACACTGGAGCAGAATGATCAACACATTCTCACTCAGACCTTGTCACATATCAATGTTTGGTCATGGACTTTCCACGTCGAGATATAACGTGTAAGGTACCCTGGGTGCGTTGGTTGTTGGTGTTCTGGGACGCTGTGTCACATTCAGCCTGTTACATGCATTGTCTGTTTTCAAAATATACTTCTGTTTTCACAGTAAATGTACAGTTTGCATACAGTCTCTTTCAAAACTAGAAAAGCACTCAGAGAGTGCAGACCTCCGCCAAGTAAGTAAGTAAGTAAGTAAGTAAGTAGTAAATTTATTTATATAGCACTTCTCACAGAAAGGACTCACAAAGTGCTTCACAAGATAAAATACAAAAAATACAATAACAGAAACAATGCAAAATACACAAAAACAAATAAAAAGTAAAGTGCAGCGAAATGCAGAGATGATACAATGGACAATTAATGGAACGCATGCCTAAACAGATGTGTTTTTAACTGCTTTTTAAAAATGTCCACGGAAGAGGCCGCTCTCAGCTCATGAAGTAGTGCATTCCACCATTTCGGTGCAACAGCCTTCAAGGCTCTATCACCTTTCGTCTTTAATCTTGTGTGAGGGACAGTAAGTAGGTGGCCTTCAGCGGACCGCAGTGACCTGACAGGACAGTGAAAGGACACCAGATCCGTCAAGTATGCAGGTGCTTGACCATGGAGGGCTCTGTAAGTGATGGTTAGAATCTTGTGCTGGATCCTGAAATTAACAGGGAGCCAGTGGAGGGATGCCAGGACTGGAGTGATGTGAGTGAACTTATGAGATCTGGACAGAAGCCTGGCGGCAGCATTCTGGACCAGCTGAAGGCGGTCTAATGAAGTTTTATTTAGACAGGTGAAAAGAGAATTACAGTAATCCAGATGTGAGGAAATAAAAGCATGGATGATCATTTCTAGCTCGGAATAAGTTAACATGGATCTGAGTTTGGAAATGTCTTTGAGGTGGAAAAAGCAGGAGCGAATGACAGTTTTGATGTGGTCATCGAAGAGCATGGCCTGATCAAATGTGACCCCAAGGTTTCTCAACTTGGGCGCACATTTGCACTGAGGGACCCTAAGCAGCTGGCCACTTGAGATGCTGAGGCATCAGGTGCAATAATTAAAATCTCAGTTTTAGCTGCGTTCAACTGAAGGGAGTTCATCCAGGGGGAGACATCCAGTCCTTAATTACATTCATACAATCGTACAGTCAGTCAATTCCATCGGCCCTATCAGGGTTAAAAGAAAAATATAACTGGAGGTCATCTGCATACATATGGTATGAGATACCTTCAAAATTGCTGATGACATCTCTGAGAGGGAGCATGTATAGCGTAAAGAGGATAGGCCCAAGCACTGAACCTTGGGGCACCCCGCAAGAAAGGGGGCAAACTCTGATTTATGAGGGCCAACAGCCACAGAAAAGGATCGATCAGACAGATAGAATTTAAACCAATGAAGAGCGGTCCCTGAGATTCCTACCCTGTCCCTCAGCCTGTCTAAAAGGATGTGGTGATCAACAGTGTCAAAGGCTGCACTGAGATCAAGCAGAACCAGGATAGTAGATTTACCGGCATCAGAGGCCATCATGATGTCATTGGAGACCCTGAGAAGAGCAGTTTCTGTGGAATGTAACTGACGATAACCGGACTGAAATTTATCTAAGATATTGTAACTGTTCAATGCTGTCACTAACTGGTTTGCAACTGCTTTTTCTAGAATCTTAGATACAAAGGGCAGCTTGGAAATGGGCCGGTAGTTACTAAGAACATCGGGGTCCAGATTGGGCTTTTTGAGAAGCGGCTGAACAACCGCTTGCTTGAAATGGGACGGGACACGACCAGAAACCAGTGAGCTATTGATTATGGAGAGCAGAGATGGACCAATAGTGCTGAAAACATTTTTCAGCAAAGTTGTGGGCAGGATATCCAGCGGACTAGAAGAGATCTTCATAGTGCACACAAGATCTGCTAAGTCTTGTAAGGAGACAGGTGAGAAATTGTCAATAATTGACTGTTGTTTGGGAGGATCAGGAAGGGAGGAGGAGGAGGGTGTTATACTGGCCTTGATACTGGCAACCTTATTCACAAAATACATTAAAAAATTGCTACAGTCCTCATCAGAGGACACAGGTAGAGCAGGCGGTTGCGCACCAGTAATGCTACTTATAGTGTCAAAAATGACCCTAGGATTTCTCTTGTTGGAGATGATGAGATTTTTAAAATAAGAGGCTCTGGCTATCCTAACAACAGAATTGAATTCAGCTAACAGTTCTTTAAAATAAAGACGATGTACATGAAGCTTGCTTGTTTTCTACAAGCGCTCAGCTCTCCGACATTTACGACGAAGGCAGCGGATGTCGTCATTCAGCCAGGGAGTGGGATTAGCTGCGGGGATAGTTCGAGGCTTTAAAGGAGCAATCTTATCAAGAATAGCAGAGCAGTGTGAGTTAAAAGTTAAAACTTGGGAGTCAACGTCAACATTAATACTAACAGGCTGCGCCACACTGTTAAAAGCGAATGAGAATTTCTCAGCAGAGAGGTTATTTAACATACGGGTGAGTTTTGTACGCTTGCTGGTTGACCAATCAGAAATAATAGACAAAATAAACAGGATGCAGTTGTGATCCGTGACGGGCAGCTCCTCAGAGACGATACAATCAATGTCCAAACCAAGTGTAAAAACAAGGTCCAGTGTGTTTCCCTTAATGTGTGTCGGGCCATTGACATGTTGCACAAAATGAAAAAATTCGGTGAGATTTATAAAATTATTAGCAAAGGAGTTTGTGGTGTCATTTACAGGCACATTAAAATCCCCAAGCATTAAGATTCTTTGAAATTTAGTGTTCGAAGCCAAAAAGTCACTGAATTCAGCCAGAAAGGCGCCATTAATACCAGGAGGGCGATAAATTAAAATACAATAAAACAGGTTAGAGCGGCCAACTTTAGAAATAAGCAGTTCAAATGAGGTAAAAGTTCCACAATTCACTCTCCTCGAGGAGAAACTGTCTTTGTACAACAAAGCAAGGCCACCACCACGGCCAGTGGTCCTTGGGGCACATATGAATGCGCAATCAGGCGGGCATAGCTCCTTCATGGACACATAATCTTCATCCCTTTGCCAGGTCTCGGTGAAAAACATGAAATCTAAATCTCTAGCGATGAAAAAATCATTCAGCGTGAATGATTTGCTGTTGATCGAGCGAGCATTCAACAATGCCAGCTTAAGAGACTTGGGACCAGCTTTGCAGACAGATTGTGATTGTAACAGTGGTTGCAGATACCGGAAATTGTGGGTTGTGTGGTTTTGACGTTTGTGATGTCTGTTGTTCATTACTACGGGTATGAACGTGGGAGATTGTGGGACAGTAGAGACTAGCCCAGTAGTTGGGGCAATAGGAAACCAGGAGGGATTGTCTGTAGAGGTTAGTGGCAGCTGGAGCCTGTAGGGGGAGCTACGGGAGGCAACGTCTATAGAATGCTCCGTAGAAGAAGAGGCAGGCACTGAGAAGGGGGTGTGATACATAAACAGTCACGCATGTGTGAGTGGCGTTGTGTGTATGGCATGCTGTATGTTGGCTGCTAACACGCGGCTTCCTAACTTGCTCGGGTGAAGTCCGTCATGTCGATAAAAGGAGGGGCGGTTCCAAAATAAATTAAAATTGTCTATGAAATAAAACCCGTGGATATTGCAGGCGGTTCGGAGCCAAGACTGGAGATGAAGGAGCCGACTGAACCGCTCTGCGCCGAGGCCGAGTGTGGGAAGAGGGCCGCTGATGAAGATTCACATCCCGCAGTCTTTTAAGGCAGAAAACAGACTGTTAAAATCGCTCTTTAGCAGCTCAGACTGACCCCGGACCACGTCGTTGGTTCCGATGTGCAAGATCAGATGTTTAATGGAGTGTGGAAATGATTGCAGTAGGTCCGGGAGTTTATCTCTGATTTTTGTGACAGTGGCTCCTGGAAAACTTAAAATAAAGCTTATAGTTAGGGCTGGCTCAGGCTTGCCCTGTACCAGCCCCTAGTTAGGCTGACTTAGGCCTAGTCTGCCGGAGGACCCCCTATAATACACCGGGCTCCCTCTATCTCCCTCTCTCTCTCTCTCTCTCTCTCTCTCACTCTCATCCTATTACTGCATCTTGCTAACTCGGCCATTCTGGATGTCACTAACTCGGCTTCTTCTCCGGAGCCTTTGTGCTCCACTGTCTCTCAGAATAACTCATACCGCAGCGGTGCCTGGACAGTGTGATGTGTGTGGTTGTGCTGCTGCCGTGGTCCTGCCAGATGCCTCCTGCTGCTGCTGCTGCTGCTGCCATCATTAGTCATTAGTCATACTTCTACTGTTATCATACACATATGACTATTGTCACACAAGTATACTGTCAGATATTAATACATACTTTCAACATATTGTACCACAGTAGCCAGAACTATAACTATAATATTATTACTTTCATTAATGTTGTTGTAAGCTGCTGTCATTACCTGCATCTCTCTCTCTCTCTCTCTCTCTCTCTGTCTCATTGTGTCATATGGATTACTGTTAATTTATTATGCTGATCTGTTCTGTACGACATCTATTGCACGTCTGTCCGTCCTGGAAGAGGGATCCCTCCTCAGTTGCTCTTCCTGAGGTTTCTACCGTTTTTTTTTCCCCGTTAAAGGGGTTTTTTTTGGGGAGTTTTTCCTTATCCACTGTGAGGGTCTTAAGGACAGAGGGATGTCGTATGCTGTAAAGCCCTGTGAGGCAAATTGTGATTTGTGATATTGGGCTTTATAAATAAAATTGAATTGAATTGAATTGAAAACAGTGCGCCGCTGCTCTGTGGGGACTGTTTGCGGAGTGTGCAGAGAGGTCACAACCTCAGCAATGGCTAGGAGCTCACACGACCCTTCACGGCATGGAAGACCGCCAGAGCGTCTCGCCCTGAGAACAGCCTCCTTCACGATCCTGCGCCTGGAGGAGGAGGTCGCGGACCTGAACGGGGGTCCCGAAACAGACCCCACAACCCCCCGGGCTGCTGGCAGTGAATCAGTCGAAGGGCAAACAGGAGGGGAATGGACAGTTTGCAGCGGAGGGAATTCCTCAACACTCAAGATGTTATATCTGTTCTGCAGTTGGAGCTCACAAGGTGGAGCATGTATCGGGCTGGACCTCGCTCGCTTTTTTCCATGTACTGTGGCTCTTGGTTGGGAGTGGAGCTGTTAGTTCTGAACCTCGGATTTGGACTGAAGGTGAAAGTAGCTAAAGTTGCACTGTTGCTCACCCATTTAGGCTTGGCCCCCAGCAGCAGCCACGGGTCCTCCGGATGTGGGGCTGCAGCTGAGGAGGCCGGCCTGGATGTCGCTGTGGCGGCTGGATCATCAGCTCGGAGCTGAGGAGCAAACAAACAAACAGACAAACAGACCAACGCTGGCGAAAATATAACCTCCTTGGTGGAGGTAATAAATGCACTATGAGGGTACAACGCTGTAAATTGATAGGGTTTTTTTTTCCTTCAACAAACGCACATGGTTATGTTTAGCAAACACATCCAAGTGGTTGGGTTTAGGAAAAAAGAACAGGGTGTGGCTTTACAATCTTATGGGAAGCAAACATCAGCCTCTCAGGTGAAAGCCGGTGGTTTGGTGATTTAACAATTTTTCCTGCACCACTGTTTGCATCTCAGTTGACCTCAATTGGAAAAGGTACTTTACTTTTTAACCACACCACACGTACAAAGTAATAAAGTTCTTTACAATCCCTGGGAAGTTAAAGTGGTCCAAAATATAGCTTTAAACTATCAAACAACCACACCCTTACAGGATGGCTGTCAAAAAGTTTGCAGTTTGTTCCATCACAAAGAACAGCAGCTGTAGTCAGCTTGCATTTTTCCTCAGCCTTGAGGAAAGTATTTTGAAACTCCTGAGCACCTACCTTTTCTCCAAGACCTGTGGATTTTCTGTTCACATGCTATTTGTTTGTTTGTCTGACTCCATATATGTAAAGAGGCCTTAGATCAACCAAAGGTGCTATAAAAATGCAAGATATTATTAGTGTTGGGATTCACTGGACCACAGATGATTTGTCATTTGTTAAACTCTAAACTGTACATGTGAAGGTTTCTCCCCTTGCCATCTGAACTGGTAAGAGACCCCATGTCTTGTTCTTTAACAGAGGACAGTTATTTGACACCCATCTCTACAGGATGCCACACCTCACACCTCAGTAAGACACAAGTCTTAAAACTTGATTAGAGAGTACTTTTACGGTGTCATGTGACTCTGTGATGTCACCAGGCAACTGTAGAAGTTCTCGGGGCGTCGGTGGCTTAGTGGATAGAGCAGGCGCCCCATGTACAAGGCTGTTGCCGCTGCAGCCCGGGTTCGACTCCAGCCTGTGGCCCTTTGCTGCATGTCACTCCCTCTCTATCCTATCAATTAAAGGCTAAAATGCCCACAAAAACATCTTAAAAAAAAGTTCTGCTCCCTCCACACAGTCTTCCTCTTCGTCCTGAGGACAAAGAGAGAGACTGCTGGGCCTAGACAGGCCTCTTGTCCAGCTCAGATCCTTGCTGCTTGCCCCAAACCACTGAAGGGGGGGCAGTTGCTCACAGGCTCTCTTGCTCCTGGACCTGCTTGTCCACAACAAGGCAAAAACCTGAACCAGAGAAGTTAGGATTGTAAGCACAAGGTTTGCAATTAACTTTCCAGCAACTAGGAGAATCAAGTTGAGTTAGCACCCCAGCGTCTAACTCTACAAGGACCCCAAGCGACCGGCTTCCTCGGATCTGCACCTTCGGAACAAGAACACAACAAAGACTGCCTCTGGCACCACAGCTCTTTCCAGCCTTCATCTGCAGGCTAACAAAAGCAGCACACCACAAAGCGTCTCTTTCTTCCATCCATTCAAGGATCGGTAATGCAACAACTGGGCATAGTTTTATCACAGCTGTACAGGCTAAGCAAGACTGTTTAACTTGTATGTGATTTAATGCTGCTTACTGAGCCATTGTTGTGATTGTTTGCAGTCAGGTCATTGGTTAGTTGGCTTCGCCAAAGCTAAGTGATGTTAGATTGCTAATGCTTAGTCCTGCTTCCCGGGGGCCAGCAGCTGGAGATGCCCCCCAGGAAGGGGGGAGGGGGAGGGAAAAAAGGGAATCATGGTTACATTGAATTTTTTTATTTTTTTTCTTGATCTCGCTCATCTATATTTCTTTCATTCTTTCTTTGGTTAATATGACTACCCCTTTATTTGTTTATTAATTGGTTATTCATTTATTTTTATTTATTTATTTTTGCCTCACGCATACATGTACACACAAACAGGAAGAAATCTAAGTCCAAAACTATTTTGTTTTTGTGTTGGTTTGTTTGCTTCTTTTTCTTTTCTTTTCTTTTTTTTCTTTTCTCTGGTTATAGTTATATAGTTATAGTTACTGCTTCTGTCTTTTGACATATTGGAATCTAGCTTCCCCTCTTGTGCTGTGTTGCGTGTTTTTTTGTTTTATGTTGTTCACCTGTGTTGTATTGTTTGATGGTCTGTATTGCACTATATATATATAAAAAAAAAAAAAAAAGATTGCTAATGCTGTTCACAGACAACATCTTGCATGCAACTAAACATCCTCTGCACTAATCCAGACCCTTTGCAATACATATCACATTCACATAAACTCATTTACAAATTTGCTTTCAACAGAGCTACACCCAAACAGGCAGCTCAAAGTTCCCGCTTCTCTTCCTTTGTCTTTGTCCTGACCACACGGTCAGACAAACACCTCACACACCACACCAGCTGTGATTTGGCCATCTTGTAGTTCCCTGTTGTCAGCCATTTTGTTTTGTAGGCCAAACAGCCCTTTGAGTACCACTCTCTCTTGCAGACACACACACACACACACACACACACACACACTGAGTTTGTATAGTTAGCTAGTTAGAATTAGTGAGTTTTGGTTTTGCTTTGCTTACAATATGAATAAATATTAATATTGTACAAGAGTTAGTGAATAGTCAACCTCTGCTACATCAAGAACTCTGAAATCCTTCAGGCTTTACTATTCATTTTGGTTATGGTTATTAATTTAATTATGAATTAAAAATTCCACATTGATAGTTTAGTGAACTTTATGAGACTGATATCCTTAACTGGCTATCATTTTTCCCCTTTTCGGGAATGGTGCCCCACGAGGTGATTTAATGTTAATTAAGTCCCATTATTTAACACAATTAATAATTATTAATAATTTCCAATAGCCAATTCGAAACTCTAATTGGAGTTCTACCAGCTCAGTGGCCTAGTGGTAGAGTGTCAGCCCTGAGACTGGGAGGTTGTGGGTTCGGTCCCTGGCCGGGTCATACCAAAGACTATAAAAATGGGACCCATTGCCTCCCTGCTTGGCACTCAGCATCAGGGGTTAGGGTTGGAATTGGGGGGTTAGATCACCACATGATTCCCGACAAATGGTGCCACCATATAAAACATAATATTGTTATAGATTCCAAACAAAAGGTATCCCTGCTTAATAATTCCCTACTAGTACAATTTACAACATTAATGGTACCTCCATGTGACGCCCAGAATTGTTCCCTACATTAGTGTTATAACTATTACTAGTTTGCCCTCAGTTACAATGTTTTGGCAAACCTCTACTTTCAAACAAGATACATGGACAGTGAAAAATAAGAGTTAATATGTCAGAAATGGAGTCATGGGTGCCATACTTCTGTCTCAACTGACTTAATCAGAACATGGTGGTCACCTGATAGACGGCCAGGTAAATGAGTGTGTATGTTGGTGTGCGTGTGTATAAAGGACAAGTAGAGACGGACAAATTGACATACATTTTACTTGGTTCACAGAACTTATGCAGGCAAAAACAGCACAGGCACCAACACACGCATACACACAAATATGGCACTCCAATGTCACCTCCAGCTATTAGGCCCGGCTTTAATGGCACAGCCGCTCAGGAATGGTAGTATTGACCGCTTGCACACAAGGTGGAATCTCTCAATATGTCACAATCTAGTTAGCTGTCTTAGACCTGCTTACAAACAGGCATTGATTGAATGATCCCAGCTTACCAAGACAACAGGAGTATTTTGTGGCATGAATGACACAGACGTACAGGCAGAAGGAATGTCACAGCAGTAGTGTACATGCATCTTTATTAAGTTCTCTGTGTTCTTTGTGTGGGGTGGGGGGGTTGGGGTTCAATGAACAGGCATATTGTCAATGTGCAAAAAACAAGTAAACAAACAAATACATGAACTCTCTATATGTTTTCATAATAAATGTATTTCAGCCCTAAAACCTAAAACTGCTGAATGTCGATGCTTCAAATCAAAGCACCACATGGTGGGGTGGGGTGGGGTGGGGGAAGCAGTCTCTTCAGCAGAGGCCAGGATGGATGGCATTAATTGTCACAGTGCATCTCTCTGCTCATTCCTCCTTTTCCTTCAAACCAAATGAACTGGGAGGCATGCCGTGAGTGGGGAAGTTGTAATTCACTAGAGGAATTACAGATGGAACTGGAGCACAGGTAATAAAGCTGCAGGTGGAGTTCTTTCAATTTGAAATAACTGTCCTAAACAGCACAAGCAATTTTGAAGACAATAATAATGATGATAATAATAATAATAATAATCACCATCATCATCATCGTAATCATAATAATAATAATAATACTGTAATAATAATGAAAACCTTGATAATGTGTAGTCTGCTTGCTATTATATTATTAATTCTCATAATTTTCCCCATGTCATAGTTGTTGATGTAGACATAACAGTCATGACAACTTACAGACTCAGACCGAGGGCCAACAAAAACCCTCCCCTTGATCACCATTAGCAGCCTTGGCAGTCAGTATGTAGGGGGTAGGTGCAGCCTGTGTGTGTGTGTGTGTGTGTGTGTGTGTGTATGGGGGGGGGTATCCCTAATTTGCACATATGGAAATGCTTTTTCTCACTGCGCCGCCTTCTCTGTTGTGGCCAGATGGAATTAGAGAGCGCTCAGAAGCCGTGAAGGCAAACACATCGAAAAAGAAAAAGCAGGAAGGGTGGGAGAGAGCAGAGGGGGGTGGGGGGTTGATTTCTGGTGGTTGAAACATAAAAAATAAAAATAAATAAATAAATATATATATATATATATGTAATCAATTACAGTTAATGATTAAAAAACTGTTGGTGATTAGAAAGGGGTTACATCTGAATATGTAGTGTGTTTTCAGACATTTTAACGAAAATAATATGTTATTCTCAGTAACATTCACTTTCTTGCTTTGCATATTTTGGCTGTGTAGGAATGTCCTCTTTTGGCATATTTTGGGACAAGGTGGGTAAGGAAAGCCCCTGGGAAAAATTTAAATGCAGCACTGACACACTTAAGTTTTAAAACTTTAGATTTTTACTTCTTTGTTTGAACATTTGTTATTTGCTACTTATCACGTTTTTTCTTGTTTTATTTTTTTAATGTATGTAAAAATAAAAAAACACACCTTGCCTATACTACTCATACTTCACCTCATATCAGGGGGTTGTTATTTTCTGTAACAAATAAGGTGCTCATTGTTCTCTCAGCCCAGGATCAACAATGTAGAGGTTCACAACACAACATCATATTTAGAATCGATCCAGTGTCCCGTTTGGTTGTGTGAAGGAATTATTAAATACAAATACGTTTTACAGGTGAAAAGCACTTGTAATTTTTGTGAGACCAAGAACCCTCTTGTGGTGGTTCAGGAGATCTCACAGATTTGAAAATCATCTGTTACAGGCAGTATTACTGTAGCTCTATACGATTGCAGTAATCTGATTAAAGTCATCTGTAATGCAAAAAAAAAAAAAAAAAGCGTTACTTTTGAATGTTTGAAAGTATGTTATATAGTAAAATATTACATAAACAAACATATATGACTAAAATTCTTGACATTTCTTGCCTTCATACTTAGAATTTGGTACAGGCAAATAATACACAACACTTTGACTACTCCTAAATTTGATCAGAATATTTACTTGGTTCAAATCTGTGATGAAATACCCACACAAGGTCTCCTTGGCCCAACAAATGGCTTCAGTTATCCTTCATATAGAGAAGAGAGCCTATTAGGAATCTATGAGGCATTTTCAACAGCACACACTATACAGTATGCCCTGATTTTAATTTACACTGTGATATTAATTTAGTTTGAACTGTTTTGTGCTACAGCAGAAAAGGGTGTGACACAAACTGGGTACTTTTTTTTTACTTGTTACATCATCTGCCTAAATTAAATGACACAGAGCTGTGATGTGTATTTGCGTTGTGCGACCTGATGTATTATGCATGAGCATATGCATCTGTTCGAGTGAATCTTTTATTTTTGTGTGTTTATGAGAGACTAAATTGATGTTCTCTCTCCCTTTTGTTTCTTCTTCTCTCACCTCCTCCCTCCTTTAACTCTTTCTCTAATCCAGTCACAGTGTAGACATTTACAGGATGTCATAGAGAGCACTTACAGGGACATCCAGGAGATTGTCCTCAGCAGTCTGTCCAGCTTCAGTCTTTAATTCTCAGCCCCTCTGTCTCTTGTCCCACCCTCAATCACAGTGTTAGCATCAAAGCCGATTCCCCGGAACCGGAGGGTCACCTGTTCGAGTCCCTGTCCGGACCAAAATATGGAGCGTGGATTGGTGGCTGGAGAGGTGCCAGTTCACCTCCTGGGCACTACCGAGGTGCCCTTGAGCAAGGCACCGAACCCCCCAACCGCTCGGGGCGCCTCACCAAGGGAAGCCCCCTCACTCTTACATCTCTCCACTTTGTGCATGTATATGTCCTGTTTGTGCATGTGTGTGTGTCTTTCGGACCTGTGTGTAATTGACAAGCAAGAGTGAAAACATTGAATTTCCCCTCAGGGGGACTGATAAAGTTAATAAAGTAAAGTAAAGTAAGTGAAGTATATGCAATCCTTCCCTGAGCTGGGATAACTTAACCCTAACCCTAATCCGTTCAAAAGTTATTCCCAAAAACTAAAGTTACCCCAGGAGGTAACTTTGGGCCATAAGCACCTAGGCGCTTCAAATTTGCAGCACTTGTGACAATTACTAAGACACGCAAGCACACCAAATGTTACATGTTAAGCCCCTATGACATTCCCACCAGGAGTTATACATTAAAAACACCTTGACCAATAGCATTTTTCCCACTTACCGACATTGTAGACAGTTGCAGGTGGCACCAGTCAATGCGGAACACCTGAAAATATCCATACAGCAACTCCTTCCAGCTCACTACGACCTTCCTATCAAAACTTATTCCCCCCAAAAACATGCAAGTTACGGGGTAACTAGGTAGTTATCATCCCTGTAAGCCCTATTACCTTCATGAAATTTGCCTGAATTTTTGTCAACCTGCCTACTTGTTTTTCTTTAGTACCTGATTGCAATAAAACATATTTTGGTTACTTTCTTTTTTGTATATCTTTCCAATCCTGATTGAATTTAAAAAACCTTTGTTGAATTATGGACCTATATATGAAATAAAACTGCCAGTACATTATAACTCCCCCAGTGGGGAGTTATCTTTTTCCCTAACCCAATCCCAGTTTTAGCCACAGTGCAGTTTCAGTTATCATGCCCATTTAAACCAGTCCAAAATTTAGCCCAATCCCAGTGCCAGCCTTAGCCCTAATCCCAACCTATTCTACCAGCACCGTGTATTTATGCTATTTTACAAACACCAGCAGTGTGATGAGGTGCTGAGCATGAATTTTGCATTGAGTGCTGTCTGTTTGGCGTTTCTTTTACTGCAGTTGAACTTTGGGTAGAACACTCTGCTCGTCACTGTTACTTTTTACCCAGTCATTCAATCACATGTACAAATGCTGAACAACAACAATGGAGAAGAAATATATTAATATTCTGTATATACAAGAATATACATTTCCTCTAATGAACCCACATAGACTGGCGGGTCTGTCCTCTCTCTCTTTGTGCCTTAGCCTTCCCTTCATCCAAAGCAAGTATATTACTTTGCACCAACATTTTTATTTCCATATGATATTCCATATCATACCAACCAGACGCAGCCAAAACGTCTCAGCTGAAAAACACAGTGCCTCTAAAGCCCTGTCAAACACTCTCAGTTGGGTGTATCTTTAGGGCGCCTGGTCTTTTCAGGTGGTAAAAAAACGCTTTGTTGGACATGGGGACAATGTCCCGATACCAGTCCGAGCCTAGTTCCACTGATAGCTCCATTTAAGGGTCCCAGCCATTGCTCTAGTCTGTTTTAGTCCTTAACCCATTCTTAGTTGACATCCAAACCTCCCAATCCCAGTCCTACCTGTAAATTAAATCCCACTTTACAACAATTTGTGGTTCAAGCTCAAGTCTCTGTACTGGTTTTAAATTCAGGTTTAGTCCCCTGAGATCTAGTCTTTGATCCAAGCTTGAGCTGTTGTAGTACCCATTTTATCTTTAGCTCTAATCTCAGCACCAGTCTAAACCCTGGTATCAGTTACACGTCAAGTCTCTTTCCTCACATTAAATGTAATCTCAGTCACGGTTTAAACACCAGCCCTAACTTCACATCCTAATCCTGTATACAGTTTAGATTTGGTTGTCTCCTTCTTTGGGTCTCATTCCATCCCAGTCCCAATCTCAGCCTCAGTCCCAGTAACAGCTCCAGCTCAGGTCACAGCTGCTTTGTATTTGCCCTTCAATTCTACTCTAAGCCTTAATGTTTCAGTTCTCCTGCCAGGGTCATAATTAACATTTCAACTAGTGGTGAAAAAGGCCTGCACCCGCTGCTCCCTCCTTGCAGAATGAAAAACACTAATACTCAACTACTTCAATGAATTCAGGAGATGGGGGATGGTAATTAAACATTTGATTAACGCTTTCGCTCCCAGATTTTCCATTCAAAGTTTTAATGAGGGGATGCATGTGCATGTGCAGATGTGTGTGTGTTTTGAGGGCTTTTATGGTAGATCCATATGCTTGTGTTAACCTTTCATCTTCTACTTCCATAGCCACTCTGGCAGACACTCTGATGTAAAAGAAAAACAGATTCCAATGTAATGTAAAACAACGCAGTGGACTAAAGCTCCAAACAAGGCTACACTATAAAAAGTTCTAAATAAATCCAGAGCAGCATTGTGCTCTTATAACACATTTCAGTCTCATATTACTGACAGGGATGTGTGTGCAATAAATAGTGAGTTTGTCATCACACTAATTGGCAGTTGTGGATATTATATTTTGACAATGCATGGATGGTGGTGAGCCAAACATTCCAAGTCTGAGCTGTCTGCTGTCTCTGCTGGAAAAGGAAAGTATTGTGTAACTTCTTACCGTGTTGCTGTAATGTACAAGAACGTATTGATGCCATGCCAGAAAAATAAACTGATCAGTATCAGATAATAACATGAAACGTTTCTTGTTATAACAACATTTTTTTTTTTATTATAACAAGACATTTTCATGTTATTGCAAGATGTTTTCATGTTTCATATGAAAACAAGATATGTTCATGTTATAATAAAATGTTGTCATGTTATAACAAGATATTTTAATGTTTTAACAAGATATTTTTATATCATTACAAGATGTTTTCATTTTATCTTCATTTTATCTGTTTTCATTTTATTAACTTTTCTTGTCTTTTTTTTCTTTTTATAAAATATACTTTTTGAATCTTCTATAACATGACCTGTTTCACATAGTGGCGTAATGGTTTATTGTTATAATATGATATGGTTTTTTTTTCTTTCTCTCTCTTTTTTTTAAAAGTAAAGTTTCTTGTAATGACATGAAAATATCTTGTAAAAACGCGAAAAGCATCTTGTAAAAACAAAAATATCAAATTATGATGACTTTTTTCATTATATCATTTTTTTCCTCAAAGTATAATAACTTTTCTCTTAAAATACTGAGTGGAAATATTAAGACTGAATATTACCCTGATTTTTTTTTTTTTTTTTTTGCATTTTTTTAAATCATGTAACTGTCTTTTTTCTTGTAGTTTTTCAAATTTACTTTAAAATTATTATATCTATATCTATTTATATCTTTTGTTTTATTATGATCATATTTTTTTAAATATTACAACTTAAATTTAAAACACTACAACTTTATTCTACAAATAATAACTTTATTCTTGGAATAATTTGACTTTTTGTTGCAAGTTTTTATGGTAACCTTATTACTCTATTTTTCTCAAAATATTATGACTTTATTCTGACATATTACAATTTATATAGTCAATTTTCACCTTTGCCTTTATATGGTAAATTTTTGCCTTTTCCTCATCCTAAAATGAATAAACATTTTGACTTCAATCTTGAACCAGTGGCCCTAATACTCTGTTGTATGTAGGCTATATGTGAAACACAGAGGGTGTTAAATTAGTGGCTCTTTTACAGCATAATGAATTCAATAGTCTGAGCTCCCACTCTTAATGTACACTAATGATAAAGAACCATCAATTCTTCTGGGTCACCCACTGATACCACAATCACACTTCCATTAATTGTGTTCGTTGCTTCCTTTTCTGAGTTGCCTTCACTTCCTCTCTGTCTCGGAGGCGATGAAAGAAGTGGCCAAGCCAGCCTGAGATGAAACAGTAGTGAGGTCCTGGTCAAGCTAACAGAGGGAGAGACAAAGAAAAGAACGCCCTCAAACAGCTGACACACCCAAATTGGGAAATAATTGAAAATGCAAATGAAGGGGTAAATGAAAATATGTATCACACAGTGTATTAATTAAACTGGACATTATGTTTGGTAATCACAACTGGGATTGGTGGAAACCTCTAAATGCATGTTAATGACAATGTTATCTGGTCATTTGTGTCTTTCCTTTGCGTTTTTCAAAGAGTAGGGGAAACTATTGTCTCCAGGATTCTTCATCTTCCCTCACCTCATCTTTTCTCTGACTCTGAGTTTTTCTCCAGTTGATGAGAAGTCACCAGCGCCAGAGCCCTGCACCACTCATCCTTCCCAGACTGGCTTACCTGGAAGGTGGCATGTAAGGTTAATTGGGAAATGGAGTTGATAAAGTAATTAATGCGTTTGTCAGCAGTGTCTTTCTCCTCGCCTGCAGCCATCCTGCAGCAATCGGGCCTTTCTTCTCGCCTGCCTGGTTGCCCTGGTGCTGCCAGGGAGATGCTGCACTGATACAGCTCCCTCACATCCGTAGCAAGTCTTTTGTTTTTGGGGGAAAGTGACAGCAATGTCAGTCCACCCCTGATTAACCAGAGACAATAGAAGGCTGGACCCATTCTGTGTGTCCGTGTGTGTATTTACGTGACTTTTTTGCTGTCAGATCCACGACCATCCAAATGCAATGCCAGAAGAGTTTAAGGTAGCGCATTTTTAGGTCAAAATTTTACATTGCTACCACCGTAGCATCAGTGGGATATACTGTATAGACCTAGCTTTAAGGATGGCCTGCTGTGAATGTAGGGAGCAAAATACAACAACAGGAGATTTACTGTTTTATGGTGGACCCCACTAGCTTTATTTTTCAGGAGACAGTAAGGTGTTGTCTGTGTTTCCCAAACCTACTGAGGGGCTGAATGCCATAGTCAGAATGACTGAATGGCAAATTCTTATCAGGACCTGGAAGCTGCCTCTTGTGCCATTTTTACAGGTCTGCTACCCAGAGCTATATTAAAGAATGTCGAATCAGGCAGGAAAAAAAACAAACAAACAAACAAAAAAAAACACTTCAAGTGTAACTTATATATGAAGTAGATGCACTTTGATTATTTTAATGTGAAATTTAGACATTTGTAGTTTTTTTCATATTGTGTTGTTTCTTTTCTCCTTTTATCCATCTTTTCCTTTCTGTCTGATTTATACATCTTTGATATATTTCTAAATAAATGTGAATTATAAAAAAAGAATGAAATGGACAAATGTTCTGTCACTACATCTACCACTACAAGACACAATAGAAACAACTACTACTACAATTGATAGTAATAATCATTACGTTGATAACAGCAATAATTATAATAATAATAATAATAATAATAATAATAATAATAATAATGCTAGTAAACTGAAAATGACACAGTATTCTGTGGAAATCAGTTTGAACCAGGTGATTTATATTTTATATTTAGACTATTAAATTCAAATAACATACACTTTATTGATTCCTCACAAGTAAAAATAAATCAAATAACAGATGTATAGTCTAGATAAGAAAAAGATACTCAAAAACATTTATAATTATTTATGAATTTCTTCTTCACTCTGTTTCTTTTCACAACAGCAAGGTTTATTTTATTCCTGCAGTCAAACTGTGCTGGTGATGACTGTGAGATGTGGTTGAAATTTACAAATAAGGCTAGTAGTCTTTAGTCTTTATTTGTTTATTTATTATGTATTTATTATTCTCAAACTACTACATCTAAGGTCAAGAGAAAACTGTCACACTCAAGAATACTAGTACACACACTTTGGGCCTATACTACGTGTGCTATATGAGGAGGTATGGCTGATAAAAACAGCGGCACCATACTGTATACGTAATAAATAAATAATCATTACAAAGAGTATCGTTGAAACAAATAATTGCATATAAACAGGCAAAATCATCAAGTCACAATAAAGAAGTACAAATTGCAATTAAGAAATTTAGTCTCTCAGTGCAAAGACAGTTGTACAACTGAATATCATGATTGATATGTAATCCAGCCATTGTTTGTGTTTAGATTATTATTCTATTATTATTTATTTATATTAAATTGGATTTTTCATTCAATGCATTTTATTCAAAAATTACATATCTACAAAATAAATTAAGAGCACATTTTGCCTCCTGGTCCAGTATATCAGCGTGACTGTTACACTCTTTTTTTAATGGGTCACATAAACTCTAGCTATATTCGCTGCTCTTTTGCAACATGAAATCTCTTCTTTTTTTCACAGCAGCAGTGAGATGAGGACCTCCCATGTTCACAAGCTGCAACACATAGAAACAGAACAGAGCTTTAGTCTGTTGTGGGATTCCTAATTCACCAAGTCCCAAGCGGTGCAGATTAATTATAAATGAGTGATATGGAGTAAAGCCCCATGGCCTCAGGGAGACGCTCCCTTCCTCTGCCATGAAATATATATGCGGCTTAACTCCTTTATTAATAACATATTTATAAACGGATTATTGATTCTTAGAATGGACACAGCTTTATCTCCGTGGAGGAAATTCCACTTTGCTGGAGAAAAAGGGAAGAGAGAGTCAATTTAGAGCTTTTGTCAAGAATTTTTAATTGGTGTGTGTGTGTGTGTGTGTGTGTGTGTGTGTGTGTGTGTGTGTGTGTTTGGGGGGTAATAAATGTTGAGTACAACCTTAAAAAAATTGCGTAACTCACAGGTTTGATAATCCTGAAGATTTAATGCTTTTGCAGCAGCTGACTATGACCCTGCCAGCTTTCCTCACAGTTTATTTTTAGTTAATTTTGGAAGAAATATGACAGCATCTTAAATCTTAATATGAGAGAGAAGAAAGAAGAGGGAGATGAGGAAAGAAAGAAAGTGTCCCTGTGTGCAAAATGAAGAATAAATATTTGCATACAAGGAATCAGGAGGTGAGGGAGGAGGCTCCTCGCTTTTTATTAAACACAGAGGAGTCACTCATTCTCTGTGCTGCTTTCTATTGTCTGCTAACTCCCTGTAAAGCAAACATGAGGCTCACCATACAACTCAGAAGTCTCAAGGTAAGAGGAGAAGGACAGGGGGGAGAAAGCAGGAAAAAGAGAGGATGAAAAGAAAGGATGGAAAGGATTCAGAGTGTAAAGGAAGAAGGAAGAATTTATAGAGGGTGCCTTTGATTTCATTTTTCTGAAGTATTAACCCAAAAATATACAGTGTTTTAGGGGATGCTGTCCATTATCTGGAACCCTAAAAAAATATTTTCAGGTGGTCTTAAAAACCAGAGTAATTCTTTAATATTTGTTATAGTAATGGTACTGTAAGTTTAACCTCTCTCAAAATGTTTAATCCTTGTTAAAATAACATAACTAAAACTATGTTGTAATAATTTAGTTTGCAGCATTTAGAGGACAGTAGAAGTATTCAAGAAGAGAAACAGGGCATTTACCATTGCAGTGTAACACAGCCAAGTAGGTCCTGCCACATCCCAGCAATGGGAAGTACTGCCATTGCTACATGACCATATAGTAACTACATGTGATAGTATGATAGTGCCACCTCCTATAGTCAGGCCAATCATACAGAGAAGGTCAAAGTTTGCTACTTGCTGAAAAGAAACCAGAGGTACACCTGACAGAACAGTAGCTAAATAGTAATTGTAACCGGTGCAAACCGATGAATAGGTCATCAGTGTAGAGTAAAGTGCTCCCTCTGCATTTGTTAAAGGCCTTACAGTGTAAACCAAGCTATATGCAAAACACAAGTGTTTACAGAGTGTTTTAGAAATGTTTCTCAAATGCTGAGAAATATTGCTTGAAATAAGTTCTAAAATGTCTTTAGCAATATTTCTTTTAATTTTCCATGGCATATAGGATGTTTCATTGTGTTGTTCTGCTGATTTGTAGATAATGCACTGTAGCTCTGCTCAGTTTTGGAAGTGCATGATATGGGACCCTTACACAAGGTGCTAATTATAAAAAATATATATGATATATTGAAATGATATACAGATGCATCTTCTGAAGAATTATGATACAACATACTGTTATACTATAATTACAAAAAAATACAAAATTATGAAATTGTACTTTTTAATTGCACAGATAGGGATGACTAAAGTTATTTGAATTGAATTGAACTGACATAATACTTTTATTTGGTTTGTTTTTATTGTAATACCTAGATGCTTGATGATTTCACGCGATTATAAATTGCATCAATGACAGAAAAGAAATCAAGAAAAGCAAGAAGAGAAAAAAATGTTTAGAGGGAATTAATGACAGGAGTCAAAAGGAGACAGTACAGAGATCAAAAAGGGAACAAAAAGAAAACAGGAAGAGAAAATAAGAGAAGTCACGATTCAGTATTTCTGTGACAGACCAAGCAAGGCCTAACTGAGTGAAATGATGACAATGGGATAATGTGTGTGTGTGTGTGTGTGTGTGTATGTGTGTGTGTGTGTGCGAGCATGTGTGTGTGTGGCTGTAGTCTTAATGTTGGCCTCCAGAGACTGAAGCTAAAGTTGGGTAAGAGAAGACAAGCTGTTCCACATTGCCGTGGCAACACCTGCTATTACAGAGGCCGTCTGTCAGTCAACCTGGCTCAACACCCACACACACACACACACACACACACACACACATACGCACACAAATATACGCACACACATTTGTTGTACTTTGTGACAAAAATACCTGATTAGCATGCCATGGGGAATAAGAGGACGATGGCTGGAAGAGGACATTCAAACAAACACTGGAGGAGAGGGAAGAAGAGAGGGAAAATGTCGAATAAACAAACACATGAAGTCAGTAAATGTTCACTCGATTAGTTGAACCAATTCTAAAGTGATGATTTCGTCATTCCTTGTAAGCCACTTTCAAATACACTTTAACATGATTGCAGAATGTACATTGTTGCATTATATTTTCATTAGCAGAATTGCACCACTTTTCCTGCAGCGTCTGCCATGTTGAATTTCCCCTCTAAACACTGCAGTATCCACTGGAAATCAGCTGATACTCAAGAGATCAGAATGCTGCAAATGACTGAGGTCACAAACATGGCAGCACCAGTCAGGTTCAACTGAGTCTGGTCTAAAGGCCGGGTGTGGGCTAGGTTCGGGTCAGTTTTAGGCCCCTGCATAACTATAGGCTACAGCAGGATGAAACTTACACTGTACTGTATGTTTCTTTGTTAATGCTGTTAGTGAGGAGAAGATTGTCCAAATCATGTAAACTGAGAATTTATAGATAATGTCAGTGAATGCAGAAAGCTAGATGCTATAACCAAGCCATTTACTCATTTTCTGAAGAAAGGGTAAATCAAAGGCACAAAAGTCTGTGTTGTGAACCCTAAGGACAACACAAAGACAACCTAAAGACAGTTTGTCATGCAATGCATGATACTGCAAGTGTGCTGACATTACTTCTCAGCAAACATTATTCAGAAACGTGACATTGTGTCCCTGCAACTGCTCCCACTGGACAGTGAAAACATAATAATAAATAAGTTATATGCTTGTATTTCTACTTGATCTTTCTTCCCACTCACATTTACAGTATCAACCTACATATCATGTTCACTAGTGAACAGGAAGAGGATGGTAAGCTTCTGTTTCTAGACACCTGTGTTCATGAGAGGGCTGACCGCAGTGTACAGGAAATCCACTTACACAGACCAGTATCTTGATTTTAACTCCTAACCACCTATTACAACATAACAGATCAGTGGTGAGGAACCTAATGTACAGAGCCCAACAGCTGTCTGTGAAGAGGACAGTGTGAGGAAAGTGCATCAGTTCCAGGGGCGCTCAGGGCCACGATGGAACAACTAGACCTGTTTAAAGGAGTATTTAACTGCTAAATTGATGGTCTTGTCACAATACTGGACTGTCTATGCAGTAGACAGATGTAAATACTTTTGAAATTGGTGCTACATGACCACAGAAAACCAATGAAAGAGCTTTGACAGTTGCTTTTGCTCAAGACTCCCAGAATGCACTGTGCCACACCAGACCAATAAACACTTCTGCTAGTGGGTGACATAATGCAAGCTTGGCCACTTCGACGAAGCCCCCAGAGCTGCTGCTCAGCCTTGCTTTCAATTTTTCTCAGTTGCCACTTGTGGTATTGCAGTAAAAGAATCCCCTGCAACCCAAAATGCATTTTCCCCCTGGACCACCATTGTAAAAGAGATGTCTGTAAAACTATTGAAGGGACACCTTGAACTGCATACAAATGTGTATGTGGGGCACATGTGGATAATGATTGGGTCGAAAAATGGGCCCTACATGAGACTGTCCATGGATTCCATATTAGCTCCATGTCAGTTGCCCACATGGGTGGGTTTACCTGAGTGGGCCCCAGATAACATGCCCATTTTGGGCCCATGCCCACTTGGTACCCAGGTAGCCCTAGCATATGGGCCCCACTTGTGTCAACCCACCCATGTGGGTAATTGGCATGGGACCAGTATGGAACCCATTGATAAACCCATATAGAGCCCATTTTTCATCCATTCACTATCTACATGGGCCCAACATACAAATGTTGGCTGGGCAATTATGACTCTTTCTATTAACTATAGATTGACGGAGGTTTTATATTTGTAAAACTTTCCTCAAGCGAAGATAAGTGATTCAAAAATCTGTGACATCATCACAATGTAAAGTTCATGAGTTGGGTGGGAACTTGCGGAGGAACACTACTGAGCATATTCAATGGGACGCATACTGCGGAAGTAAACCTGGAAGCTAGAAACTTTTTTTTGATGTTTGTGCCAGGCAAGTAACTCAGTTGGAATGAGTAGGTGACATCTTGGCGTCCGGTACCTAGTTATTATGATACATCTATGGTTTTGACAGGGGAAACAATACGGAGACCAGCTGGTAATAAACAATCTCCAATCACAGTTGAACAGTATGCTAAAATATGTTTCTGAAAACATTTCAGTCTAGAAATAGGCAATGCAGTAAAAGAATCTTGGTGTATATGTGATCAGCACTGTCTTGTTTTACAGTTTGATCTGAGTTTGAGAAGAAAGGGCGGCTTTCTCTCTCAGTTTGCTTTTATACAACCTGTAGTTTGAGTAACAGCCCTACAGCCAGCAAAAATCTGCTGAATGACACAAAAGTTGTCATCCAATGGGTCTGAACTGAGAAATGAGTGGGGAGATCTGGGGGCTGGTAAGATGAAGGGGAGTTTACCACAATTTATTTACTCACACAACCCACATTGTTAGAAAGCTGGTTGAAAAACAGCAGGTATTTCTTTAAGACCATGACAGACAGCACTAATTCAACAGTGGCTAAACCTTGGGGCATTAGAACAAGCTGTAAATGTAACACTGACATATTAACACCATATAAAGTTTGATATGACTAACATGTTAACAAACAACTGCCAACACATCCTACAAACTCAAAGAAACAGGGACTGTTATTTATCAGATGGGGAAGGTTGGTACAAAAAGGGGCAGGCATGTCAAACAATTTATGAAGCACTGTGGAGGGACTTATTTCACATATTTTGTATTTATCTTACCACACATTTTAAGGCATCTTAGGGCATGATTTATTTGGAAAAATTACACCATTTATCATAGCCAGAAACTGTAATAACAGAAAATTGGATTTTCAAATTTCCAACAGTCCTTGGACATATTATGTGTGACAAACACTTCCATCAGAAAAAATAAAAAAAATAATAACCAAATCTGAGCTTAAAACAGTGATATTTCATCAATCACTTTATTTTATGTCTGATTTCAACTTTGTGTTTATTGGGCAGAATTATACAAACACACATTTCCATTATTATTATCATTATTCCATTATTATTTTTTTAATTCTCCTGAATAAGAATCCAAAACTTTTCTATAGAGATCTCCTGTACTTCCCTGTCCCTCTCCTCCTCGTTACATGCCAGCTTCAGCTACACTTTCATCCACACCTATATTCAAACACACACACCTTCTCATACACATCTTCATCTGCCCCCCTCATTCATAGCCCTTCACTCCTTCATCCACTGGCCGCAGTTATTCATGGGACAGAACCATCCAGAGACAGTGTGCTTATACGACCATTGGTTGCCCAACAAAAGTAGAACCAAAACAACAACAACAGCAAAGCAAATAGACCAGCATACCGAATAGCCAAAGAAAAATATTTACACCCCAGAAACAATATAAAAACCATCACCCTGACTTTGGTGGGCTCCAATCATTTCCAGATTGTTAGCTAGTTTGTTTGTCCTTTAAAAAAGAAATGTTGACAGCGGGTTTACTTATTGTACAACCCCTTCAGAACAAGATCTGGTGTTGCTGAGTGGCAATTTCTTCTGAGTACATTGTTTATACATATATGTTGAACATTAAAAAGGACTTTTCTTCTAGTCTACACCAAGCGGGGAAACAGCAGACGGCATAACCACTGTTAGCACTGGGCTAACGGAAGACCACCAACACAGCTTACCGGAGGCCGATCCAACACACCAGGCCCAGTATTTGGGCCCTCGCGAGTAAGTCTTGCCCTGTGCTACTGTCTCTGTTTACCTCACCGGCCTACAGCTACCACCACAACTATAACCCTTCACCTGTTTCGACTCCATTACTGGCCACAGTTGTATTTATTCCTCCCCAGAAAACCTCCATCGACCCCACCGTGACATGCCTCCACTCACCTCGCCTGGTTGTGACAGCTGCCACTGGCTGAGCCAGAGGATCAGCGAGCTGAATGGGAGGATGTCCATGCTGTACCAGCTGAGGATAGAGGAGCAGATCATGGACTCGATGGTCGTCGCTTTGGGTCCCGCTGCTAACTCCACATCCACGGGAGAACTAGACTTGACTGTCCCCCTCCTGTCTCCAAATAGCGCAGCCATCATGGCCACAGCTCACTGGTCCTGGCTAGGAGCGAAGCCCAAGGCTCTGATTAACTTCACTCCCGCTCCCAGATCCCGTCAGGAGAAATTGTGAACTGACGTCCGGAAAAGTACATGAGATGGAAAGCCTCAGCACAGCTCACCTTCATCTCAGCCCCTCCAGTTGTCCAATATGTTTTCCATCCTGGATGAGGATCATTTTCCCCCACTTAAAAATGACAACTCTCCTTCGTCATCAAAGCCTGCTTCCTCCATTCAATCACCCCATCAAAAGATCCTGAAAGAGGCCATGCCCAAACGCTCTGGGATTCCTCCCCGCTCGGAGCCGGTGTCGGGGAATCCCTCTCCTGGCCCAACTGCTGCTGTCCCCTCCGCCAACCTGGTCCGTCCTCACTCCACGTCCCCTTCTCACAGTGCTGACTCAGACTCCACTCTCCCAGGCAATGGGAACCAGCAGTCATCACCTCCTCGTCCACTCTTCTCCCCAGCCACATTAATAGTTGGAGACTCAATAATCACAAATGTCCGCTTTTTCAACGCTGCCACACACTGTTTCCCTGGGTCCACAGTTCCCGTCATACTCAGAAAACTCCCGGCACTGCTGTGCTCTCTTCCGTCCTCCATAAGACGAGTGGTTGTTCATGTTGGCTCCAATGACACCACTCGTAGACAGTCTGAACTGACAGAAAATAACTTTAAGGACCTTTTAAACTTTTTAACCAGCTGCGGGAAATCTGTTTTTATTTCTGGGCCAATGGATGCACATCCGTTAATCCTTGTATGTTGTGCGTTGTGTTCTATGTTGTGCTGAATGAAGGAAGGACCTGGACCACGACCAGCTACTGGTTGCTCTTTTAATGAAGGCAGGATGGTGGATTTGTCTGTACAAATCAACAAAAAAAAACACAATAAGGCTCTGTAATATGCAGTCTCCTCCACACAGCACACAGTTCTCAAGCTCCTCCTCTCAGCGAGTCTGGCGCGGACTGCACATACATACATGACTAATACAACTCTTAGTATTAACAGCAAAAATACTTTTAAATAAAAATGTGAAAATGAATGAAATAAATTATATAAATTCTTCTTTTACATGCTTAATGCAACCAGTGTAAACACTTGTAAACACATGTCAGATGAATTATAGTGAACATAATGCACATACCTGTACAAATCAACAAAAAAACCATAATAAGGCTCTGTAACATGCAGTCTCCTCCACACAGCACACAGGTCTCAAGCTCCTGTTATCAGATAGACACATAGAAAACCCTGTAACTCGTGGAAACATGTCGACTATAAAGCCCACAAAAAGTCTGTTTACAAAGTTTATATTCGATTGACACATTAACTGCATGTTCACATCCTTGAGACTAACATTTATACATGTATAAAACAAAGTTTGCATTGTCCAAAAAACAAAATAAATGTTCAAAAGTGACCAGCAAAATAATACCTTACCTCCTCTCATCGAGTCTGGCACGGACTGAGAGAAGCACAGGAATGAAGGCACAAGGCCTGCGACCTCTTAAAGTGACAGTACAGGTATTAACACTTTAGTCTGAATACAACATTCAGGCCAGAGTCCTGCACTGGGTTGGATACCCGCGGGTACCCGCAAAAACAGCTGATTTGCGGGTGGTTTTTAAAAAAACATTTTTTCCCAGGTTCAGATCTGGGTGGAAAAAATAACACACGGGTCGGATCGCGGGTTTTAGATAAACACATCAGTCATTAGTTCGGTAAACTACAGATAACTATCTTGGTCATTATTTACTCTCTGAGGATCGCCTCCGCTATTTCGCAACGGTCATTGGTTCAGCTGCTTACACGCGTTTCACCATCTAATAACACAATTTGTGATTGGATGACAGAATCAACATGGTTGCCACCGTCTAACAAGCGCCGCTTCCAAAACAGTAAATAATTATTTAGGTATTTGAGAAATAAGTGGATAAAACGTACAACTATCACTTTATAATGTTTCTAAACCAAACCACCCCTACAGGATACACTTACATGGACAAACCCCGTACAGAAGGCCGGGAAGGTGGCATTGCTGCCATCTTCAGGAAAAATATCAAAACAACCACCATTTCCATCCCTCCTGCCCTCTCATTTGAACACCTCACCTTCAAACTCTGGTTCCTGTCCTCTGGTCACAGCCATCATTTATCGCCCCCCCAAACCACATCTCTCCTTCCTCTCTGATCTTGCTGACTTATTGACCCAGTTATCTGCCATCTCACCATCTGTTCTCCTCCTGGGTGACTTCAATCTACACATTGACAGTACAGACAATAAACCTGCCACAGAATTTATGGAACTGCTACAATGTCTCAACTTCACCCAACACATTAACTTCCAAACACACAACCGTCGTCACATTCTGGTCTTGGTCTGCTCCACTAATCTCAACATTCAACAGTTATCCAGCCACAATCTACACATCTCTGACCACCTGGCTATCACTATGGACGTAGACATCCCTATCCCCACAAAACACAACCAGACCATAACATCCAGAAATATTAAATCCCTCTCTCCTTCAGCTCACTCAGCCTCACTCACCCATTGTCTGTCTGCCTTATCTCTCCCGCCGTCTGATGACCCCGCTGACCTGGTAAACTACTACAACGACACACTCTCCTCCTGCTTGGATCAGCTCGCCTCCACCAAAACAAAAACCATCTCATTCACTCACTCTGCCCCCTGGTACACCCCCGCACTTCGCCAAATGAAGACCCGGAAACGACAACTTGAAAGACTCTGCAAGAAAACCGGTTTATCAGTTTACCTCCTAGCCTACACCGACCAACTACAACAATACAAAGATGCACTCAACGCTACCCGATCCACCCACTACTCTCACCTCTCTGGCTCCAACAACCCCAAGGCTCTGTTCTCCACCATAAACTCCCTCCTCAAACCACATGACAACACCTCCTCATCATTCACCACTGAAAAGTGCCAATCCTCCTAAACATACTTCCAAACAAAAATAAACACCATCTACAGTAACCTCAACCTCAACCCCCATCTCCCCACCTGCCTCACCACCCATCACCATTCAGCCCCTGTCCCACTTCTCTCCAGTATCCCTAGCACAGTTAACAACCATCATGAACGGAATAAAAACCTCCACCTGCACTCTGGATCCTATACCATCCAAACTCATTAAGGGCCTCCTCCCTGTCATCTCCCCACTCATTACTGGTATTATTAACGTCTCCTTCAGCTCTGGTTCTGTCCCCGAAACCCTCAAACTGGCTGCCATCACACCAATCATCAAAAAAACCTGGTTTAAATGTCAAAAAAATAACCTGTTTGAATCTTTCCAATCCGGTTTCCGTTCAAAACATAGCACTGAAACAGCCCTCCTGAAAGTCACCAATCACCTCCTCCTCTCCTTAGACTCCAGACACCTCAACATTCTCATCCTCCTTGACCTCACAGCAGCCTTCGACACCATCAATCCCGACTGGAATCATCTCTCCACATCACCAGCACAGCACTCTCCTGGATTCACTCCTACCACACCAACCGACACCAGTTCATCAGTATAAACAACTGCACCTCCCCCACCGCTCCCCTGTCCCAAGGTGTCCCACAGGGGTCAGTGCTTGGTCCCCTCCTCTTCATCCTCTACATGCTCCCCCTTGGCAAGATCATCTGTCGTCACAGCCTCCAGTTCCACTGCTACGCCGACGTCATCCAACTGTACATCTCCACCAAAGCCATTACCAACACCACCCACTCCACACTCACCAACTGTCTCACTGAAATAAAATCATGGATGCAAACACACTATGTCCAACTCAGCAGTGACAAATCGGATATAATCATAACCTAAACACAACCTCTGCCTCACCTTCAGTAACTGCACTCTGTCTCCCTCACCACACACACGCAACCTAGGAATCATCTTCGACAGCCAGCTAAGGCTGGGGGGGGGGGGGTGGGTGGGTTGTGTCGCCTATTGCTTGAACAGTGCCCTGATATTACTTGACGATACTGGAAATAACGGGTGTCCCTCAGTGTAATTTCGAGTTTAAATAAAGCTTGAATTAATGAATATCTGCCCTACACCTCAAAGCAATATGAAGTTCAAAATATGCGCCTCTAACTAACCGCCTTGCAGTTATCTAAAATCAACTGGCTGCCTGATAGCTGTAATCAATCAATCAATCAATTTTATTTATAAAGCCCAATATCACAAATCACAATTTGCCTCACAGGGCTTTACAGCATACGACATCCCTCTGTCCTTATGACCCTCGCAGCGGATAAGGAAAAACTCCCCAAAAAAACCCCTTTAACGGGGAAAAAAAATGGTAGAAACCTCAGGAAGAGCAACTGAGGAGGGATCCCTCTTCCAGGACGGACAGACGTGCAATAGATGTCGTACAGAACAGATCAGCATAATAAATTAACAGTAATCCATATGACACAATGAGACAGAGAGAGAGATGCAGGTAATAACAGTAGCTTACAACAACATTATTGAAAGTAATAATATTGTAGTTATAGTTCTGGCTACTGTGGTACAATATGTTTAAAGTATGTATTAATATCTGGCAGTATACATGTGTGACAATAGTCATATGTGTATAATAACAGTAGAAGTATGACTAATGACTAATGATGGCAGCAGCAGCAGGAGGCATCTGGCAGGACCACGGCAGCAGCACAACCACACACGTCACGCTGTCCAGGCACCGCTGCGATATGAGTTAATCTGAGAGACAGTGGAGCACAAAGGCTCCGGAGAAGAAGCCGAGTTAGTGACATCCAGAATGGCCGAGTTAGCAAGATGCAGTAATAGAATATGAGAGAGAGAGAGAGAGAGAGAGAGAGAGAGAGAAGGAGAGAAGGTGCCCGGTGTATTATAGGGGGGTCCTCCAGCAGACTAGGCCTAAGTCAGCCTAACTAGGGGCTGGTACAGGGCAAGCCTGAGCCAGCCCTAACTAGCTTATAAGCTTATAAGCCTAACTAATAAGCTTTCTCAAAGAGGAAAGTCTTTAGTCTTAAATGTGGAGACAGTGTCTGCCTCCCGGACCGTAACAGGAAGATGATTCCACAGGAGAGGAGCCTGATAGCTGAAGGCTCTGGCTCCTGATCTACTTTTGGAGACTTTAGGGACCACGAGTAACCCTGCGTTCTCAGAGCGCAGTGTTCTGGTGGGATAATATGGCACTATGAGCTCACTAAGATATGACGGAGCTTGACCATTTAGAGCTTTATAAGTTAACAGTAGAATTTTAAATTCAATTCTGGATTTTACAGGGAGCCAGTGCAGAGAAGCTAAAACAGGAGAAATATGATCTCGTTTCTTAGTTCCTGTTAGTACACATGCTGCTGCATTCTGAATTAGCTGGAGAGTTTTTAAGGACTTACTAGAGCTACCTGATAATAGAGAGTTACAGTAATCCAGCCTAGAGGTAACAAAAGCGTGGACCAATTTTTCTGCATCTTTTCGGGTCAGGATAGGCCTAATTTTCGCAATATTACGCAGATGAAAAAATGCAGTCTGTGAGGTTTGTTTTAAATGAGAATTAAAAGACAAATCTTGATCAAATGTTACTCCGAGGTTTCTTACGGTAGTGCTAGAGGCCAGAGCAATGCCATCTAGAGAAACTATGTCATCAGATAAAGAGTAACAATGGAAATTTATAGAGTGATTTCTAATGATGTTACCTAAAGGAAGCATATATAGAGTAAATAGGACTGGTCCGAGCACAGAACCTTCCGGAACTCCAAAACAAACTTTGGTATGTAAGGATGATTCATTATGAACGTCAACAAACTGAAAACGATCAGATAAATAAGATTTAAACCACCTCAGTGCAGAACCTTTTAGGCCAATTAAGTGATCCAGTCTCTGCAGAAGAATTTGATGGTCAATTGTGTCAAACGCCGCACTAAGATCTAATAAAACAAGTACAGAGACAAGTCCTTTGTCTGAAGCAATCAGAAGGTCATTTGTAATTTTAACTAGTGCTGTCTCAGTGCTATGATGCACTCTAAATCCTGACTGAAATTCCTCAAATAAATTATTATCATGGAGAAAATCACACAGCTGGTCTGCGACTACTTTCTCAAGGATTTTTGACATAAAGGGAAGATTAGATATTGGTCTATAGTTGGCTAACACCTCTGGATCCAGGGTGGGCTTTTTTAGTAGAGGTTTAATTATAGCTACCTTAAAAGACTGTGGTACATAGCCTGTTAATAAGGATATATTGATCATATCTAATATATGAGTGTTAACTAAAGGTAAGACCTCCTTAAGTAGCCTAGTTGGGATGGGGTCTAAGAGACACGTTGATGATTTAGATGAAGAAATCACTGCGGTCAATTCTTGAAGAGAAATTGGGGAGAAACAATCTAAATATATATAAGGTCTTACAGCTGTGTTTGAGGTTAGATAGGTACTATCTGAGGACAGGAAGTCATGAATTTTGCCTCTAATAGTTAGAATTTTGTCATTAAAAAAGCTCATAAAATCATTACTGCTAAGGGCTAAAGGAATACAAGGCTCAGTAGAGCTCTGACTCTCAGTCAGCCTGGCTACAGTGCTGAAAAGAAACCTGGGGTTGTTCTTGTTTTCTTCTATTAATGCTGAGTAATAGTCTGCTCTGGCATTGCGGAGGCCCCTCTTATAAGTTTTGAGACTGTCTGTCCAGATTAAACGAGATTCTTCCAGTTTGGTCAATCGCCAATTCCTTTCAAATTTTCGCGATATTTGTTTTAACTTACGGGTTTGAGAGTTATACCAAGGAGCGAACTTTCTTTGCTTTTTTAACTTCTTTTTAAGAGAAGCTACAGAGTCAAGTGTTGTTCGCAGCAAGCCTACGGCGCTATCGACAAAATGATCAAAGTCGGTACAGGAAACCTCTGTTACTGTGGGACTTGGTATTGAATTTAACGACGGAGTAATCTTTTCCTTAAATTTTGCGACAGCACTATCTGATAAACATCTAGTATAGTAACTGTTGCTGAGTGGCGTGTAATCGAGTAAAAAGAAATCAAAAGTAATCAGATAATGATCCGATAGCGAGGGATTCTGTGGAAAGACTTTTAGGTTATCAATTTCAATTCCATACGTCAGAACTAGATCGAGGGTATGGTTAAAACAATGAGTGGGTTCATGTACACCCTGACTGAAGCCAATGGAGTCTAATAATGAGATGAACGCGGTAGCCAGGGAGTCATTATCAACGTCGACATGAATGTTAAAATCGCCTACAATAATAACTTTATCTGATTTAAGAACTAAACTGGATTAAAACTCTGAGAATTCAGATACAAATTCAGAATACTTGCCAGGAGCACGGTACACTATAACAAATAAAAATGGCTGCAAGGTTTTCCAGGTCGGATGTAAAAGACTAAGAACGAGGCTTTCAAATGAATTATAATCTAGTTTAAGTTTAGGGCTGATTAACAGACTAGAGTTAAAAATGGCTGCAACTCCCCCTCCTCGGCCGCTGCCTCGAGGAATGTGGGTATTATTATGACTGGGAGGAGTGGATTCATTGAGACTGACATATTCATCTTGACACAGCCAGGTTTCAGTGAGACTGAGTAAATCAATATGATTATCTGATATTAATTCGTTTACTAACACTGCTTTAGACGATAGAGACCTGATATTTAACAGTCTGCATTTAATTCTCCTGTTTTGTCTTTCTGTCACAGAAGAGGTTTTAATTTTCATGAGGTTGTTTTGCACAACTCCTCTTTGTTTAATTTTAGATTTAAATAATTTAGGTGGTCGGGGGACAGACACCGTTTGTATAAAACTATGAAAACTATGGCTGGGTAACTGAACTAGAAGCTCAGAGAGGCGTATAGGACTGCGTCTCCGAGTCCTGGTCTCAACTCTGGGTTGTCAGGGATTTAAATTACTAATAAAATTTGCCAGGTTCCTAGAAATAAGAGCAGCTCTATCCAAAGTGGGATGAATGCCGTCTCTCCTAATAAGACCAGGTTTTCCCCAGAAAGTTTGCCAATTATTAACGAAACCCACATCGTTTGCTGGACACCACCTGGACAGCCAGCGATTAAATGATGACATGCGGCTAAACATGTCATCACTGGTCAGATTTGGGAGGGGTCCAGAGAAAACTACGGAGTCCGACATCGTTTTTGCATATTCACACACCGAGGCAATATTAATTTTAGTGACCTCAGATTGGCGTAACCTGGTGTCATTGCCACCGACGTGAATAACAATCTTACTGAATCTACGTTTAGCTTTAGCCAGCAGTTTTAAATTTGACTCAATGTTGCCCGCTCTGGCCCCAGGGATACATTTGACTATGGCCGCTGGTGTTGCTAACTTCACGTTCCTCAGAATAGAGCTGCCAATAACCAGAGTTTTATCCTCAGCGGGTGTGTCGCTGAGTGGGGAAAAGCGGTTGGAAACATGAACAGGCTGGTGGTGAGCCGTGGGCTTCGGCTTGGAGCTGCGCCTCTCACGAACAGTTACCCAGAACGGGAGTTGCCGGAGGACAGTTAGCAGAGGCTAAGGCTATGCTATGTGGCTCCGCACCGGCTACAGGGGGCTGGCTAACTACCGCAGCTACTGAATGGTTTTCCATGGTGTGGAGCCGCGCTTCTAATTCACTAAGCCTTGCCTCCAACGCAGCAAATAAGCTACACTTATTACAATTACCACTGTCGCTAAACGAGACAGAGGCATAACTGAACATTTGGCACACCGAACAAGAAAGAGCAGAGGGAGAAGCCATCGCTAACTGTAAAGCTAATGTAGCTACCAAGGCTAGTAACGTGCAAACAACAGCTAAGAGATTAGCGAGAAAGTCGTAGAAAGGAGGAGAGCTATAAGTGCTTAAACAGAACCACTGTGGGTTAAGACTTGAAGTAGACGTTAAAGCAACTGAAGTGAGAAAGCAGGCTAGCAGGATTCACCAGAGCAGTACAGAGATGCTGTCACAGAAACACCGGAAATGACACAACTCGCTTACCGCAATACGTCAGCGCCTGGAAGATGAACCCTAACATTATCATAATAATAAACAACAACCTACAATCACTGGGGTTCTCATCAAGTCCTCTAAAGGGAAACAGGCTTCAAGTTTGAGCGGTCGTTTTCCGTGTGGTCCTAAATGCTCGACGCATCTCAGTTTATTAGTGTGTAACATTGTTTTTGGATGGTAAAAAGTGCAGATGACCAAAACTGCCTCCTGAAAAGTGCAGGGGTCACACTCTCAAAGCGTGAGACTTGAAAGCCCTTTTGGGGTTCTCATCATGCCCTCTAAAGGGAAACAGGCTTCAGTTTGAGCGGCCGTTTTCCATGTGATTCATTAATGTTGTTGTAAACTACTGTCATTACTGTCTGTCCTGCATCTCTCTCTCTCTCTCTCTCTCTCTCTCTTTCTGTCTCATTGTGTCATACGGATTACTGTTAATTTATTATGCTGATCTGTTCTGTACGACATCTATTGCACATCTGTCCGTCCTGGAAGAGGGATCCCTCCTCAGTTGCTCTTCCTGAGGTTTCTACTGTTTTTTTTTCCCCATTAAAGGGTTTTTTTGGGGAGTTTTTCCTTATCCGCTGTGAGGGTCCAAAGGACAGAGGGATGTTGTATGCCGTAAAGCCCTGTGAGGCAAATTGTGATTTGTGATATTGGGCTTTATAAATAAAATTGATTGATTGAAACCATCTCCTCAAACCACAAGCACTCCCCCTTTCTGATGCCTAAGAGGAGCGATGCAACAGCTTTGTCACTTTTTTCAGGAAAAAAGTTGACTCCATCAGGTCTCTCCTCTCCAGCTCTACCGACCCGCCTGCCAAGACGGCCCACCCACAGTCTGGGACCACCTAACCTCTCTGCTGTTTCTCAGACACCACACAGCAGGAATTTGAGAACATCATTAAGTCAATAAAACCATCCACCTGTGCCCTGGACCCCCTCCCCACAGCCCCAGTGAAAGCCAACCTCTCCACCATCAGCCCCCTTATCACCAAGGTCATAAATCACTCCCTTCAGGCCAGTCATGTTCCATTATATCCAAGGTACTGGAAAAAGCAGTTGCTGCACAACTTCAGGACCATCTTAAGCAAAATGATCTGTATGAAAAATTTCAGTCCGGTTTCCGTCCTGGCCACAGCACTGAAACAGCTCTGGTCAGGGTCACAAATGACCTCCTGATGACAGCGGACACCAGGTCCCTCTCCCTCCTCATACTTTTGGATCTTACAGCTGCATTTGACACTGTGGACCACAACATCCTCCTTCACCGCCTGCATTCCACCATTGACCTCACTGATACCATCCACAAGTGGTTCACATCCTACCTCACTGGGCAAACTGAGTATATTGCACTGGGAGAGGCAAAATCACAAGTTCACCATGTCACCTGTGGTGTCCCTCAAGGTTCGGTGCTGGGTCCTACCCTCTTCACACTCTATATGCTCCCCCTTGGCCATGTTATCAGCAGGCATGAAATATCATTCCATTGTTATGCTGATGACACACAACTCTACCTCCGGACAGATGCCACCCCCTCTGCAGTCCTGCCGTCTACCTCACTCACTACCTGCCTGGAGGAGATAAAGGCATGGATTAAGCTAAATTTCTTACAACTTAATAGCTCCAAGACTGAAGCCATCCTTGTTGGCATCCCGCACCAGGTCAGATCATCCACCCTCACCAACATCTCCTTCTCCGGTGAGAACATCCCCCTGTCTAATTCAGTCACCAACCTTGGCGTTGAAATGGACCCCCACCTCACATTCAAGACCCACATCAAACACATGAGCAAGACTTCCTTTTACCACCTCAGGAACATTGCAAAACTCCATCCATCACTCAACCTGGCAGATGCTGAAAAGCTCGTCCACACCTTTGTCTCCTCCAGGCTGGACTACTGTAATGCACTCCTCATCAGGATCCCTAGTAAAAGCATCCAGAGGCTTCAGTATGTCAGGAACAGTGCTGCTAGGATCCTGATGAGGCTGTGCAAGCATGACCATATCACACCCATCCTCAAATCACTCCACTGGCTGCCCATTGAACTCAAATTCAATACAAGGTGTCCCTCCTCACACATCAGTGCATTCATGGACATGCTCCACTCTACCTTAAAGAACTCCTCACTCCTCAGACTTCCTCACACACCCGCTGCACTGCCAACCTCCTAAACCCCCCCCCCAGGACCAGACTCCGCACCATGGGAGACCAGCCTTCTGCTCAGCCGCTCCCAGACTGTGGAATGCTCTCCCTGACCACCTGAGAGCACCGCAGACTGTGGACGCTTTTAAATGCAACTTGAATATCTACCTTTTTACTAAAGCATTTTAATGTCTTTTATCATGTTGTCTGCTTTTAATTCTTAGCATAGCATATCTACACTGATTTCTGTAGCACTTTGAGATTTGTTTTTATGTAAAGTGCGTTACAAAAATGTATTATTAATTTATTATTGAAAATCAAATATGACAGTTAACAAGGTTAAGTGAACTTGTTTTTTAATGTTATTTCAGTTCAGAAAAAAAGAACATCTGACAACAGCGAGCTAATTTCTTCTACTATAAATTCTTTGCTGAAAAAACATTTTACAATCATGTTTCATTTTAAAATTTAACTCATGTTTTGTATCTTAAATTCTGATAAGAAAAAAAATCACCTGACAACAACTCATAAGGGTGAACTTATCTACTATTGTGAATACAGTTGATAAAAATATAATGAGAGAGGAAGTTAAGAAAAAGGAACATCTGACAGCAATGAACTAATTTCTTCTACTGTAAATTCTTTGCAAACAACAATCATTTAAAGGGACATTGTGTAGCGTTTTCAGTTGTTTAATGGCAAAAATCGATGTCTGCATTCATAAATATGTCATCATTGGTGTATTATTACCTCCACCAATAATCTGACTTATTCTCGTAAAAGGATAATTTCAGATTTGTTTGTGCATTGGGCGGGTTAGTTGTTTGAGGGGTTCCATAACCTTCCGCCATCTCGAAAACACATCCACCAGCAAGGGACATACAGCACTACCAGGGAATAGCCCCGCCTTCGGCATTTTCGTTGAGAGCCAGGCCAGTGCTGCGAGACTGAAAAGCCGAAGGAGAGGAGCAAGAGGCGCTTCGCTACTACCCCGGCACTACTGCAGCATAACAAAGTCCCACTCTTTGAGTATAATGCAGGATCATGCATATGCAGCATTCATACAGAATTCAAAAAATGAGGGTCAACATCGGGGTAGCCTTTCCCAGGTGGAAAGAGCTGCTGAAGGAGAAAGGTAATGCACGCCAGTGCCACTGTCAGCGGCGCAGTGATGCTAGGAGAGGGATGAGGTGTGTGAGGTTGAGCCACGTGATTGGTTTGTTTCGATTTGAACCTGCCCAACAGTCCTACGTTGTAAACACAGCCAGAATGGTGAGGATGGGGTTTGTCAACTCCTGTCGCATGTGTCCATGTAGGAGCCTGAATGAATACTCCTTGAAGTATCAGATGACATGGTTTCATCAATGTTATCATAGGTTTTTGGTACACAGCGGCTACTGTTGCAATACACATTTGAAACAGTGAAGTGCTAGAGTGCTTTATCTGTTTGAATGCACTATGCGATTTCAAAGTTAGATGGGAGAAATTCCTACACACTGTGGCTTTAATTTTAAAATTTAACTCATGTTTTATGTTTTTTATTTTAAATTCTGATAAGGGAAAAAGTCACCTGACAAAGCTCTGCTACTGGTATATTTGAAATCTTTCCCTCTCTTTTTCTCCTTTGATAACTATGAATAAAAACGAAAAATAAAGCCTATAAGAAGTTGTCTGTAAAAACAATTACCTGGCTGTGGTTGTGTGTGTATATGTGTGCGTGTTACCTTGCACGTCTTTGGGCAAGGTAATTGGCCCTTGCTGCAGCATTAGCATTCACGCGGGCTCTATGACGAGCCACTTTTTCCTTGTTAGAAACTGGCATCTAATGGGGAAAATTGATTTTATTTATTTAGTTTGATTACTTAAGTTTTCTATAAATGTATCATATATTGTAATGAAGTAGCAGAAATGTGAATAATTGTATTTTACAGACAGAAATTTTAATGTTTGAGTAACATTTCTACTTTAAATGAATTATTGGATTTTTAGGTATTTTAAAGTACTGTACACATACAAAAGTATTTTTTTTAATAATACATCTTTAATTAGCATCATAAACTACTAATATCTAACAAATTTCCATCATAAACTGTTGATATTTGACATAATTGACCTATAACAGAAAGGCTTTTAATAGGAGTCAAATGTTGTAACCGCTTACACCATTTCCTGTGAAATGGCCTTCTTTACAATATTAACAAAATGGCCTCTTAAATGGTGGTCACACGACTTGACACTTCATGTAGTTTACTTGACTGTCATGATTCCCCAAATTAAATTTCATATTTAGAACAACTGTATTCCATTACCTTTATTTAATATAAAAAAGTAATAACATAAGATCATGCCAAACTAGTTGACATGGTATTTTATTGAGAATTTTAGTGTTTTTAAGGAAGTTTAAATATTTGGTGCAAAGTTTTAATGGTTACACCACTTTTTTATTTTTGCCATAATCCTCTAATATATTCTCTCAAAATGGATTAAAAACAGAAATTTTATACTGGATCCACACAAAAGGGAAGTTTGTGAGTTAATCATACATTTATTTTCAAATTGTAACCCTTTTAAATTTGACTAAACCATATGGACACAAAAAAAGTAGCGTCACGTCATTGACCCATATGTTATGTTCTCCTAATATTATCTACTGTTTGCCTCTGCTTAATGAAACCAGTTTGGTCAAGCTGGATAAGTTCTGACAGACATTTTTCAAGCCTCCTTGCTATGATAGATGTGAATAGTTGATAATCTACATTCGGTACACTTATAGGTCTCACATTATCACGTTCTTGTCTATTTTTGCCTTCCTTGGGAATAAGAGAGATAGTAGCCTCTCTCCATGAGGGGGGCATTTTCTAAATGGAGTATCCATTTGTAAACTCTCAGTAACATAGGTGCTAAACTACCCCTCAACACCTTGTGGCGGTCAGTCTGTGGGTCGTTATCTACCTGTTGTTGAGAATATAATTTTTGATAGAATGACACAAGACACTGCTGAATCTTTCCCTGCTTATATACTTATATACTGTCTGCTTGTTTTTTTCTTTACTTTATATGCCAATAGCTTGGAAGCTTTACCACCAACTCTCCAATATTTAAGTTTGAGAAAAACAAGTTTCTTTTGCATTTCCTGTGTGTATATTTCATCACTCTCATTTTTGACTATTTTGATTTTTTGCTCAATTTTTTAGGTCCATACTGTCTTTATGTTCTCTTTGTAATTGCTTGAGCTTTAACTGTAGTTTATTCAGTCTTTTTGTCTTCATTTTTTAATGCGGGCTGTGCGGGCAATAAGATTTCCCGGTAACACTTTATGTTAAGGTACTGTAATAAGCATTAATTAATGCTTAATAAGCACAAATTAACAGTTAATGAGCACTTATAAGACAATATAAGATGCTTATTAATTAATAGGACTATATAAGTGTTTATTACAGCATAACTGACAGTAATTATTGCTTATAGGAGCATTATAAGCACTTAACAGAAACTTTGCTAACAGTTTATAAACCTATACTAAATATTAATAAGATGTCTATTTACATTAATTATAATTTATAAGGGTTAATTATAGAATAATAACCACATTTATTTCTGGTTAATAAGACCCTGTAAGATGAAATTAATAAGGTGTTCATTAACATTAAAGCTCCAGTAAGCAACATTGTTTTGGTGTAATTGAGAAAATTTTTTTATAATATCCTCTAAGCATAATGTAAATCAAGTGGTCTGAGACAAACAATAGGTTTCTGCACCTCATCATGGCTCTGTGTTCAGCCTCTAAAGAATCAGTATCGTGCCAATGTGCATCAACCAATCAAAGGTCAGCTGAGACCACTGCATTCCTATTGGCTGTTCTACTGCATATGCACGTTCCCGTGCCGCTGGCAGAAGGGGAGAGCAAGCGAACAGTGCACCAGGTAAAATAGCTATTCCAGCATTGGCTACAACTGCCTACACGGCTAAACCCCAAAAAATGGAAGACAGAACTCGGTTCCCCGGAGCCCCGGAGGGAGGGGAAGGGTGAGATGGGGCCGGGCCCGGCCGGAGGGTGCGAGGGTCGGCCGTGGGAGCGGAGCAGAGGGCTCTCCATGGAAAGCGAGAGCCGAGACTTGGGAGTATGTGCGGGTCCGCGAGGGAGGGATGGGGAGGGCTGCTGTGCGGAGAGGGAGAGCTGAGCCTCGGGGTATATGTGCGGGGCCGCGAGGGAGAGATGGGGCGGGCTGCTGCACGGTGAGGGAGAGCGAGGCTTGGGAGACTGAGGCTCGGGAGTATGTGCAGGGCCGCGAGGGAGTGATGGGGAGGGCTGCTGCGGAGGAGAGCCGAGGCTCCCAGAGAGGGAGAAATAGAACCAAGTAGGATAAAATACTCGCGTGCTCGTCTGGTAGGAGGGGCTCAGGGCGGAGACGAACAAAACCTAACTCAGATGAGACTCAAAAATCAACCGTTTTCAGGTTTTCTACCTGCTGCAGCTTTAATAAGACCTAATGAGTGTTGATAATAGTATACAACACATTTATTATTGGCTTACAAGATATTATTGGGTACTAGAACATCCTTAAGAGTTTATAGACAATTTAGCAATATTAACAAGATGTTTATTAACATTAATGAGAGGATAAGAAGTTAATATAAATGCCATATTATGGTTAATAAATGCTTAATTATGCACTTATTAATAGTAAATAATGAACCTTTGCAGCTACTTGATCTAAAGTGGGATCAGTGTCGTACAAAGGTTAATAAATTATTAATATGCACTTATTAACAGCTCATAACGCATCTTCGCACCTACTGGATCTAAAGTGGGAACAGTGTCTTGTTGACATTCATAAACTCTTTATAATGAACTCACTGAAGTTAATAATTCTATTAATTATGCACCTATTGCAACATCCAGATATCAATCATTATTTCAACATTAAAGAATTATGATGTGTTCTTTTCACTCTAGTATGTTATTATTTTCTTTAGCAAAGGATCATGGGAATCTCATTTCCTCAAAATGGCATACCACGACAAACATGAGTTATTTGAACTTAAAAAATTTGAGTAGATTGAGTTAGCTGGTTTATTCACTCGTAATGAGAATTCAGCCTAGCAATGGTGGTGAAAACACAATATAAGGACATATTTCCTTTTTATATTGATTTTTAATGCAACCACTATTGTCAAAAACAGGAAAAAAGGATTGGAAACCCTAATAGTTGAGTTCTAAAAAAAATGAAAGATCTGAGTTCATTTGGCTTTTTCAAAAGTTGTGTTACTTAGATTAGACTGTTCAGGAATACAGTGTTCCACAAAGTTCCCTGTAACCCATCAGTTTTCTGAAAGTAAGTGATGAAAGTCTGAACATCGGCCAGGCCAAAGGTGGCCAGGTCAGTGATGTCTTCAGGCCAGTTGCTTAGGTCAAACATGGTGGCAGTGGCCTTCAAGACACCCTCATCAAGGTTGCCAAACCGTGTGGTGAGGTTGTCACAGAAGCCATTGATTAGTTTATCTTTCACTTTGTGGAAGTCATCATCATCCACTTGTTTCCTGTTGAATTTTCTGGGAGAAGGTCCCACTTCATCCAGGAACTGCTTCAGATGCTGACCTGGGACTGTCGTAGTAGGGTTGAGCCGGATACTCGTTTCAGACGAGTACGAGCATGATACGAGTAAAACTCGTCAATATCCGTGCTCGTGCTGAAGGAAAATCCTCATTTGGTAACTGACTGTCTTCACGTTCTGTGATTGGCCAGTCACACACAGCGCCCGCCCCTCCCTACACAGACATATCTCTGCAGCCAGAGTTGTGCCCCACTCTCGCACACACACAGACAGTGACTGATCTCTCTGTGCTTGGCTTGACTCTAGCTCACATTGCTCTCTTCAGTACTCCTTAGGTTTTCTTCAGCTCGCCTCTATTTCGGTTTGTATGATATTTAAAGTTACTTGGTGAACTTGTTTCGTAACGTACGCAGTGCATTTGACAAGACAGAGCTGAAAACGGCTCGTGTCGCGTCAGTCACTGCCTCCACTCCGGTCGGGTTTTTTTTTTTTTTTTACCGTCTGCTTGCTGTTAGTTTGGCTGGTGATGTAAAGTCAGTTGGAAAACTTTGCTCGTACTGAACGCGGTGCTTTTGAGAAGAATACAGTGAACAAGGCTGACATATTATTTCCCTGTTTGCCATCACTGGATGTTTACATGAATCACCAAGTTCACACAGATCATTAAAAAAGTAGCCTATATTAATATTTTTATTGTATATGGCTGTTCATAAAAATAAATATAATATTATAAATATTACAAATTAAGCTTTATATACTGTATATAGGCTTTTTATAGGCTTTGAATACAGTAGATATTTTAACTGTTACATAGCGCACTCTCTCTCTCTCTCTCTCTCTCTCTCTTATACAATGAGTGATACAGAGGGTACTTCAGCTGACACTGAACCAGGCAATATCACTCGCAATAGCAGTAGTGGTAGCACCCACCTTGCCCCCTCTGAGACCAATATTGCATCTGGTGATGGAGGTCCTCCTCCACCAAAAACCAAAAGGACCTCTGCAGTATGGGACTCTTTCACTGTTTGTGAAAATGATCCCTCCAAAGCCATGTGTAAGCTTTGCAAGTCCAAAATAAGCAGAGGTAGAGATCCAAAACATTACAATACAACATCTCTACATAACCATCTGTTATATGTTCATCACATGAGAAAGCCCGCTGTATCAGCCACCTCCTCCTCCACCTCCTCCACGTCTCCTGGCAGCATTCCTTCTCAGGACACTGGTGTTCAGCTGGGTGCTGCTAAGGGCTCACCTTCTTCCTCCTCTTCACCAATACTCACTGCATTTGCAGCAAAGCAGCCATTCTCTGCAAACCATCACTTGTCAAAAAAAATTACGGAGATGATTGGTAAAATGGTCTGCACTGATCTTGAGCCTTTCTCTGTGGTGGAGAGAAGAGGTTTCAAGTCTCTTGTTGCCTTTTTAGAGCCCAAGTATAAGATTCCGTCAAGGCACCATTTCAGTAGAACTGTAGTGCCTGAGTTGTATGAGGCAATGAGAGGGGAGCTGGTCCAGTCACTCAAGGCAGCTGATGGAGGTGTCATCAACCTCACTACCGATCTCTGGACCAGCAACCACAATGCCCATGCATACCTCTGTATAACTGGGCACTGGTGTGAACGTATGGGGGAATCATCAGTGCAGAGGAAAGCAGGGCTGCTAAATGTTGGTGTGCTGGACATTGAGCACACAGCAAACAACATTCTATGCTGCCTGAAAGAAAAGATGAGAGAGTGGGAAGAGTCTGTTGGACAGCCTGTTAGAGTGAAGTTTGTTGTGTCAGATAATGCAGCCAACATGGTGAAGGCTTTAAGTGAATTTGGGCACATCCGTTGCATGTCCCATACGCTTCACTTGGTGGTGATCAAGGCACTGGAGCAGGACAGGATTGTGACATCCCTTCTGTCCAAAGCCAGGAGCATCTCTGGCTATATTCATTGCTCAAGCAAAGCCAACAACAGACTACATGAGCTGCAAACACAGTTGAACCTCCCCCAGCACACTCTCATAACAGATATAAAAACAAGGTGGAACTATACGTTCTACATGCTCCAGCGGCTGGTGTAGCAGCGCAGGGCTGTGCAGATTATGACACAGGAGTCTAACATGGGTAGAGCTCCAACAGTCATCTACCCAAATGAGTGGAGGTTGGCATCAGACATGCTCACTGTTCTGAGTCCTTTTGAGGAGGTCACACGGGAGCTCTCAAAACACAGTGCCTCCATCTCTGAGGTCATCCCCCTACTGTATGGCTTGTGCTCCATCATCAGGTCACTGCATCTGGGGGCTTGTGCAGCTGGTGAGGAATCTGAGGATGACTCTGATCATGTCATAGCTGGTGATGATGATCAGGATGCCACAGAGGGGCAGGACCAGGATGGTGCAGCTGAGTCCAGGGAAAAGTTAGGAGCAGCAGCAAGGAAACTCGCAGCCAATCTGAGCAAAGAACTACAATGGCGTTTCGAACCCATCTTTGCAAACTCCACATTTCTGCTCGCCACTTTCCTTGACCCCAGATATAAGGCCAGCTGTTTCCCAAACAGTGTTGATATGGATGCACTGAAGAGGACATTATTCCATAGGATGGAGCTCTGTGACCCTGTGGCTGCACCTGCAAGAAACACAGAAGAGACACCTGCCACCAGCAGCACTTCAGTCCTGTCCTTCCTGCAGAAAAAGAAATCGGCTACTCCAATGAGGACACATTTGCCATCAGGTGATGTGGAGGCCTACCTGGCAGATGGGGACATCAGCCTTACTGATGACCCAGTGAAATACTGGTCAGGCAAGCTCCAGTGCTGGCCCAATTTGACACGCTTTGCACTGCAGCATCTCAGTTGCCCACCTACTAGTGTCCAGTCTGAGCGTGTTTTTAGCACGGCTGGAAATGTGGTCAGTCCACAGCGAGCAAACCTAGACCCTAGCCATGTGGAACAACTGGTCTTCATTAAAGTAAATGAAGATCTGAAAAACAGCATAGGACTATTTGGTCAGTAGAAAAACCTCTCTCTCTCCCTCTCACACAGTCACTCAGTCACACACACATGCACACACAGACACAGACACAGACACACACACACACCTTAATCAACATTGTTTAACTTTGTGTGGAAAAAAAGAGCCAAGAACATTAGGTAGTAAAAATAAATAAATAATTGAAAAAAAAAAATCACAGTTTGATCATAAAAATTAAAAAAAAAAAAAAAAATAAATAAAAAAGAAAGTTGTGTTGAGTATGACAACTCTTGTTCATGTATACTTCGTAGTTCATAATTTCCTACTGCATGCGTTGTATTCATTCATGCTCTTAAAAATATTCATGTTCTGAGTTTATAAAAAAACTTGATCTGTAAATAGTTCCTTTACTATTGTGATCAAAAACATTGAATCTCAATTCTGAGGCTGTTCTGTAGATAGTTTTCAAATAAACAATAAATAAAGCAACTTCTGATCAATCCATATCAATTTCAGACTTAAAATAATGTACCGATTTAAGCCCCACCCAGTTCCACTTGAACCACGCCCACTTCCAGTGTATGCCCCGCCCACTCCGAGTACAGATACGGATACAGATACAGATAGTGGTGTACTCACTCATCCCTATGTCGTAGCATATTAATTCCTCTCTAGGGAGTTTATTTTGTTTACCTGCATGGCTACACACCATCTGCAATGTCAGCCCATCCCTCTGAAAGAAGGCTCAGAATTAAACCCATAAACACATTTAATCTAACTTCCCTTGTTTTTAATCCACAGCCTAGTACTGAATTACTCTCGTTTCACAAGAGTGATAATAAAACACTTACACACTGCGCCTGATACAAACTTCAGTTGCCAAAATGTATGAAATACTCCTTTAACCTTACTGACAGAGATGAATGAAGTCAGGCTATGGTGTTAGCAAATCAGCAGGAGTTAGCATGAACATGACACAGCCTATATCCACTAGCCTGCTCAACATAACACACAGCTCATCGATGCTCCTAACACATTCACTCTGCTCATCTTGCTTCACACAATTTACTGTCACTCTTGTATCTCAACCATATGCATCTTCACACACATTTCACTCACTTTAACTCAGACAGAACGTCATTAACAACGCACTTAGCTACCGAAGCTATTTCTAGCTGCACCCTCCACGAGCCGCGACACACACACACACACACACACACACACTCTCTCTCTTAATCACGGTCAAAGTCAATGTCTCTGAGTGTCACAGTTACACGCTAAGGTTCTACTAAAACATACTACTGTTATCTGGGTGTGTGACGTGTGGTGCAGAGAGGGAACCCAGGAGCGGAAACGGAGCAGGTTAGAACAATGATTTATTTAACAAAGGGGCGAGTGAATCCACAAAAAAATCAAAATTGCCAGAGTCCTTTAAAAAGAACACAAAAGACGTCCAGAGAGTGCTGGGCTGTGAGGGCACGGGAGGCACTGAAAAAGACGGAGGAGAGACACGGTTACAAAAACTCACCAAAATGCACAAGAGAAAATTCACTATGTTACCAAACGGGAGCCAAGCTGATACCACGGAGGTTCTCTGTATACTCTGGCGTCGAGGAGTGTCTCAGCAGGCTTAAAGTAGGCGGCTTGATTGGCAAAGCAGAAACAGGTGAGTCCAATCACTCCTCGATGCAGCAGGTGGGAAGGGTGCCTCCGGAGGAACAAAAGTCAAGTTACCCAAACAACCACACACAACCGGAACATACTATCAAAATAAAAGCAGCGAGATACAAACCACAACAGTATCCCCCCCTCAACGAACGCCTCCTGGCGTTCTCCCAGGCTTGTCCAGATGAGCTGCGTAGAACTCCCGGAGCAGCGAATCATCCAGAATTAGGCCCCGTGAGATCCATGACCGTTCCTCAGGACCGTACCCCTCCCAGTCCACCAGAAACTGGAACCCCCGTCCCCGCGGGCGAACATCCAGGATCCGAGACACCGTGAAGGCGGGATGGCCGTCAATGAGCCGGGGGGCGGCGGGGCGACGGTCGGAGGGCTGAGCTCACTGGAGCTGACAGGCTTCAGCAGGGAAACATGGAACGAGGGATGGATCTTCATGGAGTCCGGCAGTCTGAGCTTGACAACAGAGGGATTAATCACTTTCAAAATCTCAAAGGGGCCAACAAAGCGAGGGGAGAGCTTACGTGACTCGACATCCAGGGGGAGGTCACGTGACGACAACCATACCATCTGGCCGGGACGGTAGGCAGGGGCGGAGGAGCGGTGGACGTCAGCAAGACGCTTGTTTCTCTCCGCGGAACGGGTGAGCGCTGACCTGGCGGACCTCCACACCTCTTTCACCCTCCGGAGATGTTCCTGAACCGACGGGACCACCACAGCAGCCTCCTGTTCTGGGAAGAGGGGGGGTTGGTAGTCCAGGCAACACATGAATGGAGACATACCTGTGGCCGAACTGGTGAGGGAGTTATGGGCATACTCAATCCAGGGGAGCTGGGAGCTCCAAGAGACTGGGTGATGGGCAGCGACGCAACGAAGGGCCGACTCCAGGTTCTGGTTGGCCCGCTCTGTCTGGCCGTTGGTCTGGGGGTGATAGCCTGATGACAGACTGGCCGTGGCTCCTACTGCCCTGCAGAACTCCCTCCAAACTTGTGACGCAAACTGGGGTCCTCGGTCCGACACCACGTCGAGAGGAATCCCGTGAAGCCTGAAGACATGGTTCTCTAGTAGACGGGCAGTCTCGAGGGCAGAAGGCAGTTTAGGGAGTGGCACATAATGAACAGACTTAGAGAATCGATCAACAATAGTCAATATCACTGTGTTACCTTCTGACGGGGGCAACCCCGTGATGAAGTCCAGAGCGATGTGGGACCAGGGACGACTAGGGATGGGCAGAGGGCGTAACAGACCAGCGGGGGGTAGATGAGAGGTTTTTCCCCGGGCACAGACAGAGCAGGCGGCTACGAACTCACGTGTGTCCCGGTACATACTGGGCCACCAGAAACTTTGACGGAGGAACTGGAGAGTACGGTGAAAGCCGGGGTGACATGTGAGCTTCGACGAATGGGCCCACTGGAGAACCTGTGAACGGATCGAGTCGGGCACAAATCTCCGGTCGGGGGGTCCGGTACCAGGGTCGGGCTGCCGCTCTTGTGCCTCTGTGACGATGGACTCGACCTCCCAGGAGGCCATTCCCACGAAGCAGGAGGGAGGGAGGATGGGGTCCGGACTCTCCGAGTCCGAGGGAGGAGAGTGGAGATGTGACAGGGCGTCCGGCTTCATGTTGCGGGAACCAGGGCGATAGGAGAGGGAAAAGTTGAAGCGACTCAAAAACAGCGCCCACCGGGCCTGGCGGGGGTTTAGCCTCTTGGCGGAGCGTAGATAAGCGAGGTTCTTGTGGTCAGTCCAAATCAAAAACGGAACCGTCGTGCCCTCCAGCCAGTGCCTCCACTCCTGTAGAGCCCAAACCACAGCCAGCAACTCTCTATTACCCACGTCATAGTTACGTTCAGAGGGGGACAGGCGGCGAGAAAAAAAAGCGCAGGGGTGCAGCTTGTTGGTTTGGGGGTCTCTCTGGGAAAGCACCGCTCCAGCTCCAGAATCCGAAGCATCCACCTCGACCACAAACTGTAAAGCGGGGTCAGGGTGTTTTAGGACTGGGGCGGATGTGAAGAGCTCCTTGAGATGGGTGAAGGCCTGCTGGGCCTCAGGGGACCAATGGAAAGGGGAGCTCTGGGACGTGAGTCTGGTTAGGGGGATGGCCACCTTGCTGTAGTCCCGAATGAACCTCCTGTAAAAATTAGCAAACCCGAGGAATCTCTGGAGCTCTTTGCGGGTGGAGGGGGTTGGCCAGTCGGTGACCGCTTGGATTTTGGCCGGGTCAGGTTGTAGCTGACCCCTGGCTATGATGTAACCAAGGAAACCAACTGAGGTGGAGTGAAACTCACATTTCTCGGGTTTGACGAACAACTTGTTCTCCAGAAGCCTCTGGAGGACGAGACGGACATGCTGTCTGTGCTCCTCGAGGGTGCGGAAAAAAATCAGGATGTCATCGAGGTAGACAAAAACGAAGCGGTTCAGCATGTCTCTCAGCACGTCATTAATGAGGGCCTGGAAAACTGCAGGGGCGTTGGTGAGACCAAAAGGCATGACCTGGTACTCGTAGTGTCCGAGAGGAGTGTTGAAGGCGGTTTTCCACTCATCTCCCTCCTTGATCCTGATGAGGTGGTAGGCGTTCCGCAGATCCAACTTCGTAAAGATGGTAGCGGAACAAAGGGGCTCAAAGGAGGGGTCAATGAGAGAGAGAGAGTACTTATTCTTTACGGTGATATCATTGAGGCCCCGGAAATCAATGCAGGGGCGTAGAGAGGTATCTTTCTTCTTGACGAAGAAAAACCCCGCCCCCAACGGAGAGGAGGAGGGCCGAATGAGTCCAGAGGCCAACGAGTCCTTGATGTACGCCTCCATAGCCTCCCTCTCTGGGCGTGACAGGTTGTACAGTCGACTGGAGGGAAGGGGAGCGCCAGGGAAGAGGTCGATGGAGCAGTCGTAGGGCCGATGAGGGGGAAGGGAGAGAGCCAACTCCTTACTGAACACGGGGGCTAGATCGTGATAATCTGGGGGCACAGAGGTGAGGTCCGGAGGGGTAGAAGGAGTCACAGGGGGCCGAGGAGAGAAGGGATTGGCCGAACGCAGGCAATGGGAGTGACAATGGGGACTCCAATTGGTAATTCTGGAGGCTTTCCAATCAATCTGGGGATTGTGGAGCAGCAACCAAGGGAGACCCAGGACCAGGGGAACATGGGGGGAAGGAATGACGAGCAACTGAATGTCCTCACGGTGGTTACCAGAGATGATGAGGGTGACAGGGACAGTGCGGAACTTTACCTGAGCCATTAACCTACCATCAAGGGCGGTGACATTTCTAGGGGTGGACAAGGGCTCTAGGGGCAGGTTGAGCTGAGTGGCCAATTCGTCCTGGATGAAACTCTCATCAGCCCCAGAGTCGATCAGCACCTTTAACGGCAGTGACTCCCGACCCCAGAGCAGACAGGAAGGGACAGTGATACGAGCGGGAGAGCTAGGGGTAGGGGAAGTCTGACTCACCAGTGCGCTCTCGTTCACTGGCGAGTCTGCCCTTTTGGCGTCTGGGGACAGGAAGCCAGGAAGTGCCCCGCCTGGCCACAGTAGATGCACAGTCGCAGGTTGACGTTCGCTGGGGTGTAGCCGGGCCCTTCCCAGCTGCATGGGCTCAACAGGGGAATCGTTGGGAGTGGCATGAGCTTGAGGTGGAGAGGGAGGGCCGGAGGAAGCTGACTGAACTACAGGTGGCGCTAATTCTCTACCTCTGGTGGAACTGGTCTGCCTCTTCTCCTGACGCCTCTCCCTGAGTCTGTTATCTATACGGATGGTTAAAGAAATCAACGACTCTAAGGAGTCAGGCTCGTCTCGGGAAGCTAGCTCATCTTTGAGCTCACTGGAAAGCCCTCTTTGGAAAACCCCCTTTAATTCTAGCTCACCCCACCCACTCTCTGAAGCTGCGATCCTAAAATCAATAGAGAAATCAGCCACTGATCTAGAACCCTGAACAAGAGAGAACAAACACTTAGCTGCTTCCTGTCCCTGCCGGGGGTGGTCAAAAATTCTACAAAGTTCACCAGTGAAATTATCAAAGGAGGATAGGATGGGGGATTCCTGTTCCCATAACGCTGTAACCTACTGAGCAGCTCTACCCCGGAGTAAATTAACAGTGTAGGCGATTTTAGCTCTATCTGTGGGGTAACTAAGGGGCTGCTGGTCAAACACTAAAGAACAACGTAACACAAAACCACTGGCCCCCCCAATCTCACAGGCGTAAGGTTCGGGGGAAGGGACATAGGGCTCCTTGTGAGGGCTGTGGTGTGGTGAAACCGGGGCTGGCAGGGGAGAGGGTGCAGTACTCACAGAGGGCTGTTCAGGGGTGGCGCTGTGGTCCGAGAGGCGAAGCTGTTCAGTGAGGTTGGTGACTTGAGCGCTGAGATTCTGGAGTGTCTCCATGATTCCCTGGAACATGTTCTCATGTTGTCCGAGCCGAAGTTCTTGCCTAGCGAGAGCAGCCTTGATGGGATCCGATTCCGCTGGGTCCATGTTGGCCAGAGTATTCTGTGACGTGTGGTGCAGAGAGGGAACCCAGGAGCGGAAACGGAGCAGGTTAGAACAATGATTTATTTAACAAAGGGGCGAGTGAATCCACAAAAAAATCAAAATTGCCAGAGTCCTTTAAAAAGAACACAAAAGACGTCCAGAGAGTGCTGGGCTGTGAGGGCACGGGAGGCACTGAAAAAGACGGAGGAGAGACACGGTTACAAAAACTCACCAAAATGCACAAGAGAAAATTCACAATGTTACCAAATGGGAGCCAAGCTGATACCACGGAGGTTCTCTGTATACTCTGGCGTCGAGGAGTGTCTCAGCAGGCTTAAAGTAGGCGGCTTGATTGGCAAAGCAGAAACAGGTGAGTCCAATCACTCCTCGATGCAGCAGGTGGGAAGGGTGCCTCTGGAAGAACAAAAGTCAAGTTACCCAAACAACCACACACAACCGGAACATACTATCAAAATAAAAGCAGCGAGATACAAACCACAACAGGGTGTTCATTATACTCAGCTTACCTGTAGGAAATTTAGAAACATGACTGGCTGCTAGTTCAAGCATGACCTTCATCTCTCTAGCTAAAGTTGTTAGCCTAATTATTACTGACTGAATGAACCGAGTACACCTCTTCTGATTAACTGTAACGTCATTATCATAAACATAAAAATTTAGAATACACAGTCACATTTTATAACTTTGTAAGGCCATCATGTACATGATTAGCTGAGTTGCTGGTGTTAGCTATCGCAAAGAACTAGAACTAGCTAAAAATCAACAAGCTAGCCTATAGCCTACTATAAATTAACTTACCACAGGGGCAGAAACAGAATGAACATCGTCTTCAGAGTCCCGAAGCCCAGTGTCGCATCCTACTCCAACTGCAGCGGCACTGGAGGGGCTTGCATCAGTTTTTTCAACCATCTCAGCATTGCTAGGTTCTGTGCTCTGATGAGGAGTGGCGAGCATAGCTGCCGAGTGGCACCCAGCATGACCGTCATGCAGTGAGTTGAGTTCCGTGTGTGTGCATGCGCGCGTGTAAAGCCAGATCAGGTGCTGCAAAAGCCACTGTATTTTTGCTGTTCATAAGTTTTTAGATACCCATACAATATTGCTTTGACTTATTATGCTATAATTAACACTTATATAGTCTTATTAATGGTAATAAACAATTTGTTCTGTCTTATAAGTGCTCATTAACTGTTAATTGGGGCTTATTAAGCATTAATTAACATTTATTATAGCATCTTATAAAGTGTTACCGATTTCCCCTCATGACTGCCTTAAATGTGTCCCATAGCATGTAGCATGGGCGGCTCCACCTCCCTGTATCCACGTATGCCTGAATTTCCTCCTCTAGTGATTCTTTTATTTGTGGGCTATTAAGTGTACTTGAATTAAGCTTCCATAGTGTATGCCTAAACTTTCAATTTAAACTGATAACAAGATGAAGGGGTCTGTGATCTGAAATATCAATATTTCCTATGTCACAACAAACAATAGAGTGTGCCAGGGCTGACGTCAAAACCCGGAAGTTTAGCATAGCGCTGGTTCCCGGAAGAGAAAGTGAATGTGATTTTTGCATTGCGTTTTGGATTATGTCAGAAAATAAGCTCTGTGGCTAACATAAGTTTATGATACTTACAGGTTTTGTTCAGCGAGATAATCTTCTCATATGAACACCTTTCATACCGCATTTGAAGCTTAAATGCGATCGCCAGAAGTAAAAAGCTAACGTTAGGCTTTAACGGACTACATGACTACTCCACGTTCACATGACTCTTGACGTCACCGCCACTAAGCTTTCAACTGATTTCGGCTGCTTTATTTTAAAAACATTGTATAATGGGGAAATCGGACTGTTTACGCTAAATAAGAAGCTGTAATGGCGGACTGCCAGCACTCTCGTCTGTTCGGGGTGATGACGTTTAATATATTGAGCAACTTGTTAGCAACCACCTTTTTTTACGACACGTAAAAGCTTCAAAATTCAGTAGGGTAGTAGGGTATTTACTGACGTGTTTTATGTCATAGAACAAAACCTGAAACTCGCTTAAGCTTTTGTTAACCACAGACCTTATTTGAGGCATTTTACCAAAATCCCATTCAAAAAACGTATTGACTTTTAGACAAGAGAACCGGAAGTGCTAAAAGCGCTAACGGAGTTCCGGGTTTAGTGGCACACTCTATTCTGTCTCTCTGTATTACACATTAAGAAATAGTCAATCCGTCTATATACAGAGTGGGGATGAGAGAAATGAGTATAATGTCGGCTTGCTGGATGAAAGTCCCTCCATACATCAATAATTTCCATCTCCTGCATAACGGTGTTTATTTTCTTATTTATTCTTGTTTGTCTAGTACCAGGTTGCAATGTGTCAAGCTTGTCGCTACCACATATAATGATTCCTTCAGCCTCTGAGGCCATCATGCCAAATATTTGTCCATAAATGTCCCATTCACTATTAGGAGACTCATTTAACAAGGTAATCAGGGTGCCTCCCAACTTCTCTTTGACCAGCACATACCTCCCTTCCCCATGTTTTTTTTCCAGTATAGGCTCATATGTGAGAGCAGCATTTATTAATATTGCTACCCCTCTTTTGTTGCCAGACCTATGTGATGATGAATATACATGCTTAAACCCCAATCTTGCTAATTTTGCATGTTCAGTTTTATTTAAGTGGGTGTCCTGTAAGAAGGCGATATGTTTTTTCTTTTTTTTAATTTTGATAGAATCTTCCCCCTTTTTACTGTGTTATGCACCCCATTTATGCATTAGAACTTTTTACCATTCCTCCACTTTAGCAAAGAACTCTGATGAACAAAGAAAAAAAACAACAGACATATAGCATTGCAGTTTCAGTTTGTTAAGGGTTCCAAACACCAGGTCTGAACTATGCCCTTAATTGAGCCAGTGAAGCCTTTATCAAAAAAGCAAAGGGCCCTCTCCAATGTTGTTGGCAGTTATGGAGTGCGGTCCTCTGCTTGTTGAACCTCCCTCCCCCTCAACCGTGCTCCTCCCCAAGTTTTCCCCTTTGTCTGTGTATGTATGTTCTTTTTATTTTTATTTATTTATCTATTTTCAATCTCCCCTTCCTTGTGCATAAAAGTGTGAAAACAATAAGGTAACAGACATATGTTATCCGTGTGACCAGGAATAGTCGGCACTTCTCAGATAGAGTCACCACAGGTAATCTAGGGGTGCTAAATGTCAGTCCCACTCACCCCCTCTTAATCAATACCTGCTACATCGTTCTGTAGAGCCTCCGCGTCTCGGATGAGACTGTGGGTCATCGTTTCCCCTCTGTGCAGGCCACTCATATTGGCTGTTTTCCAACCTATTTGATTTAGTTCTTTGGCCAGTTTTTCATCTTCAGAAATGGATGTTTTAATCCCCAGTGTCAGTAGATCCTCTGCTGCTTCCCATGCAGAGTTATATGTTCTCGGCAGTGGACCCTCAGTTTTGCTGGATACGGAGTTTGGAACCGGATATTTTTCTCTCTCAGCTGTTTCTTGATCTCGGCGTACTCACATCTTTTCCTTTGAAGAGCAGGTGAATACTCGTGGTCCATATGGATCCTTTTCCCCCTTTATTGCAAGTTTTTGATACTCCAGGCTCTGACCAGCACCTGTTGCTTGTGGTGGTGGTTCACAAATCTCACAACAAGTAACCTCAGCGGGGCATTTTCATCAGTTGGTCTCTGTTGGAGGGACCAGTGGGCTCCTTCCAGCTGAAGGGGGAAGTCCGACGGTGTACCCAACAGTTCCCGCAAGAAGGTCGCAGTCCACTGCACTATGTCCCCTGACTCTAAGCCTTCACAGGGCTTGAAATTAACTTTTTTACATGGTAGCACTGATGCTCCTTACTTCAAAAAGTTAGGAGCACCAGCAAAATTTTGGGAGCACCCACCGTAATGTAAGAAGCACCAACAGCGTAATCGATTTTTTTTATTGCAACAAAAAGTAGACATTATACTCCTTAGATGATAATACTGGCGTTGCCAGACCCAATTCGCAAAACGCGAATGGGTCTGGACACGGAGTGTACATTCCTCTATTCCTGAGGGGCGGTATCAACGGCTGTCACTCAAAGTGGCCCTTCATGCATTTGGAAAGACGGAAAACCAATCAAAGTAAACGAAATGTGTGACGTAGGCTAGCACAACGCCACTGTAAACAGACCAGCAGAGATGAGCTGTGATGATGTCTGGGAAAGAGTGTTGCCGTGTTTGCGGATTTCCTCCTCACTGTGGACTCCGAGTTGTATGGCTGTGATTCCCAGCTTGGTCGCTTCCTTGGCCTGCTCCTCCATGAGAGCAACTAGCGAAGAAACAACAATAGCCACTGGGTTTTCACTGAGTCCCATCCTGATCAACGGAGCCAGTTGGTAAATTAAACCTTTACCAAACCCTGTAGGAAGGACGGCAAACACATCCTTTTTTTCAATAAAAGCTTTCAGTGCAGCCATTTGTTCTGCTTTTAAAGAAAATATACATTCCAGTTCGTTCAGCACATTTACCAGAGCAGTTTCAAAATCAGTAGCCATGTTGGTTGTTTATGAAATGCATTCACTCCGCTCCTTGTCTCTCCTATTCTGATGACGTGCCCGCCCCAAAGTAATAAACGGTTGTGATTGGCCCGATAAGCCTTAACCGATGCCAGAATGCGCATTTATGATTGCATGGCCAGTCTGAAATAGAATATGAGCTCACGAGATCAGGATTGTTTCACCAGGCTAGTTCAGTGGTGGTTCAGTGGTGTTTTTTCTAAAAAAGGCTTTCAGCATTCATCATTCTTCATTTTCTCTTCTCTCTGGCATGAATCAGCGTCGGCTTCAGTTCTGAGTGACAGAAGTGCTGCACAATTTCGAGCCCTGGTTCAGTAACACAATAAATTCGCAAATTGTTCCTCCTTGTGGAGTTCTCTAACTCCTCGCATCTTTCCTCGAGTTGTCTCTCACGACTCAGCAAAAAGCTTAGCAGCCGAGTGGAGCGGGCGGACCCGTCCTCCACCTGGCTTATCCGACTCTCGGCATGGCTCAGACATTCCCCCATTTTCTCCACAGATTGCTCCAGGGAGACCATACCCAATGTCATTGCTGTCAGCTTCTCATTATTCTCCCAACTGAACGTTTTGAGCTTGCACAATATTGCTGCACTTACACTGTTGTCCTCTTCCAATCCGGGCTCCAAGCTAATATTAGCGCTAGCATTAGCCTCTCCTAGCTTGCACTGTTGGAAGAAGTTCAACTTTGTGTCTTTGTTTTTCCCATTGGAGGATTTTGTTTTTTCTTTCAGATTTCTGCTGTGGTGACTCATTCTGGCATTAAAGATCAGTCTCACACCACTCTTGAATCGATAATTATGGGGAGGAAGGTGGAATAGGGTTTGGGTAGATTGCCGCTTCACTAACGAGCAGCCGCCATGTCAGTTGCCAGGACTGGAAGCCTAACTTTTAACTTTCAAACATCAGGGTAGGTTTAAAAAAAATAATGGATAATTTTCTTATTTTTTTTAAATTAACAAAAAAGAAGTCACACCCCAGCCACTGATCAACCAATATATGTAAGTCAAGCATTCACTCTCCTTTTAGCTCTGGGTTGGTGTCCACTGACTCCTGAGGAGCAGCTCTTTAGCTGCTAAATGCTCCACTAGCTGGTCACTAACTGTGTCTGCTTTCTAGTGGCAGTGGGCAGGTATTTTGAAGGTCAAGAATGAACTTTAGTGCTCAGGTATTCATAAGCTTGTTAGGTTATGTTAGTTTAACTTTTCTCCACAGCTGATAATAGCATAGCGACTGTGCCTGCTGGCCAACACTCTCAAAAATAACTTAACCACATATGCATTCCAATAGCTTCACACTGCCTGGAGGACAGAAATATTCTCTACTGGCTGGTCTGAAGACTGCAGCTGGACCCTTCTCCATTTTATTAATATTTTCATATCTTTGCTCCAAAAAAGAATCCACTGGTTCAAATTAAAAAAAAAAAAAAAAAAAAAAAAAAAAGCTAAGAATTTGCATGCATCTTTTTAAGTACTTCCAACTCTGGCCTTATAGAGTAAATCCTATGAGTCTTTTATAATCTGACAAATTCAATTAGTTTAGAACAACCACCATGATTCGCTTTGATCTCAAAAAACTTGATTAAGTTGAATCAACTTAATATTTAGGAAGTGGTTGGGCACTCCTAGGTGCCTAAGTAGTGTTGCATTGTATGGAAAAGGAATACTTCAGCTGCCAGTGTCTAGTTTAACAGAGAAATTTAAATGTACCAAGGTCAGGACAGAGCTCTTGTTATCTGGGAGTAAGGACATGGTAGTTAGGAGTGTGGTTCCAAATCCAACCAAGGGGAGGAAGTGGAACCCAAGATCGGCAGTTCAGGAGGCAGATACAGCTCTTAGGCATGCAGAGATTGTAGGTAATGTTCAATTTGGCCAGGGAGGCCTGGAGCTTGGCTCAGGCAAACCGGTATGGAATAAAGCAGGTCTCAAAGACAAAAGAAAGCTGGTTGTGGAACAGATATGTAGACAGGAGGAAATATTAAGGGGTGCAAAGGTAGTGGCCCAGGCTAAACAGTGACAGTGGTTGAATTGGGAAAGTGTAGAGAAGAGGAAGCTTAGTTGGAGGGACCTGTGGAGTATGGAGGAGAATCGTATTAGATTCCTGGTAGGGGCTACATACGATGTGTTACCAACCCCCCAGAACCTAAAACTGTGGGTAAATGGGGACCTATCATACCCATTGTGTTCAGGTACCGCAACCTTAAAGCATATTTTTTCAGGCTGTAAAGTTAGCTTGTCACAAGGCTGATATACATGGCGACATAACCAGGTGTTGAAATGTTTAGCTGCATGCATCGAAGGGAAATGAAGACAGGCAAATTCAGAAGGTGTTAAGAATAGGAGTTTAGCAATTCAGTTTGTCCATGAGGGGGAGAAATACAGAAGGGATAAGTTAGTAAGGAGGTAAGGGTGTGGCCGCCTAGAAGGTGCTTGTGATTGGGAAATGCAAGTAGATTTAGGAGGAAAGCTTGTTGTTCCCCAGGAAATAGTTTGTACCAAGCAGAGGCCTGACATAGTGTTGTGGTCAGTGAGTCAATGGATAGTTTATTTCATTGAGCTGACAGTTCCTTGGGAAGACTCAGTGAAAGAAGCCTATGAAAGAAAAAAGCTTAGATATGCAGACTTAGGAGCAGAAGCTGAGCAGCGAGGATGGAAAACTAGGATTTGTCCAGTGGAAGTGGGGTGTAGGGGATTCATAGCAAGATCAGCCGTCTCGCTCCTAGGGGAAACTCGGAGTGCGGGGACAGAGTTTGAGGAAGACAGTGAAGGAAATGTTAGATGAAGCTGCCAGAGCTAGCCAATGGATCTATAAGAGAAGAAATAATGTCAGTTGGGGGCCAGCAGGGGGAACTACTAAGCAGGGTACATAACTCCTTGAGATCAGGTGGAGAGATCCACCAATCAGTCCTCTGAGAAAATCCAGGAAAAGGAAGGTTATTTAAGTGTGGGAGTGGCCTATTTGAATCCCTTTTGTTTGAGACCATGCTGCAAGGTGAGTGTGTTTGCTGATCATGTGAGTTCACTTATCTCCTTTAACTTTAGCTTATATTGGAGTTATGCTATGTAGCGTGTGAAATAGAGTATGGTGAATGTGCTAGGAAAGGTAGTATCAGCACTGTCGCTACCTGGAGCTCGCATGTATGGACCCTGGGTTTGTTGAAGGTGGCAATGCTGTTTGGGCTGAGAAAGCCATGCGTAAGTAAGATGTGCTAGGAAAGGTAGTATCAGCACTGTCGGTACCTGGAGCTCGCATGTACGGAGCCTGGGTTTGGTTGAAGGTGGTGGTGCTGTTTGGGCTGAGAAAGCCATGTGTAAGTAAGGTAAAGGAGATTGTTGGATTGGTGCGGGGAGCAGTGAGACCTGGCATTAGGGGAGTGTCTCTGGGACGCCAGAGATCACTGTCTAGCCTCCTGGAGGTGTCGTGGGACCAACTAGATGAAACACTGGTGAAAGGAGGTTCCCACCCGATGACCCCAAAGACATGTTAGTTATCACTGCTCACTGGTCTGTATAGTCAAGCCGTGCCATAATAGCCTATCATAGGGCTTAGGAGGTTATTCACTGAGTGCTGATCCTTTCTCTAGAGCACAAACTTCTTGTGTTTATTTGAATGAATATCCAAACATTGTGTTGATATTTGATGGTCAAACAACTTTATTCAAGATATTCTTACTTATTTATTTAAAGTCCATCCTACCTAAAAATGTCAGACGCATTTTTGATTTTGACCAACTTCTAAAAATAAGCTGTCAACCGACTAAACACGTTAAGGAAACATACATCACTCTTTTCATGCTGAAAAACTTCTTTAAGTGTTATCCACTAACCCCATGAATCTTTTTTTTTTTTCAAGTGCACTGAGAGTAACATTTGCAATGCCTGCATTCAGTCTGTCCAATTGTTCTCTGTGACAAGACATGACAGATTATCAATACACCATATTACTCATGAGCTATATAGCTCACAATTAAATCCTCTCAGCTACAGGCCTGTTACCTTTAAATCACTCTAGATGAAAGTTATATGGTTGTAAAGAGTAAATGGCATGCAGCAGATATTATTAGTGTTGCAGCGTAAACTTCTGAGGGACCACTGAAGTTCAAAAAGTGTTGAAAGATGTTGGAGCATGAAAAAAGAAAATGGAGAAAGAGAGGAAAGCACTCAAAGAGGGCAAGAATATAAGTGGGGATAAAGGGAAAAGGGCAAATGTGATGATAAATCCTGAGGGAAGGTAAAACCTGAGGGGGAAAACATGGGCAGGAGACACAAACAGACAATGAGAAAAGGAGACAGTGGAAGATAAAGAGCTATGAAACAGGCAGACATTTTGATCTGTCTCCCAGCGGATTGTGGGAGTCAGTGGTGCAGCTCTGCAGAACCTGTGCTTAGTAGCGTGTTTACATTAATGAGCTAAGCGTTGCTTCAAGTCTCTGAACACACACACACACACACACACACACAAACACAGAGACACACAGCAATGTTTGTGTTAGTGCATGTGTGTGTTCAGAGTGACACAGTGTCCTGTCACCACTGATATCAGGAGAAAATTTTACACTGATCCACTTATCAAAGACAGAAAACACACAGAAAGAAGAGGGCCATGCACACATATACACAACTTGTATGGCAAAGCCTTGGCAATAACATACTGTTATAACAGGCTCCACTCCTCTCACTCTGAGTCGTAACTGAAAGTTACATATGTAGCTACGGTTCTATGAATCCAGGATGACTGCCTCCGTCTCGTGCATGCGCAGGTCGAGTAGTTATACCAACAAAGTCACCTGTGACCCCCCTGATGACCCTGGACAGGCTATATCTTCAGGTGTCGTCAGATGATTTGTTCCTGCAGAATCTTATCGCAAGGCCACGAGGATTCTGAGTGACTAAACGCTCTGGCGGTCATCCAGGATTCGTAGAACCGTAGTTACATACGTAACTTTCGTTCTATTTCATCCTTTCTGACAGCCAGAGGCGGTGCATAAGCACTGGATGACCCATACCAACAGAGTCACGAGGAATCCCAAGTACATACCTCACTGAGTGGAAGCAGAGGAACTTGGTAGGAGGACAATGCCATGTGGGTGAGGGGTGGCAACCTTCACTCGATAAAACCTGGTGAAGGTGCTCGGCGACGCCCATGAGGCCGCAGCACATATGGCCTCCAGGGGCACCCCTCTCAGGGCTGCCCATGATGTGGAGACACTCCTTACAGAGTGGCACCACACCCCAGATGGCAGGGGGCAGCCATCTGCCTCATATGCGTAGGTGATGACGTCCACGATCCAGTAGTGTTAATTTCGTCAACAAAAACTGTGACTAAATATGGTCGTCAATGAAGCTTTTTTCCCTGCCGACAATGAGACGAGACGTGACGTTAATGGAGATCATGTGACACTAACATGACTAAATAATACATGCAATGTTGTTGACTAAAAATGACGAGATGAAATGTAGTTTACAAAATAAAAATGTAGACGAAATTTCTCTTTATTTTCGTTGACTAAAACTAGATGAAACAAAATAATTATAACTTTTAGAATAATTTAGAGATGTACCGATACCACTCTTTCCTTCCCGATACCGATTCCGATCCCTGAACCTTAGGTATCTGCCGATACCAACTACCGCTCCGATACCAGCGCATAAAATAAAAATGGATGGGATATGAATTGTTGTATGTCTCAACTCCTAAAACTCTATGTAAAATATTAAGAAATAAATACATAATAGTAGAATGAATGCCATAAAACTTTTTTTTTATTATTATCATTATCCAGTGTTGACACAGATCAAGACACAGGTTAAAGTGCAGCCATACAATTTGGTAAAAAAAGACATTTTAAAAGCTACACTAGAATGTAGGGCTTGTATTAAAAAAAATACAAGAATTTTCACCAGATGACTTAAAGTAAGAAAATTAAAAAATAGTGGCGGGGCTTTTACTCACCACAACTGCATAGGCTGCCAGCTTCATTTGAAACAGACTACATTATAAAAGGGCCATTTTTTATTAATCCCTCTGTGTTTTTATATTTTTTTCTTTTCATCCGCTCCCGCTGCCTTGATAAAGTTAATGCATGGCACCGTCATTTCAAACTCTTCCTGAACTTGTTTCAAATTAAAAGCCACAAGGCTGAGAGAATCCCTCCATTTTCTAAATAGGCTTTTATTGTGAAACATTTGTAGGAATTTGCTGTGGAGAAATCAGTGACTTTTATGTTTACGTACCATACTTCAAATGTAGCTCCTGCCGTCTGCTGGTGCTTTTTAGGTGACTACAACAACATTTCGGCTGGCACATGAACAGACAAAGTCACTGAAATAATAGTAAAAGTAATAAAAATAGGACAAGAATAACCCGATGATATCACACACGTCGTGAAAGACGACCGGGGATAATTGGTGTGTACCATCGTGTAGTGCGTCATGTCTTTTGGCCAAGTCACGGCACGATTTTATGACTCCACATTCGTGTAATGTGACATAGTGACTGTCAGAACGGGCAGAAAAGTCGTGTAGTGTGTACCAGGCATAAATCCTCCTTTACAATTTCTCCCTTTTGCATGTCGCTCATTTTCAGTGTGTATCCTCATCAAAGACCAGATGGTCCAGTTGTTATTCCATGATGTCACGTTGTCTTCAGCTCAAGGACCATGTCACAGCAGTAACAGAATCCATGGGCTGGGACAGCCTGCAGCCCAGTGAGTGGCAAAAGACTGGCATCCTGCGAGACCTACTGCCATTTGCTGAGCACACAAAGATGCTGGAAAGTGACACCCAATCCCTTTCCCTTTCTACACTGACACAGAAGATGCTCTCCAACATGGAGAAATGCTTCAGCGGTTTCCTTGACGTCACAGCTGCCAAGTTCTCTCCTCTTGCTGCAGCAGCATGTTTTGTTGACCCCGGTGTATCAGCTGAAACCCTTATTGAGAATGATGATGAGGGAATGAAGATTCTTTTAAGATAGTGTGCCACGAAGAGTGCAAGTGCAAGAGGAGCAGGTGACTGATGATGAGGAACCAGAAAAAGTGGATACAGAGGCTGCAGCAGACACGACCCCGGCAAAGCGGCCTAGGTTCAAGTTTTTCAGTGCCAGTCATCCAGCAAGGCCAAAGATGTCTAAAGATGTGTTCACACCGGACCTGTTTTTTTTTTTTTTTCACTAGAGATGAGTTTACATACAAAGTCAATGCAAACAGGCGATTGAGCGTATATTCGCCTGGGAGAAAAATCGCTCAGGCTCCGGGCGACAGCGACAGAGCGAGAGAGCGAAATTTCGCTCGTCGCTTGAGATGAGAAATCCCATCTGGAGCTGTATTTCGCTGGGTCCTGTCGCTTGCAGCTCAACGCTGATTGGCTGCTGTAATCCCGGAATCCCGGGGGGGTGCTTGACTGTCATGACATGTCAGCTTCATTAAAAGTATAGCTGCAAATTAAAAGCAACAATGTATGTATGTAAAAACGCACAGACACAATGCATCTGTGATCAGTTCCCTAATTTAATTTTAACAGTTTTTTCAATCTAATCCAATTTCCCGTTTTATTTTATGGAAGTGATCAATGTAAGTGCACTTGTCCTAGAACCACCACAATGGTTTTTATAATGCAAATAACTCTGTTTAGACAAAACCTACAATCTTCTCTTCCTATGACTTTTCCTTAAAATGTGTCTTGTATGTTTTCTGAAGCCTAAAAGTTACAAAAATGAAACACACTAGAATTCTGAGCATTTATACCACCGACCGAAATGATAGATTTTGATACATACAGGACATATTGCAAAACTCTGTAAAAGTACACCGAAGCATACATTTTCGTTTCCAAATATTTATTTGAAAACAAAACCATTTATACGGTCAATACAAAACCATTTTGTTAATAATAAAAAACGAATGTAATCTCAACAGTGCTGGCGGTCCTAGTGTAAAGCACCACGGACAGCACCAATGCATCTATCACTGTAGCTCAGAGGCTCTGATGCCTGAGTCAGAGCATGTGAGCAGAGTTGGAGCTGGAGCTGCCTCAACCATAAGTTATTGGTAGGAAGAAAAATGGCTGCTGAAAAAACTGTCACTGTCAACTGCCTCCAAGCGACGCAACGATCTGCCAGACCATCATATGTAACTTCATTGTTTATGCTGTCCGTGTGCTCAGAAGCACACAATGAATGCATTTTTGAGTAATTTCCAAGAAGTTATAATAAAATAAAAAAAATGTTACAGACTATAGAATAGGACTGACAACCTCTCCAATGTCTCATGTCAATTAATTAATACTATTTGTTGGCTTTTTATTTTTAATATTTGGAAATGAAAATGTATGCTTTGGTGTACTTTTACAGAGTTTTGCAATATGTATAGCCTACCTGTATGTATCAAAATGTATAATTTTCAGCCGCTGCCGCGGTCAGAGGTATAAATGCTCAGACAGATGTATTGTCTCTGCATGTTTTTACATTTATTGTTGCTTTTAATTTGCAGCTATACTGGTATAGCTGGTATTGAGTTTTGGATTTCCCAGAGTAACATGGTGTTTCCACAGCTGAAACCTCTTGCCTTGGACCTCCTGGCGATGCCAGCCTCCCAAGCCTTTACCGAGTGTGTCTTCAGTATAACTGGCTACCTCTCAAGTGGCCGCCGCCACAGAGCAAGAGCCATATTGGAAAGAAGTGCATTTCTCAAGATAAACAAGTCTAAATAGTTATGTAAACGTGGTAATCGCTCCCAGAGACTGTTTAGGTTGATTTTTTTCTTTTCCAGATATCTTGCAGTGGAGCTATAGAAAAACATTATTGGTTAACACAATGAAAGCTGCTACAAGGATAGAATTCAGAACAGTGTTAGAAATGCAGTGTTTCAGATAAAAAAAACCCATCTCTGACAAAAGTCATACTACAAATCACATGTGATTAATATGTGGTCTTTTTTATTATAATTGGACATTTAGTTTGATGTGCCGTGGGCTCAATTATTTGATATTTTCCAAAATCTGACCAGCAGTCCTTGTTGAGTTTGTTCTGAAGATGCACTGTGCCTATGTTAGTGTGAATTAGGCTTTCCGTGGTTTTCGGTGTTACACGGTGGGCAGGTGTACACCGAGTACATGACTTGCCCACCGCCCCCACTTTTGTATATGAAAATTAAAACCCATTCAGTTAATTTTTGCTGATCAGCGCCTTGTTTCTTGACTAGACGGATGACGGATGAAACTGAAAGTGTCTGCTTTGTGCAACACTCATATAAGCACAGCTCCATCATATCCCGATTGCGCTGTTTAGTTCCGACCTCCTCATGGCCTCATACCCCACCGGGATAGTTTCAGAAGTGGAGCATTTTGCAAGTCGTTAACAAGTTGTTAACTTGCACAGATTCTGTTGATTTCGTCATTTCTCTTTTATTTTTTGCCTCTCCCTGTGTCGTCACAAGTTTCAGTTGAGTTCAGGTTGGTTAGATTAAATTCGCTTTTATCCATTGACTGTTCAAAATCTGCTTTAATGGTTTTCAGTTCAGTTTCACAGACACACACTTTTTATTTATTTTTTCCTTATGGTTATTATTGCAGCATTCTGGTACCTTGTTTGATTAGGATTATTTATTATTATTATCTATGGCTAGACTAATCTCTCAAGACTGATTCTGCAATTTACGTTGTAGAATCTGTCGGCAGCCCTGTGTGAAAGACGACTAGAGAGGGGGGGAGGGCGGGCCTTTGAGTTTGAACGATGCTACGCTTTAGCCAATTACAATGGAGGATGGCTGTGATGACTTCCTGATGCGTGTGACTCTGTTAGCGACGTACACATAGAACCTCCGGTTGGTGTTGTAGATATAGCCCAGCACAACTCTAGAGTCAGTGTAGAACTTCACTGTGTGGATTTTGACATCTAGTTCGTCCACTAACATGTCGGCTAGCTTGACTGCGAGCATGGCCGCACAAAGCTCCAGATGAGGCACAGTATGAGAGTCACGTGGTGCTAATTTGGATTTCCCCATGCAGAATCCTACATGACTGTGTCCTTCATCGTCGACTGCTCTGAGGTAGGCCACTGCAGAGATGGCCATGGTGGACACGTAGGAGAAGACACATAGTTCCCTGTGCTGTGTGGAGAGCAAGGAAACAGGTAGGTATGGCCTTGGTATGTGAAGTTGCTCAAGTACCTTGAGTGAGTCCTTCCAAGACCTCCACTTTGTCTCTTTTTCAGCAGGTATTGGGGCATCCCATTCGCTATGCTCAGTACATAGTTCTCTGACCAGCGCCTTGCCTTGTACTGTTATTGGAGTCACAAACCCCAGCGGATCGAAGATGCTGTTGACCGTAGAGAGAATATGCCTACGGCTAAATGGTTTCTCCTCTCTAGAGACAAGGAAGGTAAAGCTGTCAGTTTGAAGGTGCCATTTGAGACCTAAGCTTCTCTGCAGGGGTAAAGGATCCACACCTAGCTCTAGGTCTTTCAACTCTTTAGCGCGTTCCTCTGATGGAAACACTTCCATCACTGCAGTATGGTTGGAGGCTATTTTGTGCAGTCGGATGTTTGAGTCGGCTAACATTTCTTTGGTCTTTTTCAGGACTCGGATGGCATCGTCGTCGGTCGAGAATGAGGTAAGTCCGTTGTCAACGTAAAAGTTCCTTAGAATGAACTGTTTTGCCTCCATGCCATGTTCTTCCTGGCCTTGCAGGGCAGCTCTTCTCAAGCCGTGTATGGCAACAGCGGGGGAAGGGCTATTGCCAAATACATTAATGGTCATGCAGTACTCTGCGATCCTGTCGGCAGGGTCGTTATCCTCAAACCAGAGGAAACTTAAGAAATCGCGGTGTTCCTGGCAGACTTTGAAGCAGTAGAACATATGTTCTGTCTCCTGCCACCGCCACAGGTTCCTTACGTAAGACATGGCAGGCTTGTCATCATGTGGCGTTCGCTGGAAGACTCCTTCACCAAGACTGTCTTTTTCATCAAACAGGTCTTTTGTCTCGTCAGCCCTTGGAGCTTGATGGCGATGCACTGGAGGATCAAACTTCTCTTTGATGTGGAGGCTGTTAGGGCAAGGGTCAAACAGAGAAGCACGCCCATTACTCAGCACATTGGTTCAGTAAACACTGACACAATCTGGTTTGTGGGCTTTTCCAAGACAGACCTCTCCTACAATCACCCAGCCCAAGTCAAGACGCTAGGCGTAGGGGGCGTCGTGGGGTCTATTGCATTGTTCTTGAACCTCGTGTGCCCGTGGTATGTCTCGGCTGAGCAGGATAAGGATGGCTGCAGAGGGATCTAGAGCTGGGATCCTGTCCACGACCCGCTTGAGGTGTGTGTAGTGTCTGGTGATCTCAGGCGTGGGGATTTCCGACTTGTCATCTGGGAGCATGTCACATTCGATTAGAGTGGGGAGTGGAATGTGAGTTTTACCATCTAATGACTCCATGATGATATTGTTAGTTCGTCGCCCTGTGGTTTTAATGACTCCGGAGCAAGTCATCAGAGTGTATGCTGCTGTGCCCTCTGTAATACCGAAGAGTTAAAAAAACTCTGTTCTTGCCAGGGACTTATTGCGCTGCTCATCCAGGACAGCATAAGCCTTAACTGCTCTCTCTCTCTGGCCTGCTGGATAAACTCTGACGAGAAAGATTTTGGAGCACGATCTTGACCTGACTGTAGTCCCACAGATGTCAGTGCATTGACATGACAGCTTGAGAGGCTCCTTCTCCTTACTCCCCACCTTGATCTCTTGTGGTTGCAGAGGTCTCAGTTATCCACGGAGCCGGACCTGGATATAGTGCAGTAGGGTGGCTGTCACTCTTGCATTCTCTGCACTGAACATTTTTTCCACAGTCTTTGGCTAGGTGACTGGATGATGTGCAGCACCTATAGCAAATATTCTTCTCTTTAAGGTAGGCTTTCCTCTCATCCAAGGATTTGCTCCCAAAACCACGACACTTCCTAAGGGGATGTGGTTTGTTGTGGAGTGGGCATTGCTTGTCTGGGTCGGCCATCCTTTTATCTGAAGGGTTGTCATGGCTGCTGTCAGAGTCTACTGACACCTCTGTTTTTTGACAGAAATGGGTGTTTTCGCATTGTGTTTAAAGGAGTTCTCTGCCTTTCCCATGCTCAATCCACCTGTGAGTGGGGCAAAGCTTGGGTCATTGAGTGTTTTGGCTTGATCACACACAAACTTCGCGAAAAAGGAGAAAGGTGGATAACATGTCCGGTGGCTTTCCTTGTACTGAGATGCTAGAGAGACCCACATGTCGTGCAGAGAGTATGGCAGCTTTTGGACAATCGGAGTGATGCCACGAGATGTGTCGAGGTAAGACCAGGCTAAAATCCATCTGCCCTGGCTGCTTCAAGCTCCAAGAGAAAATCTCCCAGCTCTCTCAACCTTTGATTGTCTTGGTTTGAGATTTTTGGAAAATCATCAGCCTTGGTTCCAGCAGCTTTGAGTCATGGTGAGGCTCGGGTTTTGGATTCTCCATGTACTTATACTCAGTGTATTCATTTTTGAGGCTAGCACGATCTAGCTCTCCAAATTCGTTCTCTGCAGCTGCTTCCAGAACATTAGCTTCGGCGACGGCAGCTGCAGTGGTGCTCTCTAGCCTCAGTGTGTGTAGACTGGCTTGCAGCTCTGCTTTCTTTCTGGCAGCCTCAGCTGCAGCCTTTTGTTGTTCCTCTTCAATGTATGCTTGTGCTTTAATCATGTCCGCTTCTCTTTGTGCAAATGATGCTTGCGCACATGCAGCCTCTGCTTTTGCATGTGCTCTGGCTGCAATGGCGCCGGCTGAGGAGCGCTGACTGGCACGTGAGGTGTTGGAACATGATCGCGTCTCAAACATGTCTTCATTATTATCCATTGTGTTTACTGCAGCTGTGATAGCAGAAGGAAACTGTGTGTGTTTCCACGAAGATCCACTTTTCTGTAGGTAACCTGTTAGGCGTCTGTCTTTTCACTGTTCTGCCCTTACTAGGATATAGCTGATTTCTAGCTTGGCAGATAGCTAACAGGGTTCCTCAATAAACATCCAGGAGACAGCAGGTAAGTTTGAGATGTTTACTTTCAGAAGCACTGTGAAACTGCAATACAGAAATGAAAAATAAATAAATAAATGTTACAATTAGTAATGTATTTGACTAATGATTAGCTTAATGCTAACTTAACACTGAAAATGCCATAGACAGGCTAACGCGTTAGCATCGCTCCCGTTTTAAGTTTTCCACACATCTATTAACTGTTTAAGAAGACCATAACAGGTAAGTTTAACATAAATAGGTAAGTATTACTTACAGACATATGCTCTATAGGGTTCAGCAGAGAAAAAAGTGAACAAATGTGGAGTAAAAAACAGCAGTTTGCTTCAAGGCTTTGTTCAGTGTAAAGGAAACTATGGCAAGTCTGCATGAACAAACAGCGCAGCACCACAGTCAACATTCACCTTCTCTTAAAGGGGCAGCACACTTCACATATAACACATATGATATTTACACATCTTAACAAATCTCACAAGTGTTCCCTTTACCATGACACCAAAAGTATTCAAATAGACCTTGTGGTTGCAGAAATATTCATTTCATTATGGGTATGCAATTTTCGAGGACTATAAAATAGGCTTAGGTTTGAACTACTTGACCTGCGCATGCGCGATACGGAGTCATTCAGTGCTTATGCACCACCTCTGGCAGTCAGAAAGGATGAAATAGAACCCTTCATTTTCATATAGGGTGCTTTTAATGGATTATCTGCAGGTAAAAGGCCTTTAAAATGAACAAAACAACATAAAATCCATTACTTAATTTACACTTTTTAAATGGGCCTTCATTCTGCTAATACTAGTTATATTGTCAAGGTAATCCATGATTTCAAAAAACAAAAAACAAAAAACAAAAAAAATAACAAGTTGATATATTGTAGGTCATTTAACAGTGGAAGAAATCCCTGTATTTGTACCTAAAATGAAAAATGACGGTCCTTTGAAGGGCATAAACACATCAACAATCTAAGGGTCTTTTCTGTTAAGATTTCATTCTCTTTGGTAAATTTTATTTATTTGTGTCTTTAACCTTGTAAATAATCTCTATAAACTGCATATGTAAACTGTGTATGTACACAAAACCTGTTTTTCTTAAAGACAGACTTTTAGCTCTGCTAAATTTGTGCTATATTTAGGCTCCTACATCTATTTTGCAAGATTTGGTGATGCTTTTTGTGGTCGTCTTTGGTCTTTGGTGACATGTGTCTGAGAGTTACTGAGAAGGATAACGATATAAAGTCACCAGTCTGTAAACTCTCCTTCTGCAGGTCAGGTCAAGGTTTTCAAATGTTAGCACCAGTAAACATCAAGGAAAGATGGAGAAGATGGGCACCAGAGAACTAGCATCCTGCAAGCCATTGTACAGATATTGGACATAAACTGGACGCCCTATGACCGCATCAGTTTTCAACAGGATATCAGGAACTGTCATTTCCTTTGATTCACTGAAACTTGGCTGAATCCTGGACACCGCCACTCAACCAGGTGATTTTTTTTTTTTATGTGCTGATCCGACACAGCAGAAGAATCTGGTGAGAGGTGGAGAGGCAGCATGTGCTTTATGGTGAATAAGGACTGCGTGTCGGTGGGATTGTGAGCTGCTGTCCTGTTCCTGCTGTGGATCACTGCTGCCTGTGTTCGGGGAAAGCAACAATACAAGCTTGAGGTCAGAATGTGTGGACAGATGAATCATTTCACAACCAGAAACCATGGATTACCAGAACAACCTGATCTCACAGAAATACGTGAAATGACCATGACCTCTTAACACCGCATTCCGTGGTGGCAGCACGTAATGGGTTGAAATTACGTGCCGGTACCACGGAAACAATGCCAATGTAAAGTCAATTAGGATCCTTTCCTGTGGTGGATACATGGATTCCCTGATTCAATAACGTCACGTCAACCTCGTTTTCCTCAATGATATCTTTAACATTCCTGTATACACACAAAAACACGGAAGTGTCCTTGATAACTCAACAATATGACAGGTTAATGTCAAGGCCATAAAATAAAATAAATGTATTTTGCCAGCAGATAGCATAGGGGAGCGGACCCAAGCCAGCGCCACAGAACCAGCATAGGGGAGCGGACCCAAGCCAGCGCCACAGAACCAGCGCCCCCCCCCCCCCCTCCCCCCCCCCCCATCCCCTGGTGCACACGCTCCCACTGAGGAAACACTGGAGTTAAGAACTAAACTATGATAAATGACATAAAATATTAAGATGTAGGGCCTCACATAAAATAAATTTGTTATTAAATAAATTCAAACATATAGCCAGTAGATAAAAGAAGAACATGCTAAAAGTAAATATAATAATAGGCTAAATAGTATCTAAGCAATAATAAAGTGTCTAAACAATAATAAATTGTATCTAAGTTATCTATTAGGCTACCATTCCACTCTGTAAATAGATTTTAAAATGTCAATATGATTTTAATATTATTGTTGCTTATTTCATTATTGTTATTATTAGTTTACTTTTTAGTAGTATTGTATTGTCTGAGGATGACTCATTTTAATAACTATCTACAGTAAAAAAGAAAAAAACAAGCAAAGAAACAAACAAAAATCATTTTATACACTGGGCCTTCAAAGTGCTCTCTGAAACTACACCTGGCATGGCTTGTGTCCAAAAAATGAAAAAAATCAAAACTTTGTCGTAGAGCTAAACCAAATAATCATTGGAAAGGTCTCAACCTGGAGAGTAACATATGTCAGTATGAAGATTCTACATGGCTCCTGCTTTCAGCCATTCACCTTTGAACCTTGACCTCAGTGCATGTTGAGGCCTTATAACTCAGCAACAAAAGGGGGTACAGACATGGGACCAGCTGTTATAGAGAGCTCTTGACCTCAACTATCATGTGAGTGTAGTCAACAACTGGGGGTGCTGTCAGATATGGGTAAAATATGGATAAAATTAATTTTCACCCATTTAGAAATTAGATATTTAAAATATGATTACGCAAGTGTGTTTACCATCCCCTTAAAGTCCACAGTGTACTCTCAATTCAGTAGGCTATTTACAACTTCCAAAGCTAGGAAAAACACTTATATTTTTTAAAAACTACAATTCCCTGGGATTGCGCCATGCAGTTTGATACATATCAGCAACATAGTTGTAGTTCTTCTGATTTGCAAAGTAGGGTTCTAAATAGGGTAGTAAAAAGATATATCTAAAGATATATCTAATATCTAGTAAAGCCGAACTAGTTATTACACTGCAACTAGATGAACTATGTTAAGAAAAAGTACAGATGTCGGCTATTTTTTGATATTTTAGCTAATACGCTAGAAACAGCGTTTTTAGGACGGTAGGTTTGTTCGCGGCTTGTAAAATAGGGTCGTAAAAAGATACATCTACTGAATATATCAAATGTCTAGTAAAGCCGAACTAGTAATGACACTGCATCTAGATGAACTATGTTAAGAAAAAGTAAGGATGATGGTTAATTTCAGATAATTTAGCTAGTACTGTAGAAACGGCGTTTTTGGGACTGAATATTTGAATAGGCCTATATCAAATTTCCAGTACAGCTGAACTACCATGATATTATTATTATTATTGTTATTATTATTATTATTATTACTACTACTATTATTGGTGGGAAATTATAACAGAGGAATATATTTGCCGTTTTAATATCAAGAACACTGTGTGTTTTTGTGTGTACAGGACGTTGTTGAATCAGGGAATCCGTGTGTCCACCACGGGAAAGGATCCTAATTGACTTTACATTGGCATTGTTTCCGTGGTACCGGCACGTAATTTCAACCCATTACGTGCTGCCACCACGGAATGCGGTGTTAAGAGGTCGTGGTCATTTCACGTATTTCTGTGAGATCAGGTTGACCAGAATCATCCAGAAACATGGAGCACCAGCCAAAGAGGTTAAATGCATTGGCTGAAATGCAACCTTGAAACCCACTGTTTATCGGCTGACAATGCAGCCAAAATGAGCGCAGCACGAAAGAGGAAGTCTTGGTTTGGATGTTGGCCGGCTCCACCTGATCAGCCTGAAATTATTGGTCATTAGACCAATACCCAATGGGTACAGACAGTGTCATGGAGATTAGTATGGAGAAATTACTCTTTTCTTTTTTAGCCCTAGCACTGAGTAAGAAGTAGCTCAACACAGACAGCAGCACCATAATTTTTATTAATTTCTGCAATATATTTTCATATAAAAGAACTTGAAGCACCATGTCAAGAATGCTGATTGAATGCTGAACCCTACCCGAACCAGTACATCATTTGTAAATTTGTGCGAACCTGGCCAGGCCTGTGCCTTTAAAACAACACATGAGATTTTTTAGTGTGTCTGAAACCTTAGTCTGAAACCTACAATTTGTTAATTTGCATACTCTGTCCAGTGAAATATTACAGTATGCAAACTCTGGACACTACACCAGAATAAATATCCCAGAATGCGATGTGGTAGTGACAGCAAAGTTTCAGCAATGCTCTTTGACATCAATAATATCACATAAGCTAGATGCTACATTAAAAATCAGCCATTTTGTCACCTGCGACTGTTGGACTAGTTGCTTACCTTTATAGTACTTTAAGCATTATCTGGCCATGGAAATGACTGCGAGATACACAACGAGAGAGCTGAGGTTGGCGTGGGTTACCATGGTTACATGTCTTCAACCAGGAGGGAGTTTCTCAGGAACTGACGTGGTAATTACAGCTCAGTACGTCCAAAAAGATACATACTACTGTTTATTCACACAACATTACGTTGAACAACAGTACATATATTGTTGGGTGGTGTGCAATTGCAGACACAGACTGTGAGTCCTGAGAGATGAGACCTGAAGTATCTTCTCTGCATGTTATATGTGTGTGTTGACAAGGATTATGAGACAATGCAGGGCAGGATGGGTGTAGGGGGGTAGTGGGTGGTGGTGGCGGATGCTATGTGAGGTGCTGTCGACAGCATGTGATCGTCTCAGGCTTACAAAATAGCAAGAGCTTTATTTTCTTCCCTCTCAGCTCCCTCTTTCTCTGTCGTCTTGAGTGTCTTGGAAAGTGCTCAGATCATATGCAAAGCTGTTTTATGCTAATGTGTGTGTACACACTTTGGTAGTGGCGTTGGACTGGCATACACAAACTACATCACAGCCTTTCCTCCCCACCTGCCTGCCGCCTCTGGCTTCGTCTTTTCTTTTCTAGTTTCCTTTCTTGGCTCAAAACAAGTTCCTACCTTAGAAAAATGTAAGCAAGGGGAAAGCTCATAAAAAAGACTCAAGATTTGGTTGGTCAGTTGGCCCAGTTAGGAAAGAAGTCAGTCTACTATTCTTTTTTTTTTTTTTTTTACTGTCAGCAAATGGCATAAAAAGACCAAAATCAACAATGTCTTAGTCTGTTTCTTAAAACTTTATGAATTTACTACCCTGTCAATGAGTGCGTTTACATGGACAGTTTTATTCCCTTTTCATTCAGAATGAAAGTTCATTCCTATTAAAAGTGATCTTGTAAACACCTAATTCGGAATGGAAATGGCCAATGCGATTGAAAATTCAATCCAATGTAAGGGGCTTCCGTTTCTAATTCTGAATGAAAAAATTTCTCGCACTTGTATACACTCATTCCTCTTTAAGTTCATTCCGGTCTTTCTGCGCATGCTGGTTTCCTTGCCCTTCTGGCGTTCATTCAGATTTATTTCATTCTGAATGAGAAGCCATCATGTAACTACACCCAATGGCTATCAGCTCAAAGCTCATTTGTTCCAACTTAAAACATAACTCTTTAAAAACTAGTTACAAAAAAGACTCGGACATTTCCTAAAATAGAGGGACATTGTAGTTTTTGGCAAACATCACTCGAACATGAGTAAACTGTTATATTATTGGGAACTAGTTTTAACTGCAGATTGATCCTGATCATGAGGCTTTGAGGCCAAATTTCACAGTGGCCAAACAGTGAAAGTACAACTTCTGGGTCTGTCACATGATGCCATTGGGCCCAAAAATGCCTTTTCCCATAGACCTAACATTGGGAAAGAGATGTCTATAAATCAGTGGGTGCATTATTTTGAGTGTCACAACCCCCTTGAAATCACTCCTCTCTCTATCAGGCTTTGATCCATTTGGTTCGATAACATTTAGAAGTCTAGAAGAGCTGCAGGATTAAATCATTTTATCCTCATGAAGTTAGCAGAGTGCTAAACTGAAAGTAGCCAGCTCAGCTGGTGGAAGTCTCTAGTGCGCCTGCTCTATGGGCCCATAGATGCAGAAGCAGCGCCATTCACTGTGGTAATTTTTGTATGCAGCAGTTTATTTTTTGGCTTCATGTGCCACTAAGCAACTTTAATAGGAATGATAGTCCTGCCTCCAAAGTTGTATTGTAAAGTGTTCCAAATTTATCTCAGTCTTAGCAAGAAGACTCAAATCGGCCACAAGAGTCAAATGAAATCAAGTCAGTTTTATTTGTATCCCAAATATCACAAATCGCAAATGTGCCACAGGGGGCTTTAGAATCTGTACAAATTCTGACACCTCCTGTCTTTAAACCCTTGACTGAGATAACGAAAAAGGTCTGAAGTAATTACAGAGTAAGCAACCAACCGAAACTTTAGGTGAAAAGACTGATAAGAAGATATATACATTTGGATAATTAGCATAATTAAGTTTTTCACAGCAAACAAGCAGACCTTCAATTTTATCATTTGGAAATGATCATCCGCCTTTACACATACAGCTGAGTATCATCAGCATAGCAGTGGAAATCAATTCCCATGACTGCATACAATTTGTCCAGGAGGTGTAATATTAAGGGGACCAGGAACAGAGCCCTGAGGTACTCCATATTCCAAGGATTTGATGTTGTATGCTTATATGTGTTCCTGCCTGATCCTGCCTGATGCCTCCTACTGCTGTTATCATTAGTCATACTTCTACCGTTATTATACACATATGATTATTGTCATGTATACTATCAGATATTAATATACTTTCAGCATATTGTACCACAATAGCCGGAATTATAATTATAATATTATTACTTTCATTAATGTTGTTGTAAGATATTATCATTACCGTCTGTCCTGCATCTCTCTCTTTCTGTCTCATTGTGTCATACAGATTACTGTTAATGTATTATGTTGATCTGTACAACATCTGTTGCAAGTTTGTCCGTCCTGGAAGAGGGATCCCTCCTCAGTTGCTCTTCCTGAGGTTTCTAAAATTTTCCCCCCATTAAAGGGCAAATTGTGATTTGTTTGTTTGATTTGTGATATTGGGCTTTATAAATAAAATTGATTGATTGATTGATTGATTATAGAAAACACACTGTGTTCTTTTAGTTAAGGAGGACCTATCATGCTTTTAGGAGATTTCCCTCTTTAGTGTGTTATATAGCATTTTTATGCATCTAAAAGGTCTGCTAAGTAAAAAAAAAAAAAGTCCAGGGAACTCTCCCTCCCCACAGACCTGAAAAGGGTCATTTGCATTCCCGCCTTTACTTCCAAAATGCTATTATATCACAATGTAACACATTATCTATGCACACAGTGCCGCCTGCAGGCCACTGAGCCATGCCCCAAACAAAACTACTCAGAGCAAAGCTGGAGCAGAGGCTGCAGAGAGTTTGAGCTGTTGAGGAGCTGTTTAAGATATGCCAAAGAGATGCTGCTTTTTTCAGTGTGACATCAAATTACCCTTGTTTGGACTGCCAAATGAAGAAGAAATGAAGAATAAGTGGTTGCAATTTATTTTCAATACTATTACTCAGCAATACAACCCGATCATTTTATTGTGTTCCCTCCATTTTCCTCAGGACCACTTCATGAACTGGCAACAGTTTACAGCTGGACTTTCACAGCGGTTACTCCTGAAAGATGGGGCTGTTCCCACTCTGTTGGTCAAATCTGGAGATTCTGGATCACAACCTGTAAGTATGCTTTATGAGTTGTGAAATTGTTGTATAAAAACAAACAAGGAAGCTACTACGGAGTGTTGAAGTGTGGAGTAGATGGCTGTAGGAGCTAACGCTGGGCTGTACAACCAGTGCTTAGCTGTAGGCCTTGGCAAATGGGCTATTTTTAAGTTATTGTTTAGAAAGGCTTTTGCTACTCAGCTTACAGTAAGTTACATTGCCAGCTGGGTGGTCTCAGTAAGATGAATTTAATGATTGAATTATGGAGAATTTAACAGAGCTAACGCTGTGCAGCATGTCCATATTGACAAAAGTTGACAACATTTATATGTGTAATGCCCCAGCTAAGCAGCTAATTAATTCTAGTTCAAGCACAACACACAACATAATTTGTCTTTTAATTCTCATTTAAAACAAACCTCACGGACTGCATTTTTTCATCTGCGTAATATTGCGAAAATTAGGCCTATCGTGACCCGAAAAGATGCAGAAAAATTGGTCCACGCTTTTGTTACCTCAAGGCTGGGTTACTGTAACTCTCTATTATCTCGTAGCTCTACTAAGTTCTTAAAAACTCTCCAGCTAATTCAGAATGCAGCAGCACGTGTACTAACAGGAACTAAGAAACGTGATCATATTTCTCCTGTTTTAGCTTCTCTGTACTGGCTTCCTGTAAAATCCAGAATTGAATTTAAAATCCTACTGTTAACTTATAAAGCTCTAAGCTTGTGATAGCCAGCTGATCTTGCTATGAATCCCCTACACCCCACTTCCACTGGACAAATCCTAGTTTTCCATACACGCTGCTCAGCTTCTGTTCCTGAGTCTGCATACCTAAGCTTTTTTCTTTCATAGGCTTCTTCCACTGAGTCTTCCCAAGGAACTGTCAGCTCAATGAAATAAACTATACGTTGACTCACTGACCACAACACTATGTCAGGCCTCTGCTTGGTACAAACTATTTCCTGGGGAAAAACAAGCTTTCCCCCTAAAACTACTTGCATTTCCCAATCACAAGCACCTTCTAGGCGGCCACACCCTTACCTCCTTACTAACTTATCCCTTCTGTATTTCTCCCCCTCATGGAAGAACTGAATTGCTAAATTCCTATTCTTAAAACCCTCTGAATTTACCCTTCAGTGCCTGCAGCAAAACTTTTCAACACCTGGTTATGTCACCATGTATATCGGCCTTATGACAAGCTAACTTTACAGCCTGCTTTAAGGTTGTGGTATCTGAACACAATGAGCATGATGGGTCCCCATTTACCCACAGTTTTAGGTTCTGGGGGGTTGGTAACACATCGTATGTAGCCAGGAATCTAATACGATTCTCCTCCATACTTCACAGGTCCCTCCAACTAAGTTTCCTCTTCTCTACACTTTCCCAATTCAACCACTGTCCCTGCTTAGCCTGGGCCACTACCTTTGCACCCCTTAATATCTCCTCCTGTCTACGTATCTGTTCCACAACCAGCTTTCTTTTATCTTTGAGACCTGCTTTATTCCATACCAGTTTGCCTGAGCCAAGCTCCAGGCCTCCCCGGCCAAACTGAACATTACCTACAATCTCTGCATGCCTAAGAGCTGCTTCTGCCTCCTGAACTGCCGATCTTGGGTTCCACTTCCTCCCCTTGGTTGGATTTGGAACCACACTCCTAACTACCACGTCCTTACTCCCAGATAACAAGAGCTCTGTCCTGACCTTGGTACATTTAAATTCCTCTGTTAAACTAGACACTAGCAGCTGAAGTATTCCTTTTCCATACAATGCAACACTACTTAGGCACCTAGGAGCGCCCAACCACTTCCTAATATAGGAGCTAACCTACCTTTCAATTCTCTCCACAACGGGTATTGGAATTTCATAAATTGACAATGGCCACATTAACCTAGGATATAGCCCAAATTGCAGACACCACAACTTCAACTTTCCTGGAAGTTCTGATTTATCTATTCTATCCAATCCTTCCGCCACATCTTTTCTAAATTTCACCACCTGTTCCTCATCATTCAACTCCACATTGTACCACCTACCTAAGCTCTTTACTGACTTTTCCCTAATTGTTGGGATTTCCTAATCATCTATGACAAACTTCCTGTCACTTAACTTACTAGGCTTGATCTTCATGCTGGCCCACTTGAGGTTCTTATTTACTTTCTCTAGTAGCCTCTTTGTACATGGCATTGTTGTGGTCACCAGTGTCATGTCATCCATGTAAGCCCTAACTGGTGGAAGATGCAACCCGTTCTGCCGTCCCGTCGATGATTACTTCCATCGCCATAGTAAATGCTAATGGAGAAATTGTACACCCTGCCATGATGCCTATTTCTAGCCTCTGTCAACCTGTTGTGAAACCTGCCGTACTTAGACACAACCTAATATCCTGAAAATATGCTTTCACTAAGTTAACAACTACCTGTGGCACTTTGAAGTAGTCAAACTCACTCCAAATGAGGCTACACGGTACTGAACCAAACGCATTTGCAAGATCTAAAAATATTACATGCAGGTTCCTTTTTTAATCTTTGCTGCCTGAATCTGGTGCCAGATCATGCTAGTATGCTCTAAACACCCTGCAAAACCTGGTATTCCTGCCTTCTGCACCATAGTATTTATTAAGCTATTTCTTTCTAAGTAGCTAGCTAATCTCTGCGCTGCTACACTAAAGAAAATCTTCCCCTCCACATTCAAGAGAGAAATCCTCCGGAATTGGCTAAGGTCCACAGACTCCTTCTCCTTAGGAATGAGGACACCCCCTGCCCTACGCCATGCTCTTGGGATAATTTGTTTCTCCCAAACTATTCTTAGCTGTTTCCACAAAAATTTAAGGATATCAGGTGCACTTTTATAAACCCGGTAGGGAACTCCATTAGGCCCTGGGGCCGAAGAAGCCTTTGCACGCCTGACCACCACCTGAACTTCCTTCCACCTAAGTGGCCTGACATCCATCTCATGCTCTATCCCTCCTAATGGAGGGATATCCGGTGGAAAACCTACTATCCTGTTCTTCTCTAAATCTATGTATTTCTCAAATATTCTTCAACCTCTAGCCTTTCTGCTTTAAGCTGCCCTCCCTTTTCCTGGCTCAACAATCCTTTAACAAACTTAAAAGGGTCCTTGAAAAAACCTGTCCTTACATGTTCTTTCTTCCTCCTCTTTTTCCTGAGATGTTCTGCCCTTCTAAGAACTGCTAGCCTGCTTCTCAACTCCTCTTGCAACACATTAATTCCCTCCCTTTCTTCTTCTGTAGCATTTTTCCACTGTTTTCTTAACTGTCTCCTTTCCTTGACTAACTTCTCTATTTCTCTCTGCCGCCTAGACTTACCTGACTGTACCCTCTCACCCCTCTTTCTCTCATGCACCCCAAACCTCTCTGCACCATATGAGTAACTTATATCTCCCATCTTTTCTAATGTTTCTATTGCATTTCCTCTAAGCCTGTTTAAGATTACTGACAAATCTCTATTAACTATCTCCCATTCTTTACTGTCATTTGCCCTAGGCCATGGTTCTCTCTCTGACTGGCATACTGACCTCAGTGTCACCTGCATCCTCTCTTACCACCTCCTCCTCCTCCTCCTCCTCAGTGGCAGTGTTACTGATATCCTTCTACCTGTCGCTGGACTTCATCCAGCTGACTTCTTAGGAAGTACTGACCAAGGATGCGGGCAGCAGGTGGGCCCCCCTATTTTAGGACAGCCTGCAATGGAGAAATAAGGCACCTCCTTCCCTCTGCTAGCCTGGGAGTCCGCCTTAGGCAAGTGGTAGCACTCCCTTTGCCTCCTAGTTATGGGTCAAATAGCAACTGGGCAGCTCTGAGTGCTAGTAGGCCTACTGTAGGCTACAGTAACACTGAGTGTTAGCACAATAACTGGGTAATCAGTTTCCCCTCCTTGTGATTGTCTTCATTAACAAAACTGGTGCATATTTAAATAAAATATTTCAGAAAATTTGTAATACAAAAAATACTTGTCTTAATATGAGTGATCAACTGGGCAAGTTACATGGGGATATCTATTAGTTAATTTTTCACCCTATTTGTAGTGTTTTGCCCACACGGGTGTAAGTTTGTTTACAGAGGGATAACTATAATTAAGCTACTAGATAGGCAGGACTATCATACTAAAATATAAACTAGAGACCTGTAGAGAGATAAATATGCCAAAATTGTTTGGTCCCCGTGGGTGAGAGGGGCCTACCAAGTTGTGAAAATTATTCCTTTAGCCCCTGTACTAATAGGGCCCCATTCTATTTGTCTGTTTGAAGTTCTGGCTGCACTAGTTACCTGTCAGGGGCTGGTGACATCAGACGGTGAGTTGAATAATCTAATAACCTACTTTTATGATAAGATGACATTCTTTGGCACATATGAATGCAATTTTGGGGTGATTGGCTTATTTACATTAATAATGGCAAACACATATATACATGCCTTTTGGATTTTTTATTCCTTATTCCATGTCCGCCTATAATTCATGTGTGTTTAGGTGTATACATTTTTTGAAAGGAGCAAGGTACTGATGAAATCTTTGCTGCATTGTGTGCAGCAAATGTCTGTGAACATTCAGTCCAAATTTGGTGACATTCTGATAATTATTTCCCAAGATTCATGTGATAAGGAAGACATTGTCCCTTTTGGAGAAGCATCAATTTTTACTATTTTCAATTTTGGGGAGGACCCAAAGATCATCCAATTTTTTTTTATTAAGCTACTATAGGCAGGTCTATCATACCAAAATGTAAACTAGAGACATAGAGGAAGTCAAAAATACTTGAAAAATAAAATTGATCAGCATTGCCAAGTTTTAGTGTTACATCTGAGTTTGAGGGAGAGAGAGAGAGAGAGAGAGAGAGAGAGAGAGAGGAAATAAATGATTTACACACACTACCCACATTGTTAGTAAGTATTGGCAAAGTATGCTTAAGGAAGGCTTCATTTAATGGTAATAAAACTTTTGGGTTTAGTTTATATTTCACATAAATGACATAAACCAATGTAATCCAGAAGGCAAGGCTCAGCAGCAGTTTGCTTTGTCACCTCATAGCTAAGGGGTTCCAACTTTTCAAAAAACCTTGGAGTGAGATTCAGCGGGGCCGACCACAATTTTGTCGTTGTTAGGATCAACATATATTTACCTCACACGGTGGCACCGAAAATGTTGGGAACATAAATTCGGGCTTCACACGGAGGCACCAAAGTATGTTGGAATCAATATATTTGGTCTCACCAAAGGGCACCAAATATGTTGGGATTTAATTGGCTATCGGAAATAATTAATAATTATTATTAATAATTAATAATTATGTTAAATAATGTGACTTAATTAACATTAAATCACCTTGTGGGGCACCATTCCCATAAAGGGGAAAATGATAGCCAGTTAAAGATATCAGTCTCATAAAATAGGCTAAACTATTAATTTGGAGTTTGATTAATGATTAAATTAATGACAACAACCAAAAATAATGGTAATGCCTGAAGGATTTCGGAGTTCTTGATGCAGCAGAGGTTGACTATTCATTCACTCTTGTGCAACATTAAACAGACAGCAGGTATGATTCCAAAGAATTATATTTATTCACAAACTAGCAAAGCAACCCAAAACACACAAATTCTAACTACCTATATACAAGCTTGGTGTGTATATGTGTGTGTGTGTGTGTGTGTGTGTGTGTGTGTGAGTGAGAGAGAGAGAGAGAGAGAGAGAGAGAGAGAAAGAAGAGAAAGACAAAGGCGGGTGTGGTGATCAAGGAGCTGTTTGGCCTACAAAACAAAATGGCTGACAACAGAGAACTACCAAAATGGCTGAATCAAAGCTGGCTTCAGGTCGGGGGAGGTGTTTGTCTGACCGTGTGGTCAGGACAAAGACAAAGGAAAAGAAGCGGGAACTTTGAGATGCCTGTTTGGGTGTAGCTTTGTTGAAAGCCTATTTGTTAATGAATCTATGCGAATGTGATTTGTGTTGCAAACGGTTTGGATTAGTGCAGAGATTGTTTAGTTGTGTGCAAGAATCTGTTTGTGAACAGTATTAGCAAACTAAACACCTAGCTTTGGCAAAGCCAACTAATCAATGACCTAACTGCAAACTATCACAACAATAACTCAATGACAGCATTAAATCACATACAACAAGATAAACAGTCTTGCTTAGCCTGTAAAGCTGTGGTAAGCTATGCCCAGTTGTTACGTTACTGATCCTTGAGTGGATGGGAGAAAGAGTCACTTGGTGGTGTACTGCTTTGTTAACCGGCAGAAGAAGGCTGGGAAGATGGTTCCAGGTGCAGTCTTTGTTGGGTCCTTGTTCCAAAGGTGAAACTCCGAGGAAGCTGGTCGCTCAGGGTTTAGCAGAGTTAGATGCTGGGTGCTAACTCACTTAGTTCCTTGTTGCTGGAAAGCTAGTTGCAAAGAGAGTCTGTGATCAATTGCCCTCCCTTTAGTGGTTTGGGGCTATGGAGCAAGGGTCTGGGCCTCTGCTGTTCCAGGCCCAGCTGGAAAGAGGTGTGCACTGCTACGCAGCTGTAGAGCAAAAGGGGAAGGCTTGAAAGGAGCAGGACTTAGCTTAGAGTTTGGTGACATCACAGAGGGGCATGTCACTGTAACAGTACTGTCAGTAGTATATAGGGACCAGCTTTGCGCGTGCACGTGAAATGCGCGTGCGTGCGCGTGCACGTGAACCGCGCGTGCGTTGCCCCCCCCCCCCCCCCCCCCCCTCACACACGCCCCTCCCCCAATCCCCTCCCCCACAAACGTCATATGAAATCCTGCTCTCATTGGTTAAACATAGCGCCTCCTTCTGGGGGTGGTTCCGAATGAAACCGTAGCTATTGGCTAATCAAAAGCCCCTCCTTGCGTAATAATCCCCTCCCTCAGACACCCCCCCCCCCCCCCCCCCCCACCCACCCCGCCGCTGCCCCGCCGCTGCCCCGGACCGGAAAGAGACGATAAGTGTTGATTCAACACCTCGCCTACCCCAGACCATTGCGAGTGGTGCCAGGATGTCCGAAATCAGAGGAATTAAGAATGCCCAGGTGTTTTTTTACAACGACCCCCTGCTGTGCACCATCTGTTTGGTGTAATAAATGTTCAGACATGTCTGGGCAAAACATGTGAAGAAAGTACAGTAGCCAATCATACGGCAAGGCTAGACCAACATCCAATCAGGGTTTAGTGATGTGTGTCGTGCTTGCTTAATGTTTTACCCAAATGTATAAAAACCTCTGTGAAACAAGCAGAGGACATTTTCTTTAAAAAAAGGCTAGGTTGCGTGAAACACAGCGGACCCTTTTCTACTGCTTTACTGCGGACAATGGCTTCAATTAACGGTAAGCGTGCCTAAACTATATTGGATAACATTGCTCTCTAGATACTTAATTTTTCTCAGAAAAAACATTCTAAAAACTACAACTACAAAAAAAAAAAAAAAAAAAAGTGTTTTCTTATTAGGCGCAGTTGCTGACGATTCCGGAGTTGAAAACCGTGCCCCTGCACCCCGCCGCACCGGCCGTAAGTTAAAATAACATTTCGTTGTGTGTGTGTGTGTGTGTGTGTGTGTGTGTGATCGTGTGTGTGTGTGTGTTTACTTATTTTCATTATTACTGATATTAAATTCTAAACATAATGAATGTATTTTCGTTTTAAATCTTGACCTAATGAATGTATTTTATTATTATTATTTTAAAGAGTGTGTTACTAGGCTAAATAATGGTATTACTTTCCAGCTGCAACACAAAGACGCTCACTTTCGTTGAAAAGGCGCAGAACAGACCCTCCAGCCTCTGCTGCTAGAGATTTTATACCGTAAGACTGTTTTCTTTATATATTTTATTTATCATTAATGGGGGAATGCTTGCGGCATCATTGTAAACATCTGTTTTACCTCCTCTTTCTCCACAGTGCACAGCGCAGGCCGCTGAGACCCCTCCATCAGTTCTCTAGCGGGTTTAACACGTAAGACATAATGTTTTAATGCTACTTTATATGAATATTATGCTAATATGTGTCGGATACAGAATACTGCTAACATATCGTTTTTTTTTTTTGTTTTTCCATAACAGTGCCTGGGCGATTCACCAGGACTACCCATCTGAAAATTTCCAGAGGGTTACACCGTCAGGACAAGGATTTCTCACGTAAGACACGTCGTTATATATAATAATAATAATAATAATAATAATAATGATAGCAGCCTAATAATGATAATAATAATATTAATAATAATGATAACGTTAATGTTGTAATTTTTTTATTTTATTTTTTTTTTTTTAATAAACAGTACTCAACCGCCTGAGCTGACGGCCACGCAAGAAACAAACGCTGCGGTAGCTGCGTTACTGGTTGCCCAGGGATTATCTGCGGGTGGAGCGTGGAGCGCACAAGGATCAGGCGGTGTAGAACCGGCTCCAGCGAGTGTTGAGGAGTGCTTCAACGACACATTCGAGGAGGTCGGGGAGTCTGTGAACTCGTTTTCTAACGGCCGAGAGGAAGTCGGCGGAACAGCGGGCGCCCAGCAGCGTGAGAGGGCATCGATCAGTGAGGAACACGGACCATCTCCTCCTCCTCCTCCGCACCGGCGGCTATTTCACGAGGGAATATCTGTAGAGGCTTTGTGGAGTCATCAGGAGTCGCTCTTCCCACCACTGGACACCAGCCTACAGCATCAGCACGAAGTAAGCAAAGATCTGTTTTCTACAAGTACACCTGTGAAGGCTGGCGTTGCTGATACTGGTGCTGCTTCTGCTCCCGCAGCGGGGAGAGGTGTGTGTGTGGGGAATCTCCCCACAATCCCTACATTATTAAGAGGTGATGACTATATTCCAGATTTTGATGACCTGTTAGACAGTACTGGTGATTACAGACACAGTAACTTACCCAATTTACTGACATTATCACCTATACCCGCTTCATTTCCTCCCCCTCCCGCTGTTTTTGCTGACGTTGTTGTTGAAAATGGTGAAGAGGAGAGCATAGTATTTGTTGACGTATATCCAGGCCAGGCCTCCACCCCGCCGCTACCCCCCAGGGTCCTCCTCCCCCCTCCATCCCCTATCCCTCTTCTCAGGCCTCCCCCATCAGCTGTTGGTGTTGTTGTTGATGCTGTTGATGAGAGCGTGGTATTTGTTGACGCATATCCAGGCCAAGCCTCCACCCCGCCTCCAACTACCCCTCCTCAGCCTATCCCTCTCCCCCTGCCTCCTCCAGTAGGTGTGGTTGTTGATGCCGGTGTTGAGAGTGTCGTAAACCATACGCCCCCGCCCTCCAGCCCTCCTCAGCCTCCTGTCCCTCTCCCCCTGTCTCCTTCAGTAGGGGTGGTTGTTGATGCCGGTGTTGAGAGTGTCGTAAACCATACGTCCCCGCCGTCCACCCCGCCTCCACCTACCCCTCCTCAGCCTATTACCGACCCTGTCTCACCCTCTGATTCTCCCATACCAGAGCCTGCTCTAGCAAGAGAGAACGTATTGCTCAAAATCAGGTGCAGGCAGCAGGCTAGGTTAATCAAGCGCGAACAGCGGCAGAAAAGAATTGCCGAGACGCGATACCTCCTCCTGGCAAGCGAGCGGCGAAACCTGATTAGGAACAGTAAAACTAACAAGCGACGCTACAGAGCCCTTAATACACAGGTACAGTTGATTAAACAGAGCGTCGGTACCTTAATTGAACTACAGCACACAACCACAACATCAATAAATAATCTAGTAGACGCATTGTGTAGAAAAACAGGAACACACAGTAAGTAGACGTAGATAATGGCACCACCAAGGAAACTGTTAAAAACGAATGAGCACTCAGGTCGGGATGGTCGTTATGACACCGATGACGAAAGCACACATTTTACTGATAATGTCGATTCGTCCCAGTGCACTACAGAGGGGCGGCGTGCTTTGACAGGTACAGTTAGGGAACGTTTTAACACACCCTCTGGACCAGATGTATTGGCTAGCCACAGCAGTGTTATGCGCTGGTCCAGATACATTTTAAAAAGAATGCGGGGGATAGAGAAGAGAACAGCGCTGTTTTTAAGAGACAGAATTTTATCCTCATCATCATCGCCATCACCACCACACGCATGTGGTTCAGGTTCTGGTGTTGCTGCTACTCCCGCTACATCTAATGCTGCTGTTATTGTAGAAATCGGTGTTAATAATAATAACAACAGTGACAATGATAATAACAGTGATGATAATATAGCCTCACCATGCCGCTGCTGTCAGTTCTGGGACTGTGAGTGTCTCCGGTGTGAATGTGTGCGTGATAGTGGGGTCTCTGCTGAACATGCTGCTGTCGGTTCTGGGGCCGTGAGTGTCTCTGGTGTGAATGTGTGTGATCGTGGGGTCTCTGGTGTGAATGTGTGTGATCGTGGGGTCTCTGGTGTGAATGTGTGTGATCGTGGGGTCTCTGCTGAACATGTTGCTGTCGGTTCTGTGAGTAACTCTATGGTCTGTCAACACGGTGCAGGAAATCCGGTAGAAGGAACACCCGCTGTGCCGTCTACCAGTACAGGCGGTGCACAGTTGTGTGTCCGTGACATACCTAGATTCAACGCTGCCGAATTTCGCCAGAGGGTCGATTTCAGAGACGTTAGTCTTGATAATATCACCCAGGCAATTGACAGTGTTAGAGAGAGGTTGTCAGGCGTGATTGGTGCAGCCTTAGAGGACTCTCCTGCAGGTAGTGTATTAAATGTGGTTTTGAGAGGACCATCTCTAGCCAGCGATGTGCAAGCTGTTTTAAGCTCTGACAACGCATATAACGCTGACGAGTTTTTGGAGGTGATCTCTCAAGTTGTGCAGAGTAATGACACGTCGCTGACAGATGATGATCTGGAGTTTGTTGTGACCGTGGCACGTGGTAGTAGTGGTGCTGGCTCTAGACTGAGGCTAGGAAGCGTCCCTTATGATGAAATTTTATCCAAGAAGGGAAGGCACCTGTATAACCCTGAAAACGATGGGTCTCAGAACAGTCTTTGTTTCTCTCTTTGTCTCGCCCATTTTGTTAATGAAAGCTTGTCTGCCGCTGATAAAATGCAGTATGCTAAACAACTGCATAGCGCTGTAGGATTTGATGAAACCCACAAGGTGTCGCTCTCTGATATCACAAAATTTGAAAATCACTTAAACCTAAAAATTGTAGTATTCCACCATGGTTCAGGGCGTAAACACCTACAGTGTTACAAAACCCATGACGCAGTACACGCCAGCACTGTGTGGATGTACCTGCACAATGACCATTATTACCTGATTGTAAATAAATCCGGTTTCTTTGGCGGTACCTATGTGTGTGACTACTGTTACGGTTCATACACAGAACCGTTTAAGCACGTTTGTAAATACCTCTGCAATGTTTGTTATACACCGTGTCACATGCACACAGGGGCCACTGTAAAATGTACAGAGTGTAAACGAATCTGCAAGTCCAGACACTGCTATCATCAGCATAAACACCCTCACTCTAAACACGACGCAGCGCCGTGTGACAAAGTGAAATATTGTGAAGAGTGCGGTAAAACCTACAAGGCGGCAAGAACGCAGCATAAATGCACACCACCAAAGTGTACACACTGCGGTGAGGCCCTAAATGAGAGCGATGCGGTACACCAGTGTTTTATCCAGCCGCTGAAAAAACAAACCCCACACACAAAATACATATTTTTTGATTTTGAGACGCGTTATCACGAGGGCAAGCACGAAGCAAACTTTGTGTGCGCTATGGACACAGAGGGAAACAAATTTTGTTTCAACACCCTGAAATGCGTTGACACGTTTGTTAAACGGTACCGGCAGCCAAAATATAAGGGGTACACATTTATTGCACACAACGCCTCTGGGTTTGATAATTACATACTGCTGGAATATTTTGTGCAACAGGGGATCCCTCCCACAGTAACCATGCGTGGCAGTAGGGTCATCCTGATGTATGACAAGGCATTCCAGCAACGCTGGATCGATTCTTTCAGCTTTCTACCCATGCGTTTATCCAGGACACCGGCTGCCATGGGTTTTGAGGACATGGAGAAGGGGTATTTTCCGCACAAGTTCAACACCGAGGCGAACGAGTACTATGTGGGCAAATACCCCGACCCCTCTTATTACGGGTACAACGCCATGTCTGACAGCGACAAGCATAGGTTCATGATGTGGTATGACACCGTCCGTGAGAAAACCTTTGATTTCCAGACAGAAATTCGCCACTACTGTGTTAATGATGTAGAAGTGCTTCGCAAGGCCTGTCTAATTTATCGTGAGACATTTATCAGGTGCACAGACCTCGACCCGTTCGCGTTTACGACACTGGCGTCGAGTTGCATGGGCGTTTTCAAAACGCGTTTTCTACCCAAAGACACCCTCGCCCTCACGTATGAAGGCGCATACACCCAGCAGAATAAAACCTATTCTGAGGTGTCTATGCAGTGGCTGGAATACGTGGCCAAGGTAGAAGGCTCCGAGATTAGACACGCTTTGAACCGCGGTGAGCACCGATTTGGGCAGTTTTTTGTGGACGGGTATAACACGGCCACAAACACCTGCTACGAGTTTGCGGGATGCTTTTTTCACGGATGTGTCAAGTGTTGCGTCCAGACCGAAGTGAATCCTGTCACCAAAAAACCCTATGGCAGTCTGTACCACTCATTCTGTGAAAAAATATCAGCGTTGAAAAGCGTGCATGGTCTGCGTGTGGTGGTGATGTGGGAATGTGAGTGGGAGGCGCTAAAACGTTCAGACCCATCTGTTCAGGCGCACCTCAACACTTACAGGCCCAAAGAACGCCTCGACCCACGACAAGCCCTTTTTGGAGGGCGTACAAACGCCATCAAAATGTACCACAAGGCTGATAACGCAGATGAGAAAATCAGATACTACGATTTCACAAGCCTGTATCCTACTGTACAGTCAAAAAAACAATACCCAGTTGGACACCCTCAAATTATCCACCGAGATTTTGGTCCGGTAGAAAATTATTTCGGGTTTGTAAAGTGTACCGTGCTTCCTCCCAGAGGTCTGTACCACCCCGTACTACCCTACAGGTGTCACAAAAGGCTCATGTTTCCGTTGTGTGGCAGGTGTGCTGAGGAGTTAAACCAGACCAGTGTCTGTGCGCATACTGACGCCGAGCGACAGCTGTCAGGTGTGTGGGTCTCATTTGAACTTCAGAAAGCTGTCGAGAAGGGGTACCAGATTGTCTGCATTGATGAAGTGTGGCATTTCCCAAACAAGACAGACACATTGTTCAAGGAATATGTCAAGACGTTTTTGAAGTGTAAGCAGGAGGCGTCAGGCTACCCCGGGCATGTCACTACTCCTGCAGAAAAAGCCCAGTACATACGCGACTACCATGAAAAGGAGGGGATTTTACTCGATGCTGACAAAATCTGTGTCAACAAGGCGGTCAGGAATTGTAACAAGCTTCTCCTGAACTCATTGTGGGGCAGATTCAGCATGCGGAGTAACATGCCCTCCTGCGAGTTAATTACAGAACCGGAGAGATTCACACAGCTCATGTTCAGCGACCATTATGACGTGCGTCAGTTTGGGTTTATATCCGATGACGTGGCCATTGTCCAGTGGTGTCACGCAGATGGTAAGGCGTCCAGAGTGAATGATGTGAATGTGTTCATAGGGGCTATGACCACCGCCTATGCTAGGCTGATGCTGTATGACTTGTTGGACAGGCTACAGGAGCGTGTGCTGTACTGTGACACGGACAGCGTCATTTTCACGTCCAGCCCAGGTGATTGGGTTCCCCCTCTAGGCTCATACTTGGGTGACTTAACCGACGAGATCAATGACGGTGATGTGTGCGGGCTCCCAGAGGAAGATTATATCACAGAGTTTGTGTCTGGGGGTCCAAAGTGTTACGCCTACTGCACAAAACTTGGTAAAACGCAGGTCAAGTGCAAGGGTGTCACACTTAACGCCAAAAATGCAGCAGTGCTCACCCACGAGTCGCTTAAGGGGTTGGTCCAGTCCTTTGTGACCAATCAGAACACTCAGATGCATGTGATCACAGAGGCGGAAACCATCAGACGTGATAAAAAGAAGTTTCATCTTAAAAATGACATAGTACACAAAAAAGTCAAGGTGGTATATAACAAGCGCAGAGTCCTGTCAGACTACAGCACGCTGCCTTATGGCTACTAACATCTCTTTTGACTCAAGACTGCAGCATCCGTTTAGTTTGGTGGTGAGTGGTCCCTCAAATTGTGGAAAGACGTATTTTGTCAAGGGTCTTATTGAAAATGCATCTACAGTTATTTCACATAACATTGATAATTTGGTCTACGTATACTCATGCTGGCAGCCTTTATATGACCAACTCCTTAAATTAAGAGACATCAACTTTGTTAAAGGGTTACCCGATTCCCTGTGTGACGATGAGTTATTACCCCCGGACAAGACTAATCTACTCGTCATAGACGATTTAATGAATGACGCCAGTAACAATATAGAAGTTCAGAATGTATTCACCAAATATGTCCACCATAGAAATCTCAGCTGTATATATCTGGTTCAAAATTTGTTTATACAAGGCAAGGCTAGCAGAACCATTAGTTTAAACACAAACTACCTTGTCTTGTTCAAAAACCCTAGGGATAAATATCAGGTTACACTTCTGGGCAAACAGATGTTTCCTGGAAACACTAAATATTTTTTAGAGGCGTTTAATGACGCCACTAGTTCTGCATACGGGTATCTCCTCATAGATTATAAAGCTGCCACTCCAGACCACTTGAGGCTCAGAACCGCTTTGTTATCAAATCAGCACGTTGTTTATATGCCTAAAAAACAAAGGGCTAAATAATGTCGTCACGCGTGCAGAGGAATCTAGCCATGTTGGAATTGTTATATAAAGCAACGCCGGGTATGAGAAGGGTCATTGTGTGTGGCGCTAGCGCAGACTTTATCGATGCACTCTGTGAAATAGCTTTAAATGTGTTGAGAGGTAACATCCCTTTGACAGAAAAACAGTACGCTCAGTTAAAAAAGAAGAGAGGCATCATCAGACTGGTTGCGGACAAAAATGTTAAACATTTAAAGAAGAAAAAGACGATTAACCAGAGCGGCGGGTTTTTACTACCACTACTTGGAGCAGCTATACCATTTATTACAAGCCTGATAAGCAGAGGTTAAGAAAGAAGAATATGGAGCATGCGCAGAAGATGTTTTTGGTTCCTCAGCATCAGCTTGACATGTTAAAACAGCAACAACAGCAGCAGCAGCAGCAGCAGCAGTATCAGGACCAAAACACTGCAAGCATAAGACAGGTAGTACAAAACGATCTTGACCGAGCCATGTCTGACATTTTGAAACTACCGGACACAGACATATATGAAAAGGCCAAAAAATACTCTCAAGTACTGCAGCGTTATTTGGCATTGGTGAGACAGGGTGAGCGTGAAAAAACTGTACTGACCCTGTCAATGCCTGATACCGAAATTAGACCCGAGGACCGCAGACCTGACGATGATGATGATGATGGGCATAAAAAGGACACGGTTTTAGAGGGTGTGTTAAAACACATTCCCAAAAGAAGTCAGAGAAATGCTGAATACATTCTAGATGCAATTACCCGCTCAAAGCATGTTTTATCCTGGACAGACAACGCTGAAATTGTTGTTAACGGTCGTCCCCTCCACGGTACTCATTTGTATGACCTGGTGAAAAGTGTCACTGCATCACACAACATTTCAGACATTTCTAGACCACTGGGGTGGGACGTGTTCCTAAAAACCCTAGCCCATTTAAACATACCTTTAATGGCCATCCCTAACAAACAGGTGCGTGGCGATATAGCTGAGTATAAAAGAATCGGAGACGCCCCTAGTTTTTCAGCCCATAAAAGCAAGGGGAAAAAACGGTCGGTAATAGACTCACCGGGGTACTTTAGCACCCCACTAAGGACACCTGCTTCAACACGTTCACTACCTCACAGACTAAACACTTCACAGTGGGAGGATTTTTAATAATAAAAGGATGTGTGTAATTTTGTTACAGTTGTTCTGATTTCTTTATCTTTTTTTAATATTTACTTTTGAATGCCGTTTGAATGTATTTTTATTTTTCATTATTACTATTATTAAATTCTTAACCAATTTAATGTATTTTTGTTTTTAACTCTTGCCCAATTGAATGTATTTTTATTTTTCATTATTACTATTATTAAATTCTTGAATGTATTTTCATTTTAAATTCTTGACCACTTGAATGTATTTTTTCATTTTAAATTCTTGACCAATTTAATGTATTTTTGTTTTAACTTTTGACCACTTGAATGTATTTTTTATTATTTACATTATTACTATTATTAAATTCTTGAATGTATTTTCATTTTAAATTCTTGACCACTTGAATGTATTTTTTCATTTTAAATTCTTGACCAATTTAATGTATTTTTGTTTTAACTTTTGACCACTTGAATGTATTTTTTATTATTTACATTATTACTATTATTAAATTCTTGACCAAATGAATGTATTCTACAAATGTGTTAAATAAATGGAATGTCTGAACTGCGGATCATGCTTTCTCTCTCTTTTATTTATTAGAATTATTCACAGTCACACTGCATGTTGCTGCACTGTACACATGTGAAATTATATCCACGGCATACAGAGGGCTGTATTTTGTTTACAAACTTGCACACCATAGCATCATTGCGTGCCAGATTAGCACTATACATGTTTAATATTCTTGTAAAAGGAATTCCTCTTTGTATATGACACAGAAAAAAGACACAATGCTGTCCACAGGTTGTAGAGTAGTTGTTCTGAACCTGCCTCTGGGAATAATACACGCCTGCACAGTTTTCAACGAGGTATCTGTATATCTCCGATGGAAATTTGTCGCTGTTGGGAGGGTTTCCAAAACTGTCGAAAAAATATCCATGCTTCTGTTTCGTAATATAAATAGCGAGCCAGTGTTCACCGGGCATGTTAGAGGGATGTGTATTCACAACCAGCATGGCTGGGAACGCTGTGCCTTTATGGTTTGACAGCTGGTCGCATGCCAGGACTCCTAAAAAATTTGTCCCGTTAATGATTCTTTTATTGAGGATGCCGGTCAGCTCTATAGTGTTCATGGCTGATACCGCTTCTTCTTCTTTTTAGTAATAATCCAAAAGTACTTGTCTCTTGTTTGATATTTCGATAACAGAATCGTAAACAGCATAACACACGAGGTTAACGGTGCGCTGTAGAGGTACTCTGAAACGGACTTCCAACCTCACATTACCACTTTTAATCAGTGATACGTTCCCTGCACGACCGTCGTCCGGTTCCAGATTGAAGCAGAATAACGTGTAACCATTCCCGAAATCATTACGTGATATGGCCAGAGACCTGTCTTTTAAATGACGTCCTGTAGTTTGTACCAGCTGGAAATACTCTCTCACATACTGGCCTCTCTGAAATAGTGGCTGAAAGGGCTTTGCAGGGTGAGACTGCCCGTCTGCGTACAGGCTAATAAACTCTGTATCGTAATGCTGAAAACAGAAGGGGTTCCGGTTATAGCTCCCCGAATATGCCTCATGGTCAACAAAGCCCATGATGACGAATTTGGGGATTTGTCCCATGTAAAGATTTTCCTGGTTGCACACTCTTGTTCCTGCAGGTATGGAAAATGTTTTCAGAGCCACTCTGTCAATAGCGTATTTAGCGTTAGTGTGCTGCAGTGCCCTGCTATGCGCCAATCTAACGGCAGGTGCCACGGCCACCTTTTTCACAAATAAGCTAGCCGATACGATCTTCACGGCGTATTGATTATTTTGCGCAGTCATTAAGGCAAACTCGTCCTTTGATCGAATAAATTTTAGGGAAATGTCTATACCGTTTAACAATAACTTTTCCTGAAAAAACAAATCGGAGTGTATTGGTGCTATTAATTCCACAGTGCGGCTGTTGACAGTGTATCGCCCTCTTTCGGCTAGGCCTTCGTTATCTCCGGCTATGGAGGCAACATTCATGTGGTCTGCTGTGTCTTTACAAAACAGGCCGCTGCTAAACTGTGTATCCAAGGTGTCCTTTCCGTAGTTGATTAAACACTCGATTATCCCACGGTACGGGTATGTGTTGGAAGATTGGGTTATAAGCCTGTCTCCTAACATGATATCCACCTGCGAGAATAACGTACACCCGGGGTAGTTGACAAAACCCACATCTGCGGCTTGGGCCAAATCGGTACCATCGGGGTTCGTGATTCTCGCGCGCATGTACAGGTAGGTATCGTTTAGATCAATGTAATCCTCGCCGCAGGCCGATATAAAAAATTCCAGAGGCCCGGCATCCCGTAATGCCGAAACCGGGGGTATTTCGACAAATGTAGATTTTTCAATGGATGTCTGTGTGTACGGCACTGTGAACAGATCCAGCTCCGTCTTCACACATTCTTCCGACTGGTTGTGTATGAGAGCCATGGCCGGTGCTGTTGTTTTCTCTTCTCAGACTAGAATATGTCTTTACGCAGAATCACCGAGCGTCTTTTGGAAGTTGCGCTTCTCTTGGCAGCCGACTTCTTTCTGATGCGTCGTGTCACTTTGACGGTCGTTTTACGCTTTTTGGACCTGCCGGAGCTGCGACCCCTCGACGAGGGGGGTCTTTTGGACAATCTTTTTCTGATCACCATCAACCCGTTTCCTTCCTGTCGTCTCGATACAGCGCTTCTGGCAATGTTGGACGCCATATCCCCTACAATGTTTACAGCTGCGTTTTTTAAATGTGGCTTGGCGATGCTGAATCCTTTTTTAAATAACGGTACAGCCATTCTAAGCAAGCCTCGAAATATGCCGCCTAAACCGTTACCGTATTGTGTACTTGAACCTATAAATCCGGGTAATTCGCCACCCGCTTGGTTCATGTAATATGTCATATATCGGGCATCGTCACGCACATATGGTGTGTAGGCCATTTTCTCAGGTCTAGAAATACTGCTTCACAGGTCTAAAGTGTAGTTTAACAATCACTTTTCCGTACGTGAATGGTATATACTGGTTTTGATCGTTTTTTAACGATATCTCGATATCGTCAATGACAGATTTGGAGAGCGATGTATAGTGTGGCTTGTCATATGTCAGAGTGGGCATACGACCTACCTCCGGCGTTATATTTATACATCGGAGGAGCGGCGCGTGGCTGTCTCCCACTAGCTGATAATCAACGATATCGCTGTAAACGTATATATTATAAACTCCCCCAAAAATATCTGCGGGGTGAGGACTGGCGTAGATTTTCTTAAAAATAGGGGTCACCGGTATCTCAAACGGCTCACCGGGCTTAAAACCCAATATTTCGGCCAGTTTCCCGCGGAACGTCACCTTATATCCTTCTCCTCCCGAAAAATAAACATGATTTGTAATGTTGTTATATTGAAGACCTAAGCGCGATGTTATCGGGTTGCCGATGCATTTAGCATTAAATTCTTTTAGTATTCTGGGAATGGAGTCGTAAAACCCTGCAAACAGTGTTATAGTGGCTGTCTGGTTGGTTTTACTGTCGTATATTAACACGTCCGCGTCAGAAGCAGGGAACGTTGACCACACCCTAGGGTACTGAAGTTCAATAACCCCCACCTCGTACGGTTCGCTCAGAACGATCGGTTTTGCTAATTTTGTTCGGTAGCGCCATATCTTGTTATTAGGATACACGTGTAGCGATGCATTACTCGGTAACGTGACATAAAATCCGTTCTTGTTCTCCATCTTCTTGATGTTGTTGGGACGTGCGACAATTCCAAAGTGGCTGTGTAAACAGATAACGCCCCGTGATATATATATATATATATATATATATATATATATATTACACGTCAACGATGTCCTTTTCAGAGACCCACGAGTTAAATTTCTCAGGCCACCCCAACCATTTCACAAGCGCCATCTTTTTCCGGCCTATAGTTTTTCTGGATATTATTTTCTCTATTTTAAACACCTTGTTTTTGTCAATGATTACCGGCTGTAGCTCAGGCTCGTAAAATGCGCCTTTTACCTCATCACCCGAGCAATCTGATATTCTATACACAGGCTGGTCACGGGCTATGCGCCTAGTTATTGTAAAAAACTCGTCTGTATATGTTTGTTCATAACCTTTTCTAAACACCCCTCGGAGTTTTGATATTCTCACAGTGTCCCCTACATTATATTTGAACGATACGATCCTCGGCGGTTTCTTCTTCTCCTTGTACAGCGTGTTAAAGACGAGCTTCTCGTTGTCTTTGTTTACATCGGATGGGGCCATCTTTATCGATCTGTGGTGAGACTTGTTGTAAGCGTTGACGAGGTCCTGGACGACATCAACATATCTACGCGAATTAACAGACGTTAGATATCTCCACATGCGGGTCTTAAATGTTCTGTTGAAACGTTCAACCGTGCTAGCCTTAGTCTCGTTTGAGGTAGAGAAATGTTTAATTTTATACACCTCCATTAGGTGTTGAAACTGTTTGTTATAAAACTCTGTCCCCTGATCGGTTTGGAGTTTTACAGGTATGCGGCCTTCGTTCAAAATGTCTTCAAACGCCTTTGCAACAGATGTACCGGTCTTGTTTTTAAGACACCTAACCCATGCATATTTAGAAAATACATCGATACATGTCAGCAGGTAGCGCACATTGTCATTTTCTGCTGAATATTCACTCATGTCCACCAGATCGGCCTGGAACTGTTTGTCAATACCGCTAACCAACACCCTATTTCTAGGGAAGTGTACAGCTGCTCTAGCGTGGAGGGTATACACATCTTGCCCCTGCAAGTAACGCTTTACTTCAGGCATCCCCGGAGCCTCCCCAGTGCATTTTCTAACAGCGTCGCAAAGTTTTTGTACACCTCCAAGACCCCCTGGGTGTGCGGGGTCGTGGTAAATCTTGTCTAGCGTGCGCTCCATATTCAGTCAACAACACAAGTGGCCAAAATGAGGTCGACACACCGTCTTTTATTTATTTATTTATGGTTTTTCAACATGTTTAGGTATTTTACACACACCGTCACATCTCTGTCTATCATGTGTCGCACTAGGTGCTGAACTGCATCACAAACATCTAATGGCACACCATTTTTAATCATCAAAACACACGCATCACAAAGAAATGCACAAAGACAAATAACGTGGCCTGTTGCAAACGCCTCAGACTCATTACAGTTTGTGAAATATGCTGTTACCACATCTTTAACCGCTGATGAACTGTGTGCTGCCGCACACACGGTATCATTCCAATTTATAACATTTGTCCTTATATCGTTTAAATGGTTGTTGAATGTAACACAGTCGCGTGGGACACAGTCACCGGTAATTACCCCGTACAGAAGTGATGTCAGTCTGTTCATGGCATGGCGTCTTTTCCATGACAAAAGATACGTGGCTATTGTGATCCCAAACAACAACATCATTTTTTCTGTGGTAAATATTACAAATCTGTCGATATGCAGCAGCAGCAGCACTTGGTCCACACGGTGAAGGCGTTGCGTAAAGCGGTCTCGTGCTTGTGGTCCTCCATCGTCTCCATTTCCTCGTTGGCAGATATTCCGTCACATCCGGGTCTGAGATAGTGTCTCAGAGTCTCGGCCGCTCCTAAAAGCCTGTCTTGTGAGAAAGCCCCCGGTGATATCTGCGCAAACAGGTAATGTAGAGCTTTTCCTAGAGACTGCTTGAATACAGAGTCCAGAATCTGGTCAAAATACATACATCTGATCTGATCAAATTCAAACAAGCATGAGTGATGACGCTGACTCGGGTGGCTGATTTTACACCCGCTGCAGAGAGCTTTTGTTTTTTCCCACCCTGCGTGATACTGGCAGCGTGATAGAAAGTCTTTGATCGTGTCCACGTCGTCTTTTGTCAGGGACAGTGTCGAGACATGTCCCTTCTCCTCCTTCTTCTTCTCCTTCTTCTTCACAAGCAGCGCCTCATGCGACTTCATATGAGGTGTGCAGGGTTCCACACCACCGCAATCGTTTTCCCAACACCCTCTAGTATCATCGTCGTCACAGGTGTTGATAAGGACACTACCTGTAAAAAAAAAACAAAAAAAAAAAAACATTAAAATCTTATACACCGTTTATCATAATTTAAAATGACAAAAAATACAAAAGTTATGCTAACCTAGGCTTTATCAGTAGTCGACGTGTCTGATGATTTTCGGGCGGCACAGGGAAGGAAGGTGACTACCCCGCGCATTAGCCTGCGCATCATCGAAAAGAAGACGTTTTCTAACACTCTGATAAGAAGAGAGGATCCTGTCTCTTCTGATGCCCTTGTCAGCTTCGTCAAACAATTTCTGCAGAGATCTCCAGTCGCACCACTGAATAAAGAAAACAGTTTTAAACCACTCGTCACGCTCTTGAAGTGTAAGAGGGTAGGGTTGTTGTCCCCATGCGTCGCGGCCTCTGCTCGCGATCACAGATTCTCGATCTTTGCACACACTGAGAAAAATAAAGTCCTCCCGCCGTTTGTTAAAACGATCCGTCTCGACGCGGTACATCTCGGGGCCCGTTTTGCTGACCCACTGCGAGACATAAATACTCTCTGGGAAACCGGGTTGGTCTAGGTCAGGGCAGACCTCTGACCAAAACAATTTCCAATCTCTATGCATCAAACTGACCGTCCATGTTTCAACGCCTGGAACCACACTGCGACCGGTGGCCGCACTGAGTGTAACGACAGAGTCCTGATATTTAACATTGTAAACATACCCATTAACCCCCTCCAGCTCTAGCTCAAATTCACGATTCTCCGGAGTAACGAGACCACTTCCTACACGTCTCCTTTTCTTGTAAGGGGCCCGAGCATCCACAACCGTCGCCGGGTCATTAGACATACCTGGGCGGTCGCTTGACCCGATGCCACTGTTGCTGGTGCAGGAAGACATGGTTGCAGAAACGTCTTGCAGAATACAGGCGATCGTTGAAGAAAAAAAAATCAGAGTTCCTCCCGCCGTAGCTTCGCCGTCCAAGAAGTTGAGGATGTCCTGCTGAGAAAATCCCTTGTATATATATGCACACCACCTACATCCGGCCGCAAGGAGGGGCTTTTGATTAGCCAATAGCTACGGTTTCATTCGGAACCACCCCCAGAAGGAGGCGCTATGTTTAACCAATGAGAGCAGGATTTCATATGACGTTTGTGGGGGAGGGGATTGGGGGAGGGGCGTGTGGGGGGGGGGGGGGGGGGGGGGGGGGGGGGGCAACGCACGCACGTTTCGCGTGCACACACGCACGCGCGGTTCACGCGCACGCGCGCGCGCGCGCATTTCACGTGCACGCGCAAAGCTGGTCCCTATATACTACTACTGTCCAATCAAGTTGTGAGACTTGTGTCTCACTGAGGTGTGAGTTGAGACCTCCTGTGGAAATGGGTGTCACCTAGCTCTTTTTATTTGAAAACAAAGAGCATGCAGAGGAAAAAGCCTTTAAATGTCCAGTGATGATTTTACCAAATGATAAATCATCTGTGGTCCTGTGAATCCCAACATCGTTTAGGCCTGCACATAAATGTTTTGTTTGCCAACTGACCTGGTAGATGCAATCCTGATCCCCCACATCCTAATGGATTTTTGGGGCGCCTGCTGGAGATGGATAGGGCCTAATACCTTACTTACAAATACCATACAGAGAGATACACTGTTGGTATAGTGGGGGTTTGGGGGTCCTCTCCCAGAAAATTTTGGATGTGGTAGATATGATTTCCTGCATTCTGGTGGGTTTAGGGGTAGCATTCTGGAGATGGGCAATACCTACATTCATTCAAAGCCACCCTGACTTGCAGGGCCTTCACAAGTGAACCTGCATTCAGCTCAGAGTGACTGAACTAGTTAAAACCAGAAACTAGGGCTTGCCTATGTGGCATATAGCCTATTACTTTATAGACACAAGACCCATTTTGGATTTAAAGCAAAATTCATGGTTAAAATGGTTGAATATATTTTGATTAAGATCTAACTAAAATATTATTTTGGGAATAATAATATATTTTAATAATATATTTTGTGTATTATTAAATGCTGTGTCGATATTAATATAAATTTTTCTCTTGCATCTGTCATGAATCATGTTTCTAACTTGCCTTGTTTTACATCATTGTAGTGTGGTGACTACCGAATGACCTCATAAGTGCAATTCCAATCACATAATTTTAATCACATAAACAAACAATGGCTCAACTCTGCTAAATATGTCCATCAATGAGCATATGCTCAGTTAGCACCCAAAATTTATGACAGCGGAATTTTTCGCTGATCTACTGCTTGCTCTGCCCAGCTGCTTGAAAGGATGGCTGCTGCAGCAATAGGCTACTATTTTAATTTAGTTGCTAACATAAAGTACTCTTTGCTGCAAATTTAGCATTTTTGACATTTACAAAGCTCTCCCAATGCCTTTACGTGCTTTCACAACACATATAAGACACTAAATGTAAAGTTTAAAAGCTAAGGACTAACTACTTCACAACACACATGCCAACATACCTGGAGGTGAGAAATGCAAGACTTTAAATAATTCTTCTTCCTCTTCTTACTGGCAGGAAGGCATCATTTTTCATTGTAGGTATTAGTAGCCTAGTTATGTAGGGTGGCACCACCTACTGTGCAGAAGTGGAACAACTAACAGCAATTTTTTTTTTCGAGTGAGAAATTGTGTGGTGTGAGACCGTGTGAAATCAACCGATTGCATGACTCTCACAACGAATGCGTGAGAGTTAGCAGCTATGTAGCAAGAGGCCTTCTGGTTCAACCCCAGGGTGGAGATTTCGTACCCCGGGGTGGGGAAGCCCCTCTGTGTGGAGTTGATGTTCTAACTAACATGTTCAGCGAAGCCTACCTCACTGCCATCATACCCTCCATCTGGAAAATGGCTACCATATCCCTGTCCCCAAGAAGCCACGGCCCATTGAACTCAACCAGTACCGACCTGTTGCCCTAACATCCATAATCATGAAATGCCTGGAGAAGCTGCTGCTGAACACCATCCTGCCAGCTGTCAACCCACAACTGGACCCCCTCCAATTTGCCTACAAGGCTAAGAGGGGCACTGAGGATGTTGTAGCCTGCCTGCTTCACCTCCTCCTGCAGCACCTGGAATCCCCAGGCCACTTCGCCTGGATACTCTTCATGGACTTCAGCTCTGCTTTTAACTGCATCCAGAGGCACCTGATGATCCAGAAGCTGCCCCACCTCAACATCTCCACCCAACTGATTCGACTCATCCACAACTTCCTCACCAACAGGCAACAGGTAGTACGGCTGGGGTCAACCACATCTCCTCCCCTCACCATCCACACCGGAGCACCGCAGGGCTGCGTGCTAAGTCCTTTCCTGTATATCCCCTGTTATATAATGTATAATCTCTGCTGACTTGATTTGATCAGTCTGCCCCTCCCCTGGCCCAGACATCATGGCTGCAACCCCCCCTCATCCTCACCTTCACCTTCCCCCTCATCTACACTCCTGGCACACTGCTTCGCGCCTCCCCCACCCCCGCTCCCCTGGACATCTCACCACCCCCCACCCCTCCACCCACCTCATCACCTCCACCCCCCAGCACACAGTCCCCCTGCTCCAGCTTGTCCTTCACTACCTGTCAGGTGAGAGATCAGCTGAGGAAGATAAAGACGATGGAGGCTGCGGATCCAGACGGCATCAGCTCCAGGTTCCTGAAGTCCTGCGCAGACCAACTGTGCGGGATAATTGAAACCATCTTCAACCTGAGCCTGAGGCTGGGGGGAGTACCACAGCTGTGGAAGACATCCTGCGTGGTACCGGTGCCCAAGACTCCGCACCCCAAGGACTTCAGCAGCTTCAGACCGGTGGCATTAACATCACACTTCATGAAGACTCTGGAGCACCTGGTCCTGTCTCGTCTCCGCCCTGCAGTCGGCCCTTCAATGGACCCACTGCAGTTTGCCTACCAGCCTGGCATTGGGGTGGACGACGCCGTCATCCTCCTTCTGCATAGAGCTCTTTCTCACCTGGAGAAGCCCAGAAGCTCTGTGAGAATCATGTTCTTTGATTTCTCCAGCGCTTTCAACACCATACAGCCTGTACTTCTGAGGGACAAATTGGAGCACGTAGGGGTGGCTAATCACCTCACATCCTGGATCCTGGACTACCTCACGGACCGGCTGCAGTATGTCAGGACCCAGGATTGTGTATCGGACTTGGTTGTCTGCAGTACGGGGGCCCCGCAGGGGACAGTGCTGGCACCGTTCCTCTTCCCCCTCTACACTGCAGACTTTTCATACCACACCCCCACCTGTCATCTGCAGAAGCTCTCTGACAACTCTGCCATCGTCGGCCTCATCACAGATGGGGACAACAGGGAGTACAGAGAACTGAATCAGGACTTTGTGGACTGGTGTCTGAGGAACCACCTTCAGATCAACATGGGCAAAACCAAAGAGCTGATGGTGGATTTCCGCAGGCGCAGACTCCTCCCCCCAACACCGGTGAACATCCAGGGAAAGGACATTGAGATGGTGACATCTTATAAGCACCTGGGTGTTCATCTTAACAATAAACTGGACTGTACTAATCACATAACAGCACTGTACAGGAAAGGCCAAAGCAGACTCTACCTGCTGAGGCGGCTCAGGTCTTTTGAAGTGCAGTGGGCGCTCCTGAAGACCTTCTTTGACACTGTGGTGGCATCAGCCATCTTTTACGGAGTGGTCTGCTGGGGCAGCAGCGTCTCAGCTGCAGATAGGAAGAGACTGGACAAGCTGAGCAAGAAGGCCAGCTCTGTCGTGGGATGCTCTCTGGACTCTGTGCAGGTGGAGGGAGAAAGTTATCTCTGAGGAGCAATGACTCCCATCCTCTGCAGGAGGAGATTTAAGCTCTGGAGAGCTCCTTCAGCGATAGACTGATTCACCCAAAGTGTGTGAAGGAACGCTATCGCAGGTCCTTCCTGCCTGCTGCTGTCAGGCTACATAACCAGCACTGCTCACAGTAAACTGCACCATGGACACTTTACTGACACTATGGACACTTTATGGACACCACAGCTGTCTGCTGTTTTGCACATACAATCACTTGCACTAGATGTGCTCCCTTTATCCCCTGCTCATTTTCATTCACTGCATTTTCATTATTATTATTATTATTATTATTATTATTATTATTATTGTTATTTATTGCCGTTTCTTGTATTTTTGTACTTATTTTGCATGCCTAGTTTTTTTAAGTTTTAAGTTTTTAAGTTTAAATTTTGAAATCTTTAATCTGACTCTTTCCCCTTGACTGCTGTAACACTGGAATTTCTCAATTATGGGATCAATAAAGGTGTATCTTATCTTATCTTATAATCACTTTTGTCTTGAAGCTAAAAAATGGCTTCTATCCACTCAGTCTTGTCAGCCTTAACTTGAATCTGGTGACACTGTCTACGATTTCTAACTGGGCAAACAGGGGGTATATCTAATGTGCAGACATCTAGGGTAAACTTAATTTTATTTCTTAATTGAATGTCTTGTAGTACCATTATTGCTGTAAGGAACTGTCTCTTTAACTTTTCTGTATCACATAAATTACCATCGTTGGTATTTACAATTGTAATTTCTCTAAGTACTCCATATATTTTCTTACTGTCGCATTAACTGATGGTTTATTTCATGGTCGCTGAGGTAATATGTATTTATGTATTTATATGTTGATAAATCTCACACTTTGTATTGTCCTACAAGCACTTTGCTCTGGTTGTAGGTTTTGACACTTTACTCTTGCATTGTATTTTGTGAACCTGCTACTGTTGATTGTATATTATGCTATGTTGGTCTTTGTTAGTCATGGTGCATTTTAGGTCTGTTTGTCTTATTGTGTTGATTGTTTTAATGTGTTTTTAAGGACTACAGGTGGAAATAAGCTTCTCTGCTAAATCTGGTGCACACATCTTTTATTCTTATGAATGAGTTATGGAAGTGCATATTGTCCTTTATAAACTAAAGAAACTAAACTACACACTCTACACCAACGACAGCATCAGTCCATCACCCACTACAAAATACTTAAAATACTCCGACGACACAGCCATCCTCGCCCTACTCACAGACAACAACTCCATCATTAATTACCACACCACAGCCACACACTTCACTCAGTGGTGTGAGAACAACTACCTGGACCTCAACGTCAACAAAACAAAAGAGCTGATAGTCAGTCCCCCTTCACCACAGCACCCCATTGTCATCCATAACCAAACAGTTGAAACAGTGGACAGTTTTAAATACCTCGGAGTAACATTAGACAGCACACTCATCTTTGATCAGCACATCATGGACATTCAGAAAAGAAGCCACCAAAGACTGTCAATCATCTGCAAACTCAAAGGTCTTTATGATGCTACACATCTACTACTGCTACTGTACCAAAGCATTATTCAGCCAATTCTACTGTACTGTTCCACCTGCTTTTTCAACATACTCTCTGTCATGAACCGCACCAAGCTTTCCAAAGTAACCAACACTGCTGCAAAAATAACAGGTCTCCCCACACCCAACCTCACTGAACTCAACAATAGGGCCATTACATGCATCTCAGTTGCAATAGAACAGGCCTCCACACACCCACTCAATGAACATTTAGCCCCACTGCCCCCAGGGTGAAAGGTACAGGACTCTGAGGTGCAGGAGGGCCGCTTTGGAAGAAGCCTGATCCCTTCAGTTATCACAGCCCTTAACAGCAGAACCCACTGAGTCTAATAACTGTTTGTGTGTCATAATATTGTTCTTGCTCTGTCTATCTATTGTCTATCCATTGTTCCGAGTGTAATAACTGTTTAAGTGTGTCGTAGTGTTGTTTTTGCTGCGTCTATCTATTCAGTTTTATTGTTGGGTTCTCAGGACTTGGTACTTGTCAATGTTGCTGTTGTTGTTATGTTGTTGTTGTGTCAAACAAGTACATTGCTGTGAGAGAGAATTTCCCTTTGGGGACAATAAAAGTCAAATTCTTCCCGTGTCAGTGTGGATTTTCTCCAGGTGCTGTGGCTTCCTCTCACAGTCCAAAGACATGCAGGTTAATTTGTGTCTCTAAATTAGCTGTAGGTGTGAGTGGTTGTGCTGTCTCGGTGTCAGCCCTGTCATACCCCTGTGTGACACACCTGTCCAGGATGTACCCTGCCTCCTGCCCAAAGTCAGCTGGGATAGGCTCCAGCCCCCCCACAACCCCTAACAGGATAAGTGGTTATGGAAAATGAATGAGTGAAATTCGGCTCAGTAATAACTGTCAAGTTTCATAGTTGATTCAATTATTTTCACCCATTATTAAACTAGCGGCTAGCACATGTTTTTTTCCCTCTATTCATAGTTTTTCAAATTACATGTAACATTAAAGTTGCAAGCAGCGTTGGGCAGGACCTCCGACTCTTGCCGTTTCGACCTGCAGCTCACGTAGACAGTTATAGACAAAAGTGTTAGACGATTTTAGACCCCTCTCCACTCTAGCTCACAGCTGACAATTTCTCCACATTTGCTCATGTTACTTTCAGAGCCACTAGCTCACTTCCTGTTAGATTTAGGTCAGGGGTGTCGGCACTTGATTTGTAGGTCTTCATGAGAAGAACAAGCCAGTTTTGGTTAAATCTTTCTACAACATTCCTACGGGCAGCAGTGGCCATTTTAGTGTGTCTAGGTGGTGCTAGAGAGCTTATTTTGGCACTTCTGGGGTTAATTTTTTCATTTTATCAAATTTTTCGCCAGTCCTGACATGCGTGCCAATTTTGATGAGTTTTTGAGCATGTTTAGGGAGTCAAATTTTTTTTCTTTTTTTGCGCACCAATGGGGCCCCATGTCATGCAGTAGGTGTCCTTTTTTCCTTTTCGCCCCTGCCCTTCAAACATCCTGAGTCTGTCACTGAGAGTGAGAGACAAGTTGGAGCGCAGGCAGATGGAGATGGCTTTCAAAGGTGAAATCTTACTTTGAAAGGGCAAATAGCACACTTCCTGTTGGATTTAGGCCAGGGGTGTCAGTGTGATTTGTAGGTCAGAGACAAACAAGCCAGTTTTGGTTTGATATTTCTACGACATTACTATGGGCCGTAGCTGCCATTTTAGTGGGTCTAGGTGGCGCTAGAGAGCCTATTTTGGCACTTTTGGCGTCAATTTTTTGCCAGTCCTGACATGCTTGCCAGTCTTTGAGCATGTTTAAGGGGTCAAATTGCGGTTCAAAGAGATGGTGGGAGAAAGAATGAAAGAATAATAATATGACTCCAAGAGGCTTTTTTGTAGGTCTCCGATTGTTACATAAGCCTTCCAGGTTTCATACACATAGGTTGAACTAGCTTCGGGGGCTATTTCCTCAAACTTTTGTAGTGGGCGCTACTGAGCCATATTTTGGAACGCGAGCATGAGACCCTTAAAATATGTGATGTGTGCAAAGTTTCATGTCTTTTCGGGTATATTAAGCCTCCCAAAAAGGCAATTCATTTGGAGGAAGAATAATAACAATAATAAGAAATTATAATTAAAGTGATAAACGGGCCCTCGCACCTTCACGCAACTCGGGGGGGGCGTCAGTTCATTTTTGGCAAAGTTAGACATCGCATGCAGGACTGACTTGGCATATCCTTGATACAGTGCTGGATTGACATATTTCACATTTTGTATCACTTCCTCTTTCCACTAGAGGGAGTTGGAGAGCACACTAATTATACATCATGTTTTTATACATCAAATATACACCACAGCATGTAACTTTCAGATAAATTGAAAGATAAGTATTTGATGAGGCCTATTTCCTGTCACCACTAGGTGGCACTATGAGTATCAGGAAATATGGTCATATAAATGTTTTCAGGGCAGGACTAATATGAATCATGTGAAGTTTGGTGGATATCAGACCATTTCCGCCAAAGTTATAGCACTTTTGTTTTTCATGGCGAGTCCTCAAAATTCAACACTTCGCAGCAGGCACGCCATTCAACATTGGGCAGATCCTGTAATAATTTTTGGTCGCAACTTCGTCAGGCTCACATAAACCAAGTTTAAAGCAAATCTGATTAAATCTGAAGGACAAGTTCGTTTATTTACAAGCCCTGGAAATGGGCAAAAATGCACAAAAGTGGCACAAAGAAATTCAAAATGGCGGACTTCCTGTTGGGTTTGGAGAATGGCTCCAAGAGGCTTTTTTGTACGTGATAGAGTGTTACAGGTGCCTACCAAGTTTCATACATAATGAAACTTGCCTACCAAGTTTCATACATAATGATAAATAGCGTGATTTCAATAGGGTCCTATGCGGACAACTTGTAGTCGTCGCTTGGGCTCCAATAATAATAAACAGCGCGATTATAATAGGGTCCTACGGACGACTTGCAGTCGTCGTTCGGACCCTAATAATAAACAGCGTGATTTCAATAGTGTCCTACAGACGACTTGCAGTTGTCGCTCGGGCCCTAATAACAATAAACAGCGCGATTTCAATAGGGTGCTCCGGACGACTTGCAGTTGTCGCTTGGGCCCTAATAATAAACAGCACGATTTCAATAGGGTATTACGGATGACTTGCAGTCATCGCTCAGACCCTAACAATAATAATAATAATCAGCGCGATTTCAATAGGGTCCTACGGATGACTTGCAGTCGTCGCTCGGACCCTAATAATAATAATAATCAGCGTGATTTCAATAGGGTCCTACGGATGACTTGCAGTCTTCGCTTGGACGGTAATAATAAAAATAATAAATAATAATAATAAACAGCGCGATTTCAATAGGGTCCTATGCAGACGACTTGCAGTTGTTGCTCGGGACCTAATAATAATAAATAATAATAAACAGCGCGATTTCAATAAGGTCCTACGCGGATGACTTGCAGTCGTCACTTGGGCCCTAATAATAATCGTAATAAACAGCGAGATTTCAATAAGGTCCTATGCGGACGAGTTCTAGTCGTCACTCGGGCCCTAATAATAATAATAATGATTAATAATAATAATAATAAACAGCGCGGTTTCAATAGGGTCCTACGAATGACTTGTAGTCGTCGCTCAAACCCTAATGAACATACCAGAAACAATACAGACTTTGTCCTTCTGCAGTGAATCTTCAAAAGTGAAGATCTTTAGAAAAAACAACATACTGACAGTTTTACTATTATTACCTTCCCTCAGTTATCCCTCAGATTATTTAAAGGGCTCTAGGAGAGGGACTATCCTCTGGGGAGCATGAATGTATACGTATATACATCCTGCATTACATGGTGGTGGCAGCACAGTTGGGTTTAAATGTCTGTGCTCTCCCTAACCCGCGATTTTGAACCATCTTATTTTAAGTTTTAAGTGACTTTTGACTTTTTAACTATTTGCTTGGACCTCAGCTGTTTTTAACTATCTCCTTGATTTTATCTTTTTATCACTGGATGTCCAAGCATCAATGTTTTATCAGCTCAACACCACCCGGCCTGTGTTGACAACCGTAGGAAAAAATTAGGCCATCCGACAGCTCAACCAGGAAGTAAATTAAATTGGATATATTCCCAAAACTTTTCTGGTCCACCATCATCATGCCCTGTGAGGACTGTTTGCTTCATACACACGGAAAAAGAGTTACTAACTTACTAACCTCAGGGAGAATGTCCGGAGACTTTCGGATGAACTGCGGAGGAAGGACGCCTTGCTGTCAAGCTACATTGAGACAGCTGCTGCACAAGCTACGAAGATCGGTATCTTGAACTATGCCATCAACACATCAACTGACACTTTTCTATGGGATCCTATATGCCCTCGGCCATCCTCCTGCTCGACCCCCAACCCAGAGGGCAACTGGATGGAGGTGATAGCTAGGGGAGGAGGGAAGGGAATGACTATGGATATTTTACAGTCATCGCTCTACCTGTTGAACCGCTACACAGCACTGACGGAGGCACCGGATCACGCAGGTGATGATGGCAGGGCCTGCATGGTTCCTGACTCTGCCTCCACTGGAACGTCCCGACTTCATGCACCAACCAGCAACCTCTCCTCCTGCTGGAGCCAGCAGTGACAGAGTGGGAGCCCCAGGTTATCCACCATCGCACATCCCCTCTGCCGCCGCTGCTGCCGCTGCTACCGCTGATACCGCTGATACTCATCATCTTTTACTCTGCTACTTGCCATCTGCTTGCTGCTATTTTCACTTTGCATCAATGAGACTGAAACATTGATCATTGAATCGATATATTGATCCAGACTGATGGATCATTACACCCCTGCTAATCACCTGCACTAAGTCTCTAATGGGGCGGCCCCAGAAAGAAGGCATGTTATGAACAAAACCAAATCCCTATTCACTATAATAGTGAGCCACCCAGCAGTCCAGTGAAGCAAGCATGTTGTACATTTCATCAGTCATGGGTAAGGGACCAGAGAAAATCAATCAATACCGACTCATCTTTCTGGCAAACTCAAAAGTCCTGACTCGTTTTCTTTCTTTTAAAGTTAAATAACTTAAACAAAACAGGACAATAGCCCATATTTCTCAAAGTGGCAGCTCTTCATCCCAACTGAATCATTAATTTGTGCATTTCTTCAGTTGGAGGCAGCTGAAGTGACCAGGCGTCTGGCAGTCCAGAGGCAGTGTTTAACACCATGTGAGAGTAACATCAAGGCCTTCAGCACTCCGTCTGTTGATCACTTGGCCAAATAAATTTCTCTTTTTCCACTCTGTCTCTCTCACACCTCCCAGCAATGTGATAGTGTCATTTTTTTGTAAATGAAAATTAATCTTTTTGTTAGACCTGTTTTATTCTCATTCCATCAAGAATCTTGTTGCAGAAATAAAACTATGGAAGTATCTAATTTGTGACATATATGGATACTTGTATTGTTTTTGTTGGAAGTTAGTTATGAACAACAAAATCATGCTTCAGAGGACATAAATGCATGTTAGTGATGGTTATAAACTTGAATAAACCTAAATGGGCTAATAAAGCTTTCACCAGTGCTGGCCTCTGGATTTCAAACAGATCAGACCACTTCCCTTTGGCTAGTAACATTTCTGTTGCACGTGCTAGTGAACACCACAGCACGCGTGCGCGCGCACACACACACACACACACACACACACACACACAGACACACACACACATTGGGGACAATCAACAAGGTGCAACACATCCAGATGACATGAAAGCAATTATCACCATGAACAAAGAGAGTTGAAAGAAAGAAAAGATACATCAAAAATACATTTAATACTCAAAATTCATAAAGAACAAAACCAAACAGTGTCAACATAAGGACCTCGATAAGAGGCAACACTGTATAAAACCTAACTAAGCTACAAAAGAGACCAATACAATGAAAAGTATTGAAGGGAGGAAAAATATTTTAAAGGGAAGTGCAGATCTAGAATCTAAGTCTAGGAGCAAATATAAATTATGTCAGCAGTAAAATAAAATGGGTAACTGCTGTCACAACAAATATATCACAAAAGAGCAGTGATTATACAATAGGTAAATATTTAGAAAAAGATATAGTAAATATATCTATAAATAGAACTCCAGGATAGGATACAACAAGAAATGAGCAGCCCTGGGCAACATAGCATCAAGTACTCAGAGCATCACATTGAGGAGCAACTCATCATTAAGGCCTTTTGGAGAAAGCGTTTGTAAAGTGAAGATCCAATAGGCTTCACGTCTCTTTAGCAATAGGTCATGATCACCACCTCTGGGTGGTAGCAAACCTTTTTCTATCCCATAAAACCGTAAGTAAGAAATGTCATGTTTTAGCTCATTAAAATGAACAGCAACAGGATAATCCTGGTCATTCCTACAAATAGCACTCTTGTGTTCACTCTGACGTGCTGACGTAAGCGAGTTGTGTCATTTCCGGTGTTTCTGTGACAGCGTCTCTGCGCTGCTCTAGTGAATTCTACTAGCCTGCTTTCTGCTTTCTCATTTAAGTTGCTTTAACATCTACTTCAAGTCTTAACCCACACTAGTTCTGTTTAAGCACTTATAGCTCTCCTCCTTTTTACGACTTCCCTGCTAATCTCTTAGCTGTTGTTTGCACATTACTAGCCTTGGTAGCTACATTAGCTTAACAGTTAGCGATGGCTTCTCCCTCTGCTCCTTCTTGCTCGGTGTGCCAGATGTTTAGCTATGCCTCTGCCTCCTTTAGCGACAGTGGTAATTGTAACAAGTGTAGCTTATTTGCTGCATTGGAGGCGAGGCTTAGTGAATTAGAAGCGCGGCTCCGCACCATGGAAAACCATTCAGTAGCTGCGGTAGTTAGCCAGCCTCCTGTAGCTGGTGCGGAGCCACATAGCATAGCCTCCGCTAGCGGTCCTCTGGTAACACCCGTTCAGCCGGGAGGTTGGGTAACTGTTCGCCAGAGGTACAGCTCCAAGCCGAAGCCCACGGCTCACCACCTGCCTGTTCACGTTTCCAACTGCTTTTCCCCACTCAGCGACACACCCACTGAGGATAAAACTCTGGTTATTGGCAGCTCTATTCTGAGGAACGTGAAGTTAGCAACACCATAGTCAAATGTATCCCTGGGGCCAGAGCGGGCGACACTGAATCAAATTTAAAACTGCTGGCTAAAGCTAAACGTAGATTCAGTAAGATTGTTATTCACGTCGGTGGCAATGACACCCAGTTACGCCAATCGGAGGTCACTAAAATTAATGTTGCGTGTTGTGTGAATATGCAAAAACGATGTCGGACAAATCTGACCACTGATGACATGTTTAGCCACATGTCATCATTTAATCGTTGGCTGTCCAGGTGGTGTCCAGCAAACAATGTGCGTTTCGTTAATAATTGGCAAACTTTCTGGGGAAAACCTGGTCTTATTAGGAGAGACGGCATTCATCCCACTTTGGATGGAGCTGCTCTCATTTCTAGGAACCTGGCAAATTTTATTAGTAATTCAAATCCCTGACAACCCAGAGTTGAGATCAGGACTCAGAGTGGCAGTCCTATACGCTTCTCTGAGCTTCTAGTGCAATTACCCACCCATAGTTTTCATAGTTTTATACAAACAGTGTCTGTCCCCTGACCACCGAAATTATCTAAATCTAAAATTAAACAAAGAGGAGTTGTGCATAACAACCTCATAAAAATTAAAACCTCTTCTGTGACAGAAAGACAAAACAGGAGAATTAAATGCGGACTGTGAAATATCAGGTCTCTATCGTCTAAAGCAGTGTTAGTAAACAAATTAATTTCAGATAATCATATTGATTCACTCAGTCTCACCGAAACCTGGCTGTGTCCAGATGAATATGTTAGTCTAAATGAATCCACTCCTCCCAGTCATAATAATACCCACATTCATCGAGGCAGCGGCCAAGGAGGAGGGGGAGTTGCAGCCATTTTTAACTCTAGTCGGTTAATCAGCCCTAAACTTAAACTAAATTATAATTCATTTGAAAGCCCCGTTCTTAGTCTTTTACATCCGACCTGGAAAACCTCGCAGCCACTTTTATTTGTTATAGTGTGCCGTGCTCCTGGCCCATATTCTGAATTTGTTTCTGAATTCTCAGAGTTTTAATCCAGTTTAGTTCTTAAATCAGATAAAGTTATTATTGCAGGTGATTTTAACATTCATGTCGACGTTGATAATGACTCCCTGGCTACCACATTTATCTCATTATTAGACTCCATTGGCTTTAGTCAGGGTGTACATGAACCCACAATGACAAAATTCTAACTATTAGAGGCAAAATTCATGACCTCCTGTCCTCAGATAGTATTGAGTATCTGCCCTCAAACACAGCTGTAAGACCTAATATATATTTAGATTGCTTCTCCCCAATTTCTCTTTAAGAATTGACTGCAGTGATTTCTTCATCTAAATCATCAACATGTCTCTTAGACCCCATCCCAACTAGGCTACTTAAGGAGGTCTTACCTTTAGTTAACACTCATATATTAGACATGATCAATATATCCTTATTAACAGGCTATGTACCACAGTCTTTTAAGGCAGCTGTAATTAAACCTCTGCTAAAAAAGCCCACCCTGGATCCAGAGGTGTTAACCAACTATAGACCAATATCTAATCTTCCCTTTCTTTCAAAGATCCTTGAGAAAGTAGTCGCAGACCAGCTGTGTGATTTTCTCCATGATAATAATTTATTTGAGGAATTTCAGTCAGGATTTAGAGTGCATCATAGCACTGAGACAGCACTAGTTAAAATTACAAATGACCTTCTGATTGCTTCAGACAAAGGACTCGTCTCTGTACTTTTTTTATTAGATCTTAGTGTGCCATTTGACACAATTGACCATCAAATTCTGCTACAGAGACTGGAACACTTAATTGGCCTAAAAGGTTCTGCGCTAAGGTGGTTTAAATCTTATTTATCTGACCGTTTTCAGTTTGTTAATGTTCAGAATGAATCATCCTTACGTACTAAAGTTTGTTTTGGAGTTCCACAAGGTTCTGTGCTCGGACCAACCCTATTTACTCTATATATGCTTCCTTTAGGTAACATCATTAGAAATCACTCTGTAAATTTCCATTGTTATGCGGATGATACACAGTTGTATTTATTTATGAAGCCAGAAGAAAGTAATCAATTAACTAAACTTCATAACTGCCTTAAAGACATGAAAAACCTTCCTGATGTTAAATTCAGACAAAACTGAAGTTATTGTTCTTGGCCCCAAACAACTCAGAGACTCTTCTCTGATGATACAGTTTCTCTAGATGGCATTGCTCTGGTCTCTAGCACTATAGTAAGAAACCTCGGAGTTTCATTTGATCAAGATTTGTCTTTTAATTCTCATTTAAAACAAACCTCACGGACTGCATTTTTTCATCTGCGTAATATTGCGAAAATTAGGCCTATCCTGACACGAAAAGATGCAGAAAAATTGGTCCACACTTTTGTTACCTCAAGGCTGGATTACTGTAACTCTCTATTATCAAGTAGCTCTAGTAAGTCCTTAAAAACTCTCCAGCTAATTCAGAATGCAGCAGCACATGTACTAACAGGAACTAAGAAACGAGATCATATTTCTCCTGTTTTAGCTTCTCTGCACTGGCTCCCTGTAAAATCCAGAACTGAATTTAAAATCCTACTGTTACTGCTAAATGGTCAAGCTCCATCATATCTTAGAGAGCTCATAGTGCCATATTTTCCCACCAGAACTCTGCACTCGGAGAATGCAGGGTTACTCGTGGTCCCTAAAGTCTCCAAAAGTAGATCAGGAGCCAGAGCCTTCAGCGATCAGGCTCCTCTCCTGTGGAATCATCTTCCTGTTGCGGTCCAGGAGGCAGACACCATCTCTACATTTAAGACTAGACTTAAGACTTTCCTCTTTGATAAAGCTTATAGTTAGAGCTGGCTCAGGCTTGCCTTGCCTCTCTCTCTCTCTCTCTCTCTCGTGTCCTATTACTGCATCTTGCTAACCATTCTGGATGCATTCTGGATGTCACTAACTCGGCTTCTTCTCCGGAGCCTTTGTGCTCCACTGCCTCTCAGATTAACTCATATTGCAGTGGTGCCTGGATAGTGTGATGTGTGTGGTTGTGCTGCTGCCATGTTCCTGCCAGATGCCTCCTGCTGCTGCTGTTATCATTAGTCATACTTCTACTGTTATTATACACATATGATTATTGTCATACATGTATACTATCAGATATTAATATATTATTATTAATTATAATATTATTACTTTCATTAATGTTGTTGTAAGCTACTGTCATTACCGTCTGTCCTGCATCTCTCTCTGTCTCTGTCTCTCTCTCTGTCTCTCTCTCTTTCTGTCTCATTGTGTCATACGGATTACTGTTAATTTATTATGTTGATCTGTGCTGTACGACATCTATTGCACGTGTGTCCGTCCTGGAAGAGGGATCCCTCCTCAGTTGCTCTTCCTGAGGTTTCTACCGTTTTTTTATCCTGTTAAAGGGTTTTGTTTTTTTTGGGGGGAGGGGGTTTTCCTTATCCGCTGTGAGGGTCCAAAGGACAGAGGGATGTTGTATGCTGTAAAGCCCTGTGAGGCAAATTGTGATTTGTGATATTGGGCTTTATAAATAAAATTGATTGATTGATTGATTGATTGACTAATGCGTTGTTTTAGTTTTCTGGTAGTTTTACCAACATAAGATAATCCACACGGACAACCCAATAAATAAACAACGTGAGTAGAGGAGCAGGTGATGACACTTTTTATAGGGAATTTTTTACCTGTATATGGATGACAAAAGTGTGTCACTTTAGAGGTATTGTTACATTGTGCACAATTTCCACAACAGTAATTTCCATTTGGGAGTGGACTGAGTAGAGTCCGTATAGGTTGCTCAGGACTGTTCTTGTATGTAAAATTAGCATGTACCAAAAAATCTCTCAAATTATGATCCTGTTTAAAAACAAATAAAGGGGGTTCTTTAAAAATAGAGGAAAGGTCAGGATCTGTCTGTAGAATATGCCAGTGTTTTTTAAAAACTGACCTGATGACATGTGAATTGGGAGAATAAGTGGTCATACAAGTAACAGAAAACTTTTTCTGGTTTCTATTGCTGGTAGATAATAGTTGTACGGGTTTTCTGGAGTGCTGTGTTGTAGGCTTGGTCAACCCAAGACTCAGGATATCCGCGTTGAACAAATCTAGATTTTATATCAATCGCTTTTTCCATAAAGTCTGCAGTAGAATAACAGATCCTCCTTACTGACTTTTAGGAAGACCTCTCAGTGGTGTGGGGTGGGAGCTGCTGGCTAGTAAAAGAGTGTTTTTATCTGTCTCTTTTCTAATATAAAGTAGTAGACAAAGAACCAGCGCTCTTGAAAACCCACATATCTAGAAAGTGTACCTTTTCTTTGCTGTAATCCAGCATGAAGTTTAAATTAACATCAAAGCTATTCAAAGGTGTAAGGAGCCCATTCAATTCATCAAAGCTACCCTGGTAAATACAAAAATATCATCAGTGTATAGGTACCATTTCAGTATCTTATTCAGATAGCTATTCATTTCTGGATTGAAAATAAAAGCTTTTTCAAAGTAACCCATGAATAAATTAGCATAGTTCGGGGCACAAATAGAGCCCATGCTAGAACCAGATATTTGTAAATAGAAATCATTATTGAAACAGAAATAATTATATTTCATAACAAAGTCTACCAGATCAATAATAAATTGATTAGGAGGGTTAGCTGTATGATCTCTGTTCTGTAAAAAGAATTTAATGGCCTCAAGACCGCCATCATGGGGTATATTAGTGTACAAGCTAGCAACATCAAGGGTTAGTAAGATAGCATCATCAGGAATGTCTTTAAGATCTGAAATTATGTTTATAAAATCAGTGGAATCCTTAATGTAGGATGGTAAGGCCTGTGCAAAAGGTTTAATATAAAAAAATCTATAAATTCTGACAAAGGAGCCAGTAAGGAGCCAGTCTGGGCTACAATAGGACGACCTGGGGATCCACTAATGTTTTATGTAGTTTAGGAAGGGTATAAAATACAGGTTGAATAGGATGTTGGTTATATAAAAAGTTAAATTCATAATCAGAAATCCAACCCTTATGTTTAGATTCTACCAAATAGGAGAACACAATTTTTTTTTAAAAAAATCGGTCGGGTCAGATTTTAATTTTTTATAAAATTTGTCATTTGATAATTGGGAGAGAATTTCAGCAATATATTTATCTGCATCTTGAACACAAATAGCCCCACCTTTATCAGCAGGTTTAATAACCAAATCTTTAGAGTTCATTAGTTCCATCAAAGCCATTCCTTCTTTATCAGTTAAGTTCTGAGAAAGGCTGAGAGGTGGTTTTCATAATGTCATGTTCCACTATGTGACAAAATATATTAATAGAAGCATTAGATACATTAGGACAAAGCCTGCTCTTAGGTCTGAAAAGAGAAGGAGTACTACTAACAGTCTCATTATTATGTGAAAAAAAACTTTTCAATTTGATTTGTCGAAAACATTTAAATAAATCAACTTTTAAACCAAAGACATTAACACCTCTTTTCAGGACAAAAGAAAGTCCCTTGGATAAAAGGTCCATTTGATCATTGGTCAGCTCTGTAGAAGAGATGTTGATTACCGTGTCTTGGACATGTTGCGTGTCCACGGACGATGGCCTGTCTTTATGTGACCGCTTCTCCCAGCTTGAAGTCGCTGTCTGACTGGCATAGATTTTTCTTCCATTGATAGCTCCATTAAAGACTCTGTACGTCAATACAAAGAAAAACTACATACTACAAAACTGAAGATATACAGACGTGATACAGAGGACTACTAACATACTAACATTTGAGATGAGTGATCCAGAACACCAACATTGTTGAGAAAAAAAAAGATGATAATCTTGTTACATTCATTCATTCATTTAAAGCAGTCTTCCATTATTTCACTCAAATGTAGCTTAACCATGTCATGTGATATACTACTTCTGTACATTTTCAGAACAAATATTACTAGGACAGAATATTGTAAATGCACTTTTAATACCCAGGAATTCACATTATAGAAACCACCACTGACTATCTGTGTAACAATTTGCCCACAATTTAGCACACTGACCATACACGATCCAGCCATAATAGGTTTCAACCCAATCTTGTTTCATTTCATATTAATCTTAATGAATGTAGTTTCTCTTTGAACTTCTTTGCTGTGTTCAACATGTGTCTTACCTGTTCCCTTAGCAAGCGCTTCTGCCCACAGTCCAAGCCCTAATAATAGGGGATGTGATACTGAATGAAGTGCCCATTATGCCTTAGGGGTGTGTGTGTGTGTGTGTATGCGTGTGTGTTTATCTGTGGCGTTTTTTGGCCTCAGAGGCCCATGCTCTGCATCCTGCCGGGCTTCATGTATCATTGTGAGAGGTTGGCCATCGGGTGATGAAGCGTCCAGTCACCCCCTCCTGGGGCCCTGCCTGAGCCCCTCCCTTCCTCCCAATGACACACACACACACACACACACGCACACACACACACACAGACATGAGGGATTGCCTAAGCAGTGGGGTGGTGGAATGAAACTCATCAAAGCTCATGATGAAGGACAACTACAACTTGTGTTATTTGGACATAGTCCTTTATCAGTACTATTTGACCAGATTGTAGAAATATTACCAAATTGTTCATTACAGTTTATGAGAGTGCATGAAGTACTCAGCCTGCAAAGATGATATATACAGGTGGATGAAAAAATTAGAGGAAAAAACTGAATAAATGAAAGAAGTACAATGAATGCTGATGCCTTTATAAAAGGCACAAGGGCTCTCTGAAGGGTTTAATGAGTTGTAAATGATGTACATCATATGCTATTTTATTCAGAGTCACTTGATCTTAACTCAACTGACCATCTATGAGAGATATCAGAATGTTAGCCACCAGGTGACCCCAACTGACCATTGCTGCTTCGTGTAACTAGCATTGAACGTGATGTGCATGCCTTCAATGCCGGCAGTCAAAACTAACTAGCCATTAACACTAGAACTGCCAAGACGGTCTGACAGACCATTTGGGTTTTTATAATGCAAATAACTCTGTTTAGATAAAACCTACAAGCTTCTCTTTCTATGACTTTTCCTAAAAATGTGTCTTGTATGTTTTCTGAAGCGTATAAGTTACAAAAATGACTTCTGAGCGTTTATACCTCCGACCGCGGCAGCAGTCACACCGACCGCTGCTGAAAATTAGTACATTTTGATACATACAGGTAGGCTATACATATTGCAAAACTCTGTAAAAGTACACCAAAGCATACATTTTCGTTTCCAAATATTTATTTGAAAACAAAACCATTCATACGGTCAATAAAAAAAACATTTTGTCAATAATAAAAAACAAATGTAATCTCAACAGTGACCGCGCCAGCCGGCGGGACTGCGGCTGAACCGCTTCCAATGTTCATTCATTCATTCAATCGCGTGTTCAATGTGTATGTGTGTGTGTTAGTATGTCAGAGAGGAGGAGTATCAATAAAAAAAAAGTTTCCACTAATTATTTCGGTGTTTATTTCTTTTATTCTTAATTTTTTTTTATTAAAATGCGTAATATAGCCAACAATATTATAGACCAAAATTTAAGCTAATTTATTATTGTAGAATGTATTTAGCAAATCACCACTTTCCACTGGAGACAAGGCACAGCAGCAGCAACAAAAAAAAAAAAAAAAAGGCATTATAAAAAGCTGAAAAATAGTGTGAATTGATTGACATGAGACATTGGAGAGGTTGTCAGTCCTATTCTATAGTCTGTAATATTTTTTTTATTTTATCATAACTTCTCAGAAATTAGTCAAATGCATTTTTGGTGTGCTTCTGAGCACACGGACAGCATAAACAATGAAGTTACATATGTTACGGCGCTTGGAAGGGCGCTGTAATCCTGACGGTCCTAGTGTTAAAAGCTGGCTCTTCCAGTCTCTGCTTCAGAGCATACACTGGAAAAATAATGAACATGGCTACCATGACATCATCCATTGTGGAGCAATGTTGTTTTGAGCATTGAGTTCTGCATTTCAGCTGGACAGAAGTAACCATATTTGGATGAGAGGGTGGAGCTGCAGAGAAACAAGGGGTAAATCTGACTGAGAAGCCGAGGTCACTATTGGCAGACAGCCTGTCACTCGATCTGCCCCCCTAAATATGCGTAACTTTGAGCCTTTATTATAAATGCAAATGGGTGAGTTATTCAAAATAAATAAATAAATAAAATAATCACCTCCTGCTCAGTTGTCATGGATGTTGAAATTAGCTACAGAGATCGAACCTGTTATTTGTACCAGCCTGAAAACATGTATATTTCTGCTGTAAAGTTGGGCATTTCAACATGAGGTCTATGGGGGTTCACTGGCTTCTGGAGCCAGTCTCAAGTGGCCATTCGATGAACTGCAATTTTTGGCACTTCTGCATTGGCTTCATTTTTCAACCTTGGAGGTTACAGCTTGCTTGACAGGCATGGAGGCTGGTGGAGGTATATGGCAGCGAATAAATGCACATTTATGCCCTTTTAAAAAGGGTTGCTCTGTGAGCAGCTGTTTGGAGCTAGGCTAACATCTGTTCTATGTGCGTGTAGCTTCAAAACACTAGATAGTCACAGACATGTACTGTATACATGTTGCTCCACAGTAGCTGAGTTACTATTTGTCAGCTCTAAATGTCAAGAGACTCACAATACACTTTAGCAACGCAGTTACTGGTTGGCCCATATGTGAAATCTACTGCGATAGATAAGAAAGAAATGCCCTGTTATGACAGGATATGTGAAGGCTTATTAACATTACCAAATACATGCCAGCCTAAATTAGCTTAAACCCATGGTTCAGAACATGGAATGGAATGGAAAATGTGACGCACTAAGGAGGCTTCCTGTGTTGTTTCCTGTGTTGTTGCACAGATGTCAATTGGTGCTTGTTACATGTATTGTGTCTTTTTAAAATACATTTACGTTTTCAAAATCAAATTACAACGTACCTTAATCACCTTGTTTTTACAGTTATTCCCTTAAATGTAGGCAACAAAAGTCCATGGTTAGGTTTAGAGAAAAAACATCATGGTTTGGCCTAAAATAAATACAGCTGTTACTAACATAATGTCATATGAAAGTCATATGAAAGAAGTCATGTGACATACGTTACTAGTGTAGAATGCTACACATAATAGCACACTATATTCTTACTAAATGAACTCTATTGACTTCTGGTTTCACACATCACACAAATCGTTGTCTCCCGAGTGAAAGTTCATTGTTTGTCTGACCTATCTACCTCTCCTTCTCCCTACTCTATGTGGCCTTTCTCACTGTTTGTACTTCAATAGTTGCCAGCATAGTCAGAAGTAGCTGCCGCCAGGTGCGTATCATACTGCTATGAAGACTGTATCAGTACGTCGGTGTCTGACACTGACATCCACAGCCAAAGCACTGGTATTTGACAAGCTTGGTTGTTGCTGGCAGCGTCAGAAATAGTGCATATAATACTACCACTAAAGGTGCTTCTCTGCGTTGGTATCTGACGAATTGGGAGTGAGCACAGGCTATTCAGAGCCACAGTTCTGGTAAGCTAACAGCACAAAAGCCACTGGTGAATGGGAAATACCATTTACGAAAACAGTTGACTTTAAAAAAGACTCTCTCAACTCTCCTGTTCAACATTTCATTTCACTTTTTGTGAAATTTGAGTATGAAAGTGGATCCTGATCTTGCATACAGACTGGCTATGCCTCCCATGTATTGGACGTCAAACTTAACTCCAAATTGCTCCTGATGATCAAACGATCACCTTCCATGGTAGCTTGTTGCTTTCTTTGTGAGTGTGTGACTGTGTGAATTAAGTGAAATGTCAAAAATGAAAATTGCTAATTTCAGCATGTCTAGTATGTCATAGTGGAAGACAGCATCTCAACAAAGAGACCAGTGTGTCAAAATTTTCTGGCTTCTCTTGTCAAGTTTTACAACCTCTATCACTTGTTCCATGATGCTGATCGATAGCACAGAACACTCCTCTGTGAACAGGTGTAAGCATAGTAAAACAAAAGAGGAGTGATGTTGTTGGTGCTGATGGATTGAAGAGTGAAGTTGGTCCCTGGTCACATCTTATACCCTTTTTGACAGTCATGGGCTGGCTTGGCTTGGCTTGGCTTGGCTTGGTTTGGGTTATCAACCCAGGATGGCAGGGATTTGCATTTCCATTACAACAGGGCTACCGGCTTGACGGTGTGTCTTTAACTTATGATGGCTTGTCTTGACTGATGACGTTTAAAAGGAGCAGGGTGATCCACGGCTAAAGTCACCTGTTATTTTTGTTGCATGTCTTCACAGCAGGGCAGGTAAAAGAAGTTTACCTGCTGGAGGTGAGCTGTTTGCAGAGGTGCAGTAAGAGCCTGCAGCTCCTCATTGAACTTCTCACTTTAACTGTTTCTGCTTTTACGTTTTCTCCTTGCGATATTATTAGACTTGCCTTTATTGAAGAAAAGCCGCAAACAGTGTTCCGCTAATTCAATTATTAACACATTTCATTTCCAATAGATTCTTCACAATAAAAGTCCCCCATTATTTTGTTATTGAAAAATAAAAAACAGGATGCAGGAGAGAAACTAAACTCCAAACCACAGAGATTCAGTTAAAAGCTACAAAAGCACTAAGAGCTGACCACAGGTCTCCTCCAGACAAAGGTGAGTAGAGTCTTGCAGCAGACATGGCTTGTTTGAGGGGGTTGACTGCGGTTGGCGAGACGTCACCACGACCTGCTTGAGGGCGAGCAGCCCAGCTTTTGTACCTGTGTCCATCTCTGGCACAGCTCGATGTTGCATGGCACGTCTAAGCTGATTACGGGTCCAATGTGTAGTCAAGTATTTACAACTCTTACATTACCTACATCCAACACCATGACTATCTCAAAGCAAATATATTCAGTAGTTTGATCATAATGTTATGAAAACCAGTTGACCCTCCTTAACAAATACAAAAATCCCACAGACTTCCAGTTTGTTTTCAGTAAGCCTTGAAGCCACAATCATCGCAGCATGAAATATTTAAATGGATGTAGAAGCAGTAAATGAAGGGTGAGGACTTGGCTGTAATGTTTGTTTGCAGTTATAATATCAATGGGACAGCGTCAAATCAATTTCCTTTTCTGCAGCAGAAAAAAAGTTCTATTTTGTTAGACTGTTAGTGCATGCGTAATTCCAAAGGGGGATTCAAAAATCATTTATGGGAACATAAGGTGTAAAGATGGGCCTCTTTGTATGGAGGTAGATGCTGCTAACTTCCTGGTTTATTGAAGCAAAGTTCCACTGCAGTGTCTTGAATTAATTAAAAACACATCTGAAGTAGCTCAACCAGCTCCCATTCACAGATCTCTCATCTGCTGTCCTCCCCGTTCAATAAAACACTAACCAGTACACACACACACACACACATATGCACACACATACACACATTGGTTTTTGAATATGTGGACGATGCCTTGGTGCTTAGGAGCTGTTTTTTTTTTTTTTTTGGTTTGTTTTTTCTTCTTTTTTTGCTAATGATCTGCTGAGCTTTTGGCTTTTAAGTCTCCAAAAGGACAAAAATAGAGATGGCTGATCTGCCAGTTTTCATTTGACTAACCCTAGGCTGTGACATCATTTCAGGAAGCTGAGGGCTACAATTCAGTAACATTTGCTGATAATTATTAATGCTTTTGGTGACCCCTTGGCTTATCCTCTACCACCATCATCATGCCAACACCAAGCCAACATTTGTTTGTGGGGCCCATGTGGGTAGTAACTAGGCTAAAAAATGGGCCCTACTTGGGATTGTCCACATATTGTCCACACACATTTTTTTTTTTTTTTTTTTTTTGTCACTACCCAGATCTTGAACTCCTTGGATAAATTGTCTAATGTGCCAGAAGGGAAACAACAAGGCAAACTGAAAATTTGACATTTGACAAAAGAGAATGGCTGCAATTTGTCCATCTTACCTCCATCCAACTGTCAGGCTTGCATCTTTCTGTCCTTCATCCCAGATTTCTGATCAGCTGCTGGCAGAGAAGAGGAGAGAGGGCTGCTTGGTGGTGGCCAGGAATAATTTTTTTTTTGTGGGGTGGCCAGGTGGGGTGGAGCGAGGATGGGTGACATTTTGTCATCTGCTTAATGCTGAGGTCCCTTTGGGGGGCTAATGAGCGCCATCATTTTTAGTGATCAATAAATCATGCCTTATTGATTTCTTGCCTCTCCCCCCTCTAAGCTGGCTTCTGTTCTCTGAAAGTCAGAGAACAGGAGGGGAGGGAAGAGAGAGATAGAGGGAGGGAGGAATGGAGGGAGAGACAGGTGGAGAGATGGAAGTAGGAAGAGTTGAAAGCAGGCAAGCTTTAGGGATGGATGGATGGATGGATTGATGGATGGAGATTGATAAAGAAGGGTTGATAAATTGAGGGGGATACATATAGAAAAAAGAAAGAAGGGAGGGAGGCTGATTATAACAGATAAAAGGGTGGATAAAGTGGACTGGTAGGTGTCTGTTAACCAGCAACAATTGATGGTTGACCTTTGACTGCAACCACATCCTTGTAGTTTATCATGTCAAAGTTACACAATAACTGAGTTCGGTGCAAAGCTATAGGCAGGGTTCCTACACATTTGGAATTTCAAAATTCCATACTTTTCCATACCCTAATTTCCAGACTTCTCAGCGTTTTTGTTTTTTTTTCCAGAGAATATGCAACATCTGAGTAAATATATCAGTGTATCATATTTCACATCATATTTAATTATTCTTAATAGGCGATTGTAGCCAAGTACCATAATGGCATACAAATAAAAACTCAGGTAAGTTCAATTGGCCTCATTCACTAATATGTGCGTGGAAATGTTCTTACTTTGCGCACAAAATAAGTGCATATGCAAAATCACCGTGGGATTCATGACACCTGCGCACCGGCCAATTTGTTCTCACCACCTTGTGTATGTGTGTGAATCAGAATCATTCTAAATTGACAGGCGCATGCTCGCAATTTGTGATTAGCATACTATACTATGCTATGCATATGGTGTCATCAGCCATGTTTTAAGACCATATCCCTGGTCACCCAAACAATTGAAATAAAAGACTAGAACAAAAGATGCTCACCAACAAGCCATCCACTTCTCACAGCCCCTGCCTCCAAACGCATTCCCACTGTACTGTTTTGCAAAATAAATGAATCGTGGGTGCCTCCTGGCCAGCGGGCCACAGTGTTAAGGATATGGCAGTCGGCATTACAGATCATCTGCACATTGATGGAGTGATTTTTTGTGTTCATGTTGTTGTTAATATTTTAATTGTCACAATGATGGGGGTGAACGTGTATCAATTTCACGGTTATTTAATACATTTGGCCAATATATTAGTAAATTAATGATTTTAAAAAAATGTTAATTAAATCTCTTTTTAATGAATGTGGTTTTATAGACTCTGCATGTACTTAAAAGGTATGTGTTTGCATTTTCTAAGTCAGTTCGGCCATCCTCATTTGTGCGTACGCATGGTCTGAGGCAGTTCTAAATTTGTTCGCAGAGTAAGAACAAATTCGGGTAAGAAAATATTGATGAATCCCGGATTTGTGCGTCAAACGATTGTACGCGCACAGTTGAAGCACAGATTTGTGCGTACGCACTGTTTGTGAATGAGGCCCAATGTCTGGGCTGAGGCAAAAAGGTTGGGACTCTGGGTGCAAGCGATGCAGTAACGAGACGTCTGTGTTTTTTCCTTTCATGTGGCTCAGAATCGCCTCCTCCCCCATGTTGGCGATGTCAAACGATTTCACACAAAGCTTGCATCTAGCTCTGTGTGTGAATTGGGAATCCTTGGCCAACCAGTATTTATAGTATATGGTATTGTCAAGCCATCCATCCAAAAACATGCATCTACCCATTGTGAACCACGTGAAACTCATCTTCTTGTTGAAGGTGCAGTGTTGGAGTGAAACTTGATACCTGGGGGACTGGAGGAGGGTCATCGGGCAGCGGACTGGACATACCACTTGTCAGTCAGGTAAAAGGGGTAGTATGTTTTCTGAGACATTTGCTCTCACACATAAAATTACATTGATTAAATTATTTTTGGAAATACCTAATTTTCTATTTTAGAAAACAGTATTTTAGAACAGTGGTAATAGTCTGCAAACATAAATATTTTTCCATACTTTATTTTTCATTTTCCATACTTTTTAATACCTGGAAATTGATCAAATTTATTTCCATACTTTCCATACTTGCATAGGAACCCCGTATAGGTTCATTTAGCTGGGAGGCAGTTTGTAGACTCTCCTTTTGCTTTTCTGCTAGCTAGCTAGCCGGGATGAGGTTTTCAAATGTAAACATCAGTTAATTTTAAGGAAAGATGAAAAAGATGGGCACAGCTGAACTAGCATACTGCTAGCCATTGCACAGACATTGGAAATAAACTGGACGACCTCTGTGCCAACATCAGTTTCCAATAGGATATCAGGAACTGCACTATCTTTTGATTTGCCAAAACATGGCTAAATCCTGGACAGCGCCATTCAACCAGAAGGCTCTTTCTCTATATGACAATCTGCAGTGGTGGTTCAAGCATATTTAGTGCCCTAGGTGATGATATTCATTCAAAAAGAAAAAAAGTGGAAGACATACTGAAGCAGAGTTTGAAGGAGTCCACATGGTATATTTAAGTTGGCCATCCCACACAAAGGTATGTTTTCAGGTGTGAAAACTGTTCTACACAATTATTTCTCTATGTGACATAATAGCTATTTAAAAGAACATTAAACATCGAGTGCGACCACATATGAAAGGTTGTTTTTATGTGTGGAATCCTTCAAATTAAATCTATGAAATACACAAGCTGTGGATACCTTAACAGACATAAAAGTCCCTACCAAATCAAACCAAAACATTATATTAACATCATGTTAAGTATCCGTACATGTTAACCAATGGCAGGGTAGGACAGAACAGTAATCGAGCTTTTACCCAACAGCTCCAAGAGGTAGTTTGATTAGACTTGAGCTGCTGGGGGCCAGTCTAATGACTGGAGGAGAGATTTCAGCCTCCAGGACCCTCTTAGTGGTAATGGGACCTTAAGTAGTGGGAAAATACTGTAGTATTACCAAAGGAAATTAACCCTGGATGCCAAGGGAGCACATTGACCCGAGCCCCCATCACTGGCCCTGAAATCAGCTGCAAAATGACTGCTTTTTATAGAAAGTCAAAGAGGGGGGAATTAGCTTGGAACATTGTATCTGCACCTATCATAGACACATCGTCGCTGCTGGGTGAGGAACTCTTATTTCCATAATTCTCAGCATCAGAAATACATAAAATGTCATGATTTGTATGTCAAAGTAGATTAGAATGCATCTCAGAGAGTCACTGACGGCCTATCAGAAGCTTCTAGGGGTACAATGGTCAAAAAAGTCCCAAAAATACTCCCTAAATTGGCCATTTTTTTCTAACAATAAGTCACATGTTCAAACAGAATCTTGTTATCACTAGTATGTACTTAATGGGAATGTTTAATGGACACAGTGCATGCTGGTTAAAAAAAACAACAGAACCTTTCTGACATGTACGTGATGTGTTAAAGAAGAGTTCTGTGGAGCTTGACATACTGACAGCAAACACCTGACAAGTATAGCTACTATGTATAACAACTTGGGTTTAACATTTGTAGCTCTGGGGTCCGTTTCACAAAGCAGGTTCAACAAACTCTGAGTCTAATCCTGAACTCTGAGTTGATCTACTCTGAGATAGGAAACTCTGAGTTTCCGGTTCCAGAACAGCTGATTTGAATCAGTTTAATCAACTCGGAGTAGTTTCACCTGGAGTTAAGCGCTTGCGCCACAGCTATAAAAAGCCAGCATCAATGGAGCCCCGATTCAACGAGTCACCATGGCAACGGGGACGGGGAGGGCTGCGTTTTTCACCCCATTAGAATTAGAAATCTTAATGCCCTCATACGGCGAGTTTGAACACGTTTTCAAAAAGGAGTGCAACACCGCTGCAGCTGCAAAAGAGAGGGAGATGGCGTGGGAGAATGCATAAGTTTAGATGTAGTCCTTTGCAATCACAATAATATTACAGGGGAAAACTGCTTGAATGGTAGCCTATTAATTTATTTCATTTAGGTGCAATCCCGCGGGGGAGAAGCGTACTTGGCAGCAGTTTAGAATGAAATATAAAAACATTGTTCAAACAGGTAAGACCTCGGCATAATCTCATGGGGGCACCTCATTTTGATCATGTTTTAAAGTAAATATTAAGTGGCTGTTTGACTGTGCAGTTGTTTTATCCTCAACATAATGCTGTTTTCACACACATAAATGTCTTCTCATCTATATTATGTTCTGTTAAATAATTAAGCCTATTTAAACTAACACAGACTTCTACTCAGCCAACAGAAAGAAGGCAGATGCCCGTAAAACGAGCACACTTTTCTGACTGCCCTGCACACAGTTGCCTTACTCAAGTGCTCAGCGTCTCCGACATCGTACAAAAAACTTCCATTTGCAAAGAAACGCAGTGCAACACACAATATCTGCTGGGGTGTGAGAGCATGACTATGATTGGTAATGTTGCAAATGTAAGGACGGATTAGGTTGTGTACGTAGATGATGGACTGTGACGTGAAACGGTACAGCTCAAAAAGATAATTGTGTGGAAATGCTAAAACATCTATGCGCGGTCTGATAACCATCTCCCGACGAATATTTAATTCTCTGCGCAGTAATGCTGCACCTTCATCCACGGGATCGTTATCAAGAGGACATGCCATGTTAGTGAAAAAAGTCTAATGGACTAATATACTGACTCTGATTTCTTTAATGATTTTTTAAAATGACAGACGGCAGAACTAGGCTACGCCAAAACTTGCCTGCTGACTGAATGAATGAGGAAATCAAATGGAGTGTGTGGCTCTGAAAGAGGGCGGAGACAGAGAGAAACTCAGGATTTATTGAGAAAAACCTGGTCTTGACCAGGTTAGGTTCATAGAGTCTGTTACTACGGTAACTGACCGAGAGCTTAAGTGACCTCTCTCTCTGAAACAGGCTAGAGTTACCCCTCTTTCTCTGGTTTGAGTTACCTCCCTTTTTGAAACGGAAAACTCAGAGTTTCCCTCATTTCACGGTTAACAGATTCTGAGTTTTCACTAAACCTGCTTTGTGAAACGGACCCCTGGTCATCGGTTCTATCCATTCTGATTATACTGTCCTGACCAAAGTTCTTGCTAAGATCTGGGAACTTGGCGACATCTCTACAACTATGCAGCAAGTAAAGGATAATTGGGCAAGTTTTAAACAAGCCAACAGTTTATCCAGATTATCTAAACCACTTTTTTGAAGATAAAAGTGAAACTGAACCCACCTGAAATATTGAGGCAAGTTTATTTGTATGGCTCCTCTCAACAACAAGGCATTTCAAAGAGCTTTATATAAGACATACAGGCATTAAAACAAAACAGAAATAACTACAACTAATGACCTGTCAATGAACAGGGAAACTATTTGCAAACACATTAAGTATGATCTGTTTAAGTTCAACTAGGAAATGGGTTAATAAATTAAAAGCTAATTAATCTTTCTTTAATTTTACAAAGCACTAAGAATAAGAATTTACATCTGTATGGAACAATACTAATATTAGACCTCACCAAGGGGCACCATTTATGTAGTAAACTACAATATTAGGCCTCACCAAGGGGCACCATTAATGTTGTCAGTTATAATAGTAGGGAATCTACTGGTGATACTGTAAAAGAGGGGGATACTATTTGTTGTGATCGAGGCACCAGTTCTATGTTTTACATGGCGGCACCATTTGTTGGGACTTAAGCCTGAACATGGGCCTGACCTCAAAATAGATCACAAATTAAAGTATCAAATTGGCTGTCTGAAATAATTAATTATGTTAAATAATGTTACTTAATTTACATTAAATCACCTCATGGGGCACCATTCCTGAAAAGGGAAAAATGATAGGCAGTTAAAGATATCAGTCTTTAAAGTTCACTAAACTATCAATTTGGGATTTTTATTAATAATCAATTGAATAACCATAACGAAATTTAACAGTAAAGCCTGAAGGATTTTGGAGATCTTGACGTAGCAGAGGTTGACTATTCATTCACCCTTGTGCAACATTAAACAGACAGCAGGTATGATTCAAAAAAATATATTTGCTCATAAAGTAAGCAAAGCAAAACCAAAACACACAAATTCTAACTAATTAAATATATACAAGCTTGGTGAGTATATGTTTGGGTGTGTGTGTGTGTGTGTGTGTGTGTATGTGTATGTGTGTGACCATGTGGTCAGGACAGAGACAAGGGAAAAGATGCGGGACTTTTGAGTTGCCTCTTTGGGTGTAGCTCTGTTGAAAGCCTGTAAATGAATCTATGTGAATGTGATATGTGTTGCATAGGGTCTGGATCAATGCAGAGGATGTTTAGGTGCATGCAAGACGTTGTCTGTGAACACCCCTCGCAAACTAAACACCTAGCTTTGGCGAAGCCAACTAATCAATGACCTAAATGCAAACAATCACAACAATGACTCAAGAAACAGCATTAAACCTTTACAAGTTAAACAGTCTTGCTTAGCCTGTACATCTGAGATAAAACTATGCCCAGTTGTTATATTACTGATCCTTGAATGGATGGAAGAAAGATTCACTTTGTGGTGTGCTGCTTTTGTTAGCCGGCAGAGGAAGGCCGGAGAGAGCTGTGGTTAGGGTTGGGTACCGAAACTCGGCGCATGACTCGCACCTCAGACTCAGCAACAATGGTGACAAAATCAATGTGCAGACAAAAGTTAACGCAGCACTGTTCCTAAATGTTCTCAATAAAATGTTGAAACTGAGAAGTTTAGACTATGGGCCCGAACCACGCATAGTGCGTTCAAATTCACACCCGTTCTTCTCTGTGGATTTTCTCCGCGACCGTGCGTAATAGCGAGCAGCCACGCATATCAGCGGAAACAGCAGAATTGTAGCTTTCTGACAAGGCCAAGCACTTGTCGGTAATCCAATGTTTTCACAGCGAAAAATTATAATAAATTGATGTATAACAGAGCTTTCATGCAGCTTTGCACACACATTACTCTTGGAAGGATTACTCGCGAACGCAGGCTCAATGCCACGCATATCACATGAAAGCGCAGGACCACACACATCATTGTGCTGTCATCCCATCACGTTCTAAATACAGATCAATTGTCTACAAAATAAAAACTTGACGAATTTCTTTACAATCCATTATACAGATCTTGTTGTCAGTCACTTCATATAGTGAGGAATATCATATCTTACCACGTCTTAGGCTTGCGTGTTTCTCCCTGTCTATCCACATTTGTAGTCCGGCTTTCAAGATGCAAATATCTCCATATTGTCCAGTTGACACTCGATCAAACTTTGTATGACAAGACCAGCATACTTCACCTTTGCACACCCAGACAACTGTAGCCTAATTATGCATGCTGACAGGGCCGTAGTCACCATATACATTGAGGGGGACATGTGTTCCCCCCCAATGCCCAAAATGTCTCCCCAATATATAACTTAAACTGAAAAATAAATATTATCTTGGAGGACATCATTGCACTTGGTTGACTATTTTTCTATGATCTTAGATGTAAATATTGCACGTTTCTTTCAGATAAAACACATTTTTGACTTGTGAATGAGTCAATGGAATTTCTTGCAAAAATGAAAAAATACTGGCAATCATGTCCGCCTGGCACAAACCACATGTTTTGGACAGCTGTGAAGTGACAGAATGTCCCACCATCATGGTTCTTATATTACCAGATTCCAGAGAGTCTCCCCTCTTCATATATGGTAGAATTTGTCTTTTTCCAACTTGCTATGCTGAGATACATGTAAAAATGTAAGAATTTAGGCACACAGATTGGTTTTTTTCATTGATATAAAAATTAATATAAAATACAGGCACATAGAAGGACATGGAATGATGGCAAATCTGGTTAGCCCAGGTTGTCCTGAAAAAAAAAACAAGATACAGCATGTGTATGTAGCCTTTATAATGACTGTGATATGAGCTTAAAAGTAAAGGCAGTAAAAATACCCCAAAAAGGCCTAGGGCCCATAGGGTTAAAAAGTACCGAAATAAGGTACTGTTTGGTACCGGTACCGAATTCCAGATACCGGTACCGGTAACATATCGATTCAATTATGAACGGTACCCAACCATAGCTGTGGTTCCAGAAACAGTCTTTGTTGTGTCCTTGTTCCAAAGGTACAGATCTGAGGACGCCGGTCGTTTGGGGTCCTTGCAGAGTTAGACGCTGGGGTGCTAACTTTGCAAGGACCATTTGAGTCAACCTTGTGCTTGCACCTCTAACTTCTCTGGTTCAGGTTAAGAGAGTCTGTGAGCAATTGGCAGCCCAGGAGAAAGAGGAGGCCTGTCTGGGCCCAGGAGGAAAGAGGCCACCTCTGGGCTGGTCCACAGCTCAGGACGAAGAGAAATCTGTCTGGGCTGGCCAAAGGCCCAAGAGCAAGAGAGGACTTGTCTGAGAGAGCACAACTTTCCTGAAGTTTGCATGATGACATCACAGTGGGGCATGTCACTGTAAAAGTCCTGTCCACTCAAATTTGACAACTGGTCTCACTGGGTGTGACCATGAGGCATCCTGTGGAGATAAGTGTCAAATAGCTGCCTTTGTTTGAGGAACAAAGAGCATGCAGAGAAAAAAAGCCTTCATATATCCAGTTTAGATTTTAACAAATTTGACAAATCATCTGTGGTCCTCTGAATCCCAACACAGCCACAATGGCAGCCCTGTGAGGCTGTAGTTTGTTTCAGAGATGTTTGGTGCTAAATGTCAATGTCATCATATAACTGAAGTTTACTAAATTTTACCTTGAGTCATGTCAGTCATGGCTTTTCTACACAGCAGGCAATTCAACCACATTCATCAGACATTTGTGTCATGCATATCTGACTGAACAACAACCCCAGTCTTATTTTTAAGTCCATTGTCCTCTATTTTATGAGCATGACTACACTGATTTGCGTACTTGGCTCTGGACACTCCCAACATTAAAGTGGTTAACTCTAACTCCAAGGAGTAGTAACACATTCTGTTTTTATGTCTGAACCACAGACTGTACTGGTCCCAACACGACCTGAGCCTGATGCAGTTACTAAAGCACAAAGTTTGTCCCTGTTACGCTATTGTTGTTACCATGGTTACAGCTTGGCGATGTACTGTGATTACACACGTGGCACCTTGTAAGTAATCTTTAAAAGGCATTGTTTTAAAGACAAGTCAAGTCAAGTCAAGTCAAATTTATTCGTATAGCACATTTCGTATGACAAGCACAGCTCAATGTGCTTAAAACAAACACAACATACAGTCAGGTCCATAATTATTTGGACAATGATACAGTTGTCATCATTTTGGCTCTGTACACCACCACAATGGGTTTTAAATGAAACAATTAATACCTGCTTAAAGTGCAGACTCTCAGCTTTCATTTAAGGCTTTTTTCAAAAATGTAGTATGAACCGTGTAGGAATTACAACCATTTCTTCACACAGTCCCCCAACTTTAAGGGCTCATAAGTATTTGGACAAACTAACATAATCATCAATTAAACAGTCAGTTTCAATACTTGGTTGCAAATCATTTACAGTCAATGACTGCCTGAAGTGTTGGACACATAGGCATCATCAGATGCTGGGTTTCTTCCCTGGTGATGCTCTGCCAGCCCTTTACTGCAGCGGTCTGCACTTCCTGCTTGTGTTTTGGGTGTTTTGCCCTCAGTTTTGGCTTCAGCAAGAGAAACGCATGCTCAATTGGATTCAGGTCAGATGATATGACTTGGCCATTGCAGAACATTCCACTTCTTTGCCTTAAAAATGTCTTTGGTTGCTTTTGCAATATGCTTCAGGTCAATGTCCATCTGCACTGTGAAGCATCGTCCAATGAGTTTTGAAGCATTTAGTTGAATCTGAACAGATAATGGTGCCCCAAACACTTCAGCTTTCATCCTGCTCCTCCCTTTTATTCCCAAACTGTGGGTCCAATCGTCAATCTGAGCATACCAGCAGAGAGATACACTCGTCCCGAATGCAGACATATAGGTTTTTATGTTTGTGGAGTCAAAAAATGCGATCTTTGTTGCAAGTTTGAGATGTCTAGCTCAAAGCTGACAATTTCTCCACATTTGCTCGTTATTTTCAGAGGCACTAGCTCACTTCCTATTGGATTTAGGTCAGGGGTGACAGCGTATGATTTGTAGGTCTTGATGAGACGAACAAGCCAGTTTTGGTTTAATCTTTCAACAACATTCCTACGGGCTGCAGCAGCCATTTTAGTGTGTCTAGGTGGTGCAGAGTTCGTCAGGAGGTATTGTGGAACGTTACCTTGAAGAGGCTATAAAATCCAAACCATTCGAGTAATGACAAAGTTATACAGAAGATCTGTTCAACAGGAGGTGGCCTGTAAGGTGTGTGTGTTTGAAGCCGATACAATAAACAGTGTGGGAGAAGATGTTTTTTGAAAAAGTTTGAAAAAGAGCATTTTTGAGACGAAATCTTACTTTGAAAGGGCAAATAGCTCACTTCCTGTTGGGTTTAGGTCAGGGGTGTCAGCGCGTGATTTGTAGGTCTCGATGAGACGAACAAGCCAGTTTTGGTTTGATCTTTCTACGACATTCCTACGGGCCACAGTGGCCATTTTAGTGCACCTAGGTGGCGCTAGAGAGCAAATTTTGGCACTTTAGGGGTTATTTTTTTCATTTTATCAATTTAATCGGCAGTCCTGACGTGTGCCAATTTTGGTGAGTTTTTGAGCATGTTTAGGGGGTCAAATTCCAGCTCAAAGAGGCAGCGGGAGAAAGAATAAAGAATAATAAACACAGCAAAAACAACTCCTCTGTGAGGAGTCCTCTGCCTACGGCCTCGGTCCCTAATAATAAACGTACCAGAAACAGAAGGGTCCTTTGCCCTTGGCCTCGGTCCCTAAATAAAACTGCGAGCAGCGTTGGGCGGGACCTCGCACTCGTGGCTGTTTCGGCTTCCAGCTCACGCAGACAGTGCAAATTATTCGTAAGAGTCGAAATGTCGAGAAAACAAGCAATGTCAAGGGTACGCAAGGTCATTTTTGGCAATAGAGGGACTTTATATTACAGTACGTTAAAATATGTATTTAACAGTCATAATCACAAAAGTAGCAACAGTATTAAAAGTAATAAAGGCTGTAGTAGTATGTGGGAGATGAAAAACACTGATATATAATATGTAGATGCTGTTTCAAATGGAGATTCTGCTGCTGTAATCTGTCCTATAAAGACTGTGAGACACGCACACACAGAGGGCTGTGTGTGTGTGTCTGTGTGTGCAGCGATTAATGACTTGCCTGCACCTGAGGGGCACACAGAGAGCTCATGAGAGAGCAAATCAGCAAAGGCTGTTTAATATGGGTTTAAAATTTCTCGAACTAGTCCTTCCTATTCCCAAACCGTGGGTCCAATCGTCAGTCTGAAGATATCAGCGGAGAGATACTCTCGTTCTAAACGCATATGTCATTTTTTATATTTGTGGAGTAAAAAATGTGATCACGCACAAGTTATAAATGTGTTGCACCTCAGCTGTTTTCCAAAAATTTCTCCTCTCAGTTTACATGGGAGTGAATGAGAAAAAAATCGGCACTCCCTTTGCTTTGGAGCCACTCAGCAAAAACATGTATGTGTGAGAGATTCCATGTCAACATTTCTGTGACCAGGACAAATTTTCCTACGTAAAAATTATATATAATTAAATTGTATCATTAAACACTTTTGTAATATAACGTTAGCATACGTTACGTGTGCTGACATTAGCAAGCTAGCAGCGTGACATTTAATCATTATGGACAGGCTACGTGACTAAAAAAAACAACAACACGGTCTCTGATTGAGGGTCAAAATTACCTGACCTCCGGATGGGTCGGGCAAATTTTACACCGCCTTTCAGACGATCAATATTGATCGCCTTCAATATGATGTGATGGTCACGTAGCCTGTCCATAATGATTAAATGTCACGCTGTTAGCTTGCTAACGTCAGCACACGTAACGCATGCTAACGTTATATTACACAGTGTTTAATGATACAGTCTATTATCTCCCTATTACTCTAATCTTTCCTGCTTATCGCTCAAACAAATGATTAATTTCTATATTAATATCGGTACTCTTTTAAGATACTTTCATCAGTTACCGGAGGCCACTGTCTAACATCATCAATCCAGCTATTCATGATGCTGTCATTGTAGAGAGTCAGTTCACAATGACAGCATCATGAATTGATGACTGACACGTCACCGCAGCAATGGCGCTGCCGCAAGATGGCGGCATACACAAATCGCTCGCCGAATTCGTCTATAGGCCGAGGTCCCTAATAAACACACCAAAAACAATAGGGTCCTCGCCCTTCAGCCGAGGTCCCTAATAATAATAATAAACGTACCAAAAACAATAGGGTCCTCTGCCTTTGGCTGAGGTCCCTAATAATATGCAAGAGATTGATACATGAATATATACACAGCAGCGTTTTATCTGCAACACTAATAGTGTCCAATTCTTTCCATTCAGTCACCATCCTGTCCTGTGTTGTACACTGTGTTACACCAGGAGTTTACTGACCTGGCTGGTCACTGCGTTTGCCTCCAGCTGCCCCTTGGCTGAAGTGAGAGAAGTGTAAGACAACCGCTTCCTCCTTTGACAGTCTCTCATACTGGGATGGCAGGGTCTTTGGGGTGGAGATTTTCTGCATCTCCTCAGTAAATGGCACTGGGGTTTCAAACACCTCCATAAAGACAAGCCTCATCAGGTCATCTACAGTCTGTAAAATATTGTATTTAAATATTGATTTCTTTGTGTTTTTAATTTAAGTGCTTCCGTGAATCCACCTTTCTTGTATAAATCGTATAGTAAATGTATAGTAAAAAATTGTGTTACCATAACTATTTCATATTTTTTATCTAATGATTTTATGTTGGTCATAAGAATAAAATTATTTACAAATTACTGGGACGGTTTGTGTCAGGTCCATTTGGCAACCTTCAAGGCCGAGGCCTACAGCTAAGCACTGGGTGTACAGCCTAATTAAAGCTCCTACAACGATCCACTCCACACTTAAACACTCAGTGGAAGCTTCTTTGTTTTTAAATAACATAACAATGCATAAAGCATACTTACAGATTGTGAAACTGAATCTGCCCCATCTTTTAGGAGTAACTGTTGCCAGTTTGTGGAGCAGTCCTCAGGAAAATGGAGTGAAATAATAAAATGTCTGGGTTATATTGTTTAGGAATAATGTTGAAAATGAAGTCCAACTACTTATTCTTCATCTCTTCGTCCTCTGGCAGTCCAAAAAAGGTAATTTGCGGTTGCACTGAAAAAAGCAGTGTCTCCTCAACAGCAGGGCGCGGCTCAGTGGCCATGTGTTACATGGTGACGCAACCAAGTTACCAAAGTAAAGGCCAGATTGCAAACAAGGCGTTTCAGGCAGCTAAGGAGCTGTGTGTCTGTGAGGAGAGAGAGCTCTCTTTAGCCTGGACTTTGGGCTTTTTTACTTTGCAGATCATGTAGATGCATGAAAATGCTTTACAAAACGCTTAAGAGGGAAAAACCCCAAAAGCACAATAGGTCTACTTTAATTTTTTTTACACACCATTGGATAAGTCACTGCATCTCCCAAAAGAACAGCATGGCTGAATTTCAGCCAAACATTGTTCAAACAGAGCAGCTAATGTTGCTGCAGTGAAAAATTAGTGGAGTCAGATGCCTGACTAGGCAGATGCGTCATATTCTATCTGGTAACATGACTGTTTACATATGGCATGTGCTTTGTCTGTTATCCCGTATTTTCTCCATAATAAAAAATATTTCTGCACTGCTGATTTATTACAAAATAAGCATTCTCAGAACCCATCGGCTGTATTTGGCGTCTGACTTCCGGCAGACGGCGATACAGCCTCTGGGGGCAGACCCCCAATTTTTTGGCATTCCATTTTGAGGAGGCGAATTTCCGTTTCCGACTTCCATTTATATATAAGTAAATATGCTGAACCACTGCGATGGATTCAGAGTTTGCAGTGATGCCATTTATGTTCCGCCATGGTAGTTCACCGCACGGACCGTTTAACCTGGCAACAACTGCAGCCGGCTCAAATGTGATTGGTCAATATCATGTGGACAACAAACAGCCTACAACCGGAAACCAGGGCTCCCCCGCTCTTCTTCTGGAGGCAAGATCTCCGGGGTTTGCCTCTATATACAGAGTCTACATTCAGTGAATGTAGAGCATCTTTGGGATGTGCTGGAGAAGGCTTTGCGCAGCGGTCAGACTCTACCATCATCAATGCAAGATCTTGGTGAAAAATTAATGCAACACTGGATGGAAATAAATCTTGTGACATTGCAGAAGCTTATCGAAACAATGCCACAGCGAATGCGTGCCGTAATCAAAGCTAAAGGCGGTCCAACGAAATATTAGAGTGTATGACCTTTTTTTTTGGTGGTGACTTTTTTTTTGGCCAGGCAGTGTATTTTGATAATACCTTCATTTTCAGATTCTTCTTGGACATACTCAGGAGAGTCATCCCTGTCATGCTCGAGTGATTCTTAAATAAAGAGAAACAGCTTTAGTACACTGAATGGCGTAACTCGGTGTTGCAAAAAGTTTGCAGTGGCTGACTTAACCCTATTTTTCCCTCCACAAACCTTCACTTGTGCTGACACTTGTCTCTGCCTCTGCCCCAGTTGCCCTATCATACCTCACTTAAGCGATTGCACAAAGCTCCTCTAAATAGAGAGACATATCTATCCTGAAAGAAAACAGTGCATACATCAGACACATAAGATGTTGATGAATACATCTCGGTCAGAAATCTAATGTACAAGTTAATAACACTGTCGTGATCCAAGGCGATGCTAGGATAGCAAAGCTAGGCTACTTAGGCTAGCGTCGGCTGCTGTAATAACTGACAGTTATTAACGGTATAAAGCATCTGTTTAACGTTACGGACAAATCGTCTGATATAGAGGCATCAATAGTGGAGGTTGATGGCAGTTTGTCAGACAGTTGTCAAACATTAAGTTTATGGTCATACTTTACCTTAAAGGAATACTTTGACGATTTGGGAGTTATGCCCTTTCTCTATCATTTTCATAGTGAGACAACATGATCGATATCTTTTTTGTGTCTGTACGTCCACTGGCTGAGTCTCAGTGGTTAGCATTGCGGCTTAGCTTAGTGAATACAATTGAAGTCTATAGGGGGTCAGTAGCCTGCTCGGTAAAAGTGAACAAATAAACATTACAGAAACCCTGAAGCTGGTATTTCTGCATGTGCATTTAAAATAAACATGTTTAAACATTTATTTGAAAAACAAGAGTCCTTTTTAGTCGTTTTAGAATAAGTTTGATACATGGAAGTATAGTGTGTTTACGTCCTGCGCTGTGATCCATGGAGGGATACACCGGTGAGCAGGTACAGGCACAGACGTAGCCTGTAAACAAAACAAAACCTCTAAGATGTCAGGTGGTGCAACTGTCCGAGCAAGTGAGCAGACTAAGAAAACTATTAAAAATGTTACTTTAAATAATGATAAATTCAAAATAAAATATTCTGGCATTATTTTATGTTTGAAGTCTTTTGGATAATGTTTTTTTCTAATATCAATAGTTTTAAAGCTGTTAAAATGACTGCAAAACTTTTGTCCAGCAATTTACATTTCCTAAATGTCAGGGTGGTGCAACCATAAACATTGGACTTTTATTTTGAAGTGAAGAGACAATAGCTGTAAACAGGATGTTGCATCAGCCAGGGGACCCCAAGTGATCTTGGGACAAAGCTAAAAGGTTTGTAGATCTCTGTCAAATACTGATAAAAATAACTACTTTCAACTCATATGTAGGCTGGTATGCTTCCCATGTCAGGTGGTACAACCAATGTAAAACTAGAAAAATGTTATTTTATCATAAAACTCTTTATTTTTTAAAGAAGTGGTCTGTTTGAACTTCATGACAAGGGTAGAAGCTAATGCTAGCATCCAAACAGAAGCCTGTTTAATTTGAGATTAGTTGCAATAGTCAGGTAGTGCAACCAGTTAGTCAGGTGGCAGAACTGCAAGGAATGTCACTATATAATGCTATTCAAAGCTCTAAGATTATCCATGACACTTCTAAAATGTTTACTAGTTTTAAATTTAAAGATATTACACACTTTAAAACATTTCACATGATAATTTGTACATTATAGATGCCACTATCAACTAAAGAAAAATCAGCATGACACAGGGCGCGCATTAACAATGATCCAGCTGCAAGGGAAGCATATCTTGCAAAAAGAAAAGAGAGGTAATACATCTAGACACAACACAACAGTTCATTTTACAGTTATTATTATAATTATATTAGAACTTTCAGATTCTTAAATGGGAATTTGTCAGTTTATCAGTTCTTGTGTTTTATAGTTATCAGAAGAGGAAAAGAAAGGGAAAAATTGTGAAGCCCCCTATCAGCCAACTGTCTAAGCAAGAAAAGGAAAAAATGAGGCAACAGTGGAGGCAAGATCAGAGAAAGCACAGGGACAGGGAAAGGGCCATGAAGGAAATCTTGAATTTCACACCCGAGTCAATAGAACCCTCAGCAGAGCTTGAACCTAACCCTCCCAACAAGGATGAACCTAACCTTGAACCTAACCCTCCCAACAAGGATGATATTGTCAGTGTAGATACACCTAAGGCATCTTCAACACCACAAAGAAAAGCATGCAGTAGATGGAAAAGAGAGAAAGCAAAGTTGCGCAGGAAAATGCAAAAAATGAAACGAGAAGTGGAAGCTGCCAAAAGAGAGTCTGAAAAGTTAAGAAAACGAATAGAAAGATTAAAGAAAATGAAGCCTAAAAAGCAAAAGGCTAAATCTACTGAAGGAAACAGATCAAGTCCAGTGGCCATCCAGAGAAAAGAAAGAGTTGTAGACTTCCTCTGTCGAGATGAGAACAGTCGCTTACTGCCAGGGAACACAGTCACAAAAAACAAAAACAAACAACAGAGACGTGTATTAGTTAAACCCCTCACTGAACTCCACCTGCAGTATAATTCTGAAGTGCAAAAGGCTCTTACAGACAGTTTGTTCGATATTGTCCATTTTTTGTAACGCAGCCAAAATTATCAGACAGGAGTACATGTGCGTGCTTAGACCATGAGAATGTCAAACTCTTGAAAAAGAATTTTTATTTGCTCAGCACCATTCCCTTCCTCTCAGGCTTCCGGCAGGTGACATGGAACTTCTCAGAGAAGTCCCATGGAAAAGGCGCCCCCGATGGAGTTGGCGGTGCACTGCTGACTCTGCTGTCCAAAGGGGTGAAGATGTCCAGACCCCAGAAGATTTTTACAACCTCCTAACAGAAAGGAAATCTGATGTCAAGTTCTTCTGGGTGACTGAGGAGGACATCAGAAGACTTGATGAAGCGGTCCCTGAGGTTGTGCCTCCTGTAAAGGGAACTTTGGCGATGCACCAATTAATCTCCACTGAACCAGGGAAAGTCATGCACAGAGAGATCTCCTGCTTCTGTAGCAGACCAAATATCTGCCAATGCCACAATCCCATAATGGTCAACCTCCAAACAGCCAGTGCCCAGGCCAGTGCCCGGGCCAGTGCTCAGGCCAGTACCCATGAGAGCGCCCATGAGAGCAGTGATCTAAATGGAAAGTTTATCATGGTGAATTATGAAGGTCAGCCATTTGTGGGGCAGGTCCTTCAAGTAGTTGGGGAAGAGATTGAGGTGAGCTGCATGCAGCAACTGGGAGGAAAAAATGCATTCACTTGGCCACATTGTGCTGACATCATTTTTTTCTACGCAGCTGAAGTGCGCAAAGTGATTGCAGAGCCAGAACCTCTCAATTCACGGCACACACGGCTAATGCATTCAGACTGGGAATACTTTAATACACAAAACTGAGATGAGATATTGTTTACCAATGTTGACCCAACATTTGAAAATGTTCCGATTTTGTTAAAAGATACTTCACTGTTGCCATTTAGAATAGTGTTATAGTGTTGTAGTGTTGTATCAAATGTAACCTTATGTGAAGTGTTTTTGATGGGTTAGGGTTAGAGTTAGGTTTATGTCTCTATTTAAGAAAACTTAAATAGAGACTGATGACTAAAACACATTATTATTTTAAATGAAAATGCATTTTTTTCAGCATATTTCATGTCATAACTAATGTTGTCAGGTGGTACAACCAATATTCGTCAGGTGGTGCAACCAATTTAAACCAATAAATGATAGGTTAAAGTGACCAAATGGTTTCTAAATGTAATGTGTGTAGTTATTATACTGAATATATGAATTTTTTTTTTTCCTGACTTTAAATGTAAAATTGGATGTTAATGATACTTAACACCTGACCTGCAGAATGCAAAATCTTAAATTATTGTAAAAAAAAACCCCACAATGATAAAATAATAATGTGTTACCTAGTGTAGACACCCTAAGGGATAGTTGCCAAATCTTTAAATCTTTAAAATATATATATATATGTGTGTATATATATATATATATATATATATATATATATATATATTATAAATATTTGGTTGCGCCACCTGACATTTTTTTTTGTCATGAAGTTAAAAATACTGTTAAAAAATGAGTTAAAACTGTTAGAAAATTTATTCAATAAATAAGACTTGTTCAAACACATTGTTCTGGACTCAAAAATATGCACTACATCTATATTGAAAATACTTTTTAAAAATACCTTTTTAGAAGCTTTATTTGTCATTGACCCTTATTTAGCCCTACGATATCTCTGGACTATAGTAGCTGCAATGGACGGCTTTGAACACCATTTTGAAGAGTTTCATGTAGCGGACACAGATCCAGAGCCATACCTGTTTGAATCGGAGTATACAGATGAGGAACTCCAGGTGTTGGATGCTGAGCCGGCAAGAAGACAGGCTGAATCCTCTGAAGCGGCGCAACAGCAAGGGGCCGAGGGGAGACAGAGGTCAGGGGAGGATTGTGGTGGTATAGCTGCGGGGCTTGCCAACCTATGCCTACGGAGGTGGAATCATTTTGCTGCACAGAATGGGATTCGGTGCTACCATCGTTGGGGAGGCTAGAGATATATCATCATCATCATCATCATCAGGAAAACCGCAGCAGAGAGTGCATCACAAGGAGTGAAAACTTTGCAGCAATCACTAATCCTGGCGTGATTGAAACATTTTTTCATGTTCCTTAAGATAAACTGTAAAAAACGCCCCAGGCCTGCAGGAGCTGATGGACAGCTTTCAGTCGAGTGAGTAATATCGCTTTATAATGCACATTTTCGTCTCTTTGTTTGCTTTTACCGAGTGACCTAGCGTACCTGTCCCAGAGCCAGCTGCAGCTGTTGCTCACCGGTGTATCCCTCCGCGCAGGGCGTAAACCCACTATAGTTCCGTGTATCAAACTTCTTCTAAAACGACTAAAAGGGACTCTCGTTTTTCGAATAAATGTTTGAACGTTGATTTTAAATGCACGTGCAGAAACACCAGCTTCAGGGTTTCTGTAACGTTTATTTGTTCACTTTTACGAGTAGGCTACTGACCCCCTATAGACTTCAATTGTATTCACTAAGCTAAGCCGCGATGTTAACCGCTGAGACCCAGCCACTGGACATACAGACATAAAAAAGATATTGATCATGTTGTCTCAATATGAAAATGATAGAAGAAGGGCATAACTCCCAAATCGTCTGAGTATTCCTTTAACAGTGAATGATACTGGTGTTTCACTTCCACAGACGCTATTCCCCAACAGTGGGCGGGGCAGTAAGACCGGACGTGGGAGATACGTGCTGTTTTGATTGACACTTCTGACATCCAATGGAGATACGTTTTAAATAGATGATGTCGTAAAGCGTTTTTCCATTGGTCATGTAGATACCCAACACATCAGTTGCTAGGGAGGAATGCGGACATGCCGTACACTGTGGAATGTCAAAAACGTCAAAAGTGGAGATACATGCTTTTTATCGGACAGCGACGATTTGCATTCTCAACTCTGAAAATGTCAGCTCTCCACCCTACAATGACAAATCACATTACCCTGTCAACCATCACGTCACCCTCTGTTCTGGCTTGTACCAACATTAGCTTAGGCAGGTTGGGATCTTCTGCTTTAATTAATGCAGGAGGGGGAAAATGAGTCTAGATCCAATTATCAGTATGTGTATGTGTAACAGGCCATCATCAAAACTGTATCAAAACTGATAAGGTTCTGACTTTAGATATCAAAATCTTTTCTTGTAATTCAAGTTTTTATTTCTTTTATCTTTGGTGTTTGACAGTACAACATTTTACACTGTGAGACATTTCTTGTTATACACACTACACTATACTACTACCATCAGTGGTATAGAAAAACAAAAATAAAATAAAAATTCAGTATAAATAAAACCACTCGTATAAAGGACATGTTGACAGTTAAAAAACGAGGAAGAATACCCATACAGCAGATTATAATGTTGGATCCACTCAGAGGAAGGTATTCATGCTGCAGGCTCATCAGGCAGTGTGATGTGAGTCCAGAACAAGTCCCAGATTGGTGCCTTATTCTTGTTTCTATTGTTCATCCTGTTGAGCATAAGTTTGTATGAAGCTGTTTTTATCACTATGTTTACCCATTCTTTCAGTTCAGGGGGTTTGGGTGTTTTCCATAGTTTAAGTATTGTCCTGACAGCTGTTGTAATCCCTGCCATGATTACAGAGAATTCTCCACTTGATTTGTTGTGTGTAGCATATATATCACCGATACACACTATTTACACTACTGGACCAGTTCTAGGTTCTAATGGAGTGGGGTAACAAATACAATTGAGCCAGAGACCAGGTGATTTAAATGCAAAAGCCAGCACTTTACTGGAAGTAAACAAAAATAAAAACATTCGCAGATAACATCTGAATCAGTCAATAACCTGCAGGTACCAAAAATAAGTTTCATTCACTTACACCTCTTTTCCTCACCTCAGTTCTCTCCTAGGTTAGAGATAATTTAGTTCAGGCAACCCACCCTAGTTAGATGGTTTATTTAGTTTAGTTTAGATAGTTTAGTTATGTTAGACCAGTCTGTAACTATCTTATTTAAAGGTTAATTTATTTTGGTTCAATTATCTTCCGGAGTTAACTCTTTTTTACCTCTTCTCACAGGTAAGAGAATAATTACACATGTCTAAATCAAAATGAAGTGTAACACTTATACCTCTAATCACAACAATGACAATTATGAAGAACAAAATACAAAATGCAACACTTCAATTCAGAGTTCAAAGTTCAGTTTCTGTGTACTTCAGTTCAGAGTTCAGTTTCCATGTACTCCAGATCAGTTAAGAGTTCAGTTTGAAAAGAAGAAAAAAATGTAATCCAGTACTCCTACCGCTCTGGTAGAGAGTTTACCAAAAGTCCATCCTCGCACAACGGATCCTCTCACTTGCACGATGAAGATGAACTCTTGTCTTTAGAAACAAAGTCTGCGGGTCTGGCTTGCCATCTTGTGTCCTGGGCGTGGGTGTAGTCTCCACGCACACACACACTCCACAGAAGAAACTCCTCTTTAAGTTCAAACTTCAACAGAATAACACAAAAAAAACCTGACCTGTACAACAGGTCATAAGAAAAATAAATCAGTTTTGTCAATATAATTCAAATCAATAAAGTTTTACAATTACTGTGCATTGTAACGTTAGTGCTAGTTGTTTAACGAGACCGAAAATGGCGATGACGGGAGCAGCATCTTTCATCTCGCATCTCCGTCTTTTAGACATAAAAAACTTAACTTCTCCTCCCAACATAATATAACCCTCTTTTCAATTGACAACACAACATGCACTTTCAATTGGTTCCCTTAATAAACCGAAAATATTAGCAGCTAAACAGCTTGTGTTAATAGCTTTCACCACACAGTTGCAACGTGAAAATGGTATGACAATAAAGTAAGTTCAAACTCACCAAAACCGTTGTGGTTTGATTAGATATGGCTCTTGTGAATCACCAACCATGTAGTTATTATTTTTCAGGTCTTTAACCACTCTCTGGAAAAACATTCATTTGTTCGTTTTTCTGCTATTCTCATCTGCTCTCAGGTCCGTTCTGCACGTATGCTGTGTCACACCAGGGTCATAGGGCAAAGGACCATGAATCTCTTAAAGGGACAGTACCGTTAAAGCATTTTATATAGGGCTATTTTTAAACATTCCCATGAAATTATCACACCATTTTTTAGTGACTCTTATTCAATCAAATGTGACATTTTAACTGTTTTAACTTACTTATGCATTTTAATGAATTGTTTGCATTTATTCATATTTTACTGTGGGTTACATGTGTAGTTGGCTTCTGTCCCCAAATAGGCATCCTCTGGGAGATGATGGTATGTCACTTCCCAGCCAGTTGCTCAAATTGTCCACAACTGTCTTCCAGAAAGGTTGAATGACAGGGCACTCCCTGATGCAGTGTAACAGAGTACCTATGTCTTTCTGACATTTCCAACACAGGTAATTATTTGTTATACCTGCTCTGCTGAGTCTGTGTGGTGTCTAGTAATACCTGTGTGCTATTCTGTATTGTGTAAATTTCCCTTTAGCTTCCCTAATGTATTTCCCATTATTAGATATAATTCTCAGCCATTCCTCGTCACTCATCAGGCATCCCAAGTCTTTCTCCCATATTGTTTTCAGGCTCTGACAGCCATCGCTGAGTAGTTGGTTGGTTGTTCTATAAAATATAGAGGCCCAGTGGCACTCAGCAGGTAACGTGAGATAGTCCATGACGTGGTTTCCATCCTTGTACTGAATCCTGGAGGTAATACAGTCCCTGCTTCACTGTATACCTCTTTCAATATTGGTGCCAGGATATCTATATACTGCTTTTAACATTCCACAGGGAATCCGTCGAGGCCCGGTGACTTCCCTGATTTCATACATGAAACCGCATTGCTGATTTCATTCTCTGTTATTAAACTGTCTAATAATTCCACTTGATCAGGTGCCAATCTAGGCAGATTAATATTAGAGAAAAATTCTGTCAATTCTTCTTGTTTGGGATTGATGTCTGATGTATATAATTCTTTGTAGAACTGTTGTAAGACCTCATTTATTTCCTTTGTCGAAGAATCTATTTTATCACCTTTCTTAATTGCTGGTATTATAGGAATTTTGTTGCTTCAGTTGCCTGGCAAGTAACTTGCCTGTCTTCTCTCCCCCTTCATAGAAATTTGTCCCCAGTCTAAATAAAGCATATTCCACTTTTTGTTATAAATTTCTTGCAGTTGAAACTTAAGCTTACATATATCTCGATATAGTTTATCTGAGAAATTTTTTGATAGTTCTATTTCCTGATTTCTAATTTCAGTTTCCAATTCCTTTACTCTCTTCATATCCTCTTTTTTTCTTTTTAGACGAATGTGCTATCATTTTCCCCCTAATGTACGCTTTTGATGTTTCCCATTCCATTGCTTTTGAGCTTGCACTGCCAGCATTAATTTCAAAAAAAGATATAAGGTCGCCCTTCAACAGCAGGTTGAAGGATTCATCCTGTAATAACGATGTATTCATTCTCCATCTACCTTTTTTCTCAGTGTCAGTATTTATGTCAATACTTAGCTCTACTGCTGCATGATCTGAGAGAGCCATTGCATTAATTTTACAATTTACAACTTATTTTATTATAGTGTTTGATATCAAAAACATATCAATCCTGGAATAGGATCGGTGGCAGTGTGAGAAAAAAGTATATTCCCTTTCACTGTGATTTATCAGTCACCGTATGTCCACCAATCCCATATCCTCACTGATCATATGTATTGCAGCTCTATCCTTAGACGTTATTGGGCCACTAAATTTGCTCCTATCTAAAAAGGGGTCTGAAACTTGATTAAAGTCTCCTGCCAGTATTATCTGACCCTCCATTCCACCCAGTGTCTTACTTACTTCGTGGAAAAAATTTGGGTCTCCCTTGTTCGGTGTTGCAAAGTGTCATCTTAGCCCCATTTATCAGCGCCTGTATGCATACCATTCTGCCCTCATCATCTTTAATCTCCTTTAGTAAAATAAAACTCAAGTTTTTGTTCACCAGTACAATTACCCTGTTCCGTTTACTAGAGAAAGAACTATGAAAAATATGTCCAACTCAACCACGTTTCAGTTTGACTGCTTCTTCTTTTACAAAGTGTGTTTCTTGTATGAAAGCGATGTCAGCCTTATTATGCTTCAGATAAGTCAATACCTTCCCTCTTTTTGCAGGATTTCTGCAGCCATTAATGTTCCAGCTTATGCATGTGACATAATTCCTAGCCATATTCTACGTATGAAAGAAAAAATACCTTGTGAAATTCTGTTTAAATCAATATTGCTATGTCCCTTATTAGTGCTTCATGTAATTTTAACATCTCACTTGTCTTGCTGCTAGTTTTGTCTGTCATCACCAAAAGCAACTCTATGCAAACCAGCTTGTGAACAGTGGTGTAAACTTTAACACTTTTATAATAAGTACAATACATAAAGCTAAACTTAAACAAGCCCCACAAAATGTTAGTTGAGGCCCCTGGCTTTTCTCCAGCCATGCTAAAACAAAAGAAAAACAAAACAAGAAAGAAAAATAACGGACGTTTTGGTCCGTGGGGTATTACACCTCTAGCCAACTCTCTCTGGCTTTCCGCTCAGAAGGTACAGTATCAAACTCAAACCCCCACTAATGTATGTTACACATTGTCCACTTTTAAATCAGTCTATTTCTCATTGTCCTTGTTACCCTTCATTGTGCAATACTTCTGCTTTTAGATAGAGCACTCGTGCTTACCCATCTGCATTGCAGTTCATTTTGATGAATTTTTCTGCCTCCTTGGCTCTCGTGAAGCTCCGGTTTTTCCCCTTCCAAGTAAATCGCAGATTTGCCAGGTGGGCCAGCGTCTATCTCACATTAAGCTGCTGTAGTGTTTTCTTTGCGGCTGTAAAGGTTTTCCTCTTCACTGCCAATTCCCTCGACATGTCTGGAAACACGGAGAGTCTCAGTCCTTCCCACTCAAGCCCTCGTTTTTCTCTGACAGCTTTCAAAACTTTCTCCCTTGCTGACTGCCATAAGAATCTGATCAGCACCGGTCTGGGCGGCTGGTCCTCGTTGGGGATCGGGGCGAGTGCTCGGTGTGCCCTCTCTATTTCAAATTCACCTCCGACATCAACTCCAAGCCAGTCGCTCAGTATTTTCTTCACGCAGCCCTCCATTGTGCCGTTCGTCCCGTAGGTTTCTTTCAGCCCCAGTTACCTCATGTTATTTCTCTTGCTGTGGTTTTCAAGCATTTGAATACGATCCCATAAAACTTCCATCCTCCTTTAACTGTGTTCTCCGTTGCTCACAAGCCGCTCAGTGGTGTCCTCCAGGTGGGAAATCCGCCCTTCCGCCTCCTCCAGTCTTTCTTGTATGCCGTTCACCGTGTTTTTTAATTCATTTGTTGTTTCTTTAATGGTTAGTATGTCAGCTGCCACTCCTCGCAGCATAGTGCTCATCTTGGAGATTTCGGCAAACATATTCTCCAGGCTTACAGCTTTTTCGGCAGATTGCTTTTCTAGCTGCGCCGGCGAAATTGAAGTTACTTTTTCTTCAGTCGGCAGGGGGGGTTTCCTGGTAGAAAATACTTCGACGTGGTCGCCATTGGGGTCCAAAAAACTCAGTCTTCTCTGGGGTCCACGACCTATACCTATTTTGCTAAAAGTTTGTGGGTTGTCATGCAGTAAAATATCGTAAATATTGGTGGGTGAGTGGAGCTCATCTACTGCGCCGCCATCTTGCTCAGCGTACCCATGTGACTCCTAGATATCAAATTCAAATTAATCTTTGGGGAATGGAAATTATCCTTGAAATTGCTCCAGCTGCAAGACTGGCTCTCCCATGTCTTTGCTGGATTGTACCACTTTGCAGATGATATGGGGGGTGGAGATGGGGGTGAGGGTATTTTGCAGTTAAATACATCCATCCATTTTCATACGCTTATCTGGGGCCGAGCAAAGCACCCCTCTCCCCAGCAACGATTTCCAGCTCCTCCTGGGGGACCCCAAGGTGTTCCCAGGCCAGACGAGATATGTAATCCCTCCAGCGTGTTCTGGGTCTACCCCGGGGCCTCCTACCAGTGGGACGTGCCCAGGACACCTCCAGCGGGGAGGCGCCCAGGAGGCATCCTAGTCAGATGCCCGGACCACCTCAACTGACCGCTTTTGATGCGAAGGAGCAGCGGCTATACTCCGAGCTCCTTCCGGATGTCTGCGCTCCTCACCCTACCTAACCTAACCTTCCGGCTCAGCTCCCTCTTCACCACGACAGACTGGCGCAGCGCCTGCATCACTGCAGAAGCCGCACCGACCCGCAGATCCATCTCATGCTCCATTCTACCCTCACTAATGAACAAGATCCCGAGATACTTGAACTCCCTTGCTCGAGGCAGTAACTCTCCCCCAACTCGGAGAGGATAATCCACCGGTTTACGGCAGAGAACCATGGCCTCAGACTTGGAAGTGCTGACTCTCATCCCAACTGCTTCACACGCGGCTGCAAAACACCTCACCTTCGTGGAGCCCAACACCCACTGAGAACATGTTTGACTTTACACCAAGTATGCAGATACAGCACTCACTTTGGTCAAACAGGAACCGGATGGCTCATAGGAGTGAGCCTGGCACCCAGTACTCCCGCAGTACCCCCCACACGACCCCCCGAGGGAGGAATGCAGTCATAAGCCTTCTCCAAGTCCAGAAAGCACAAGTAGACTGGATGGGCAAACTCCCACAACCCCTCCAGCAGCCTCGCAAGGGTAAACAGCTGGTCCACTGTTCCATGGCCAGAATGGAATCCGCATTGCTCCTCCTGAATCTGAGGTTCCACAATCAGTTGGAGCCTCCTTTCCAGCACCGTGGAGTAAACTTTACCCAGGAGGCTGAGCAGTGTGATGCCCCTATAGTTGGAGCACATCCTCCAGTCCCCTTTTTTGAAGATGGGGACCACCACCCCGGTCTGCCACTCTGCAGGCACCATACCCGACCTCCATGCAGCAGTGAAAAGGCGTGTCAGCCAAGACAGCCCAACCGTGTCCAGAGCCTTAAGCATCTCAGGGCAAATCTCATCCACACCCGCTGCCTTGCCACTGGGGAGCTTTTTAACTACTTCAGCAACCTCTGCCAGGGATATGGGCGAGAGTTCCCCTGAGTCTTCAGGCTCTGCCTCGTTCATGGTGGATGTGATGGCCGGGTTCAGGAGGTCCTCAAAGTGCTCCTTCCACCGTCCGACGATGTCCCCAGTTCGGGTCAGCAGTTCTCCCTCTCTGCTGAGCACAGCCTGAGACAAGCCCTGCTTTCCCTTCCTGACTCAGCTAACGGTCTGCCAGAACTTCCTTGAGGCCAACCGAAAGTCGTCCATAGCCTCCCCAAACTCCTCCCACACCCAGGTATTTGCTTCAGCAATGCCCATAACTGCAGCCCTTCTGGCCAACCGGTGCCTGTCCGCTGCTTCAGGAGACCCCTGGGCCAGCCAGACCCGAAAGGCCCCCTTCTTCAGCCTTACGGCCTCCCTTACCGCTGGTGTCCACCAGCGGGTTCTTCGGTTGTCGCCACAACAGGCACTGACAACCTTCTGACCACAGCTCCAAGCAGCCGCCTCAACAATGGTGCATTTGAATATGGACCACTCAGACTCCATGTCCCCAACCTCCCCTGGGATGCATGAGAAATTCTGAGGTGGGAGTTGAAGACCTCATGGACAGGGACCTCAGCCCGACGTTCCCAGTTCACCTTTACTACACGTTTGGGTTTACCAGGTCTGTCCAGTAGCCTCCCCAGCCATCTGATCCAACTCACCACCAGGTGGTGATCAGTTGACAGCTCTGTTCCTCTCTTCACCCAAGTGTCCAAGACTCAAAGCCACAGATCTGATGATACAACCACAGTCATTGATCTTTGGCCTAGAGTGTTCTGGTACCAGGTACACTTATGAACCTCCCTGTGCTCGAACATGGTATTTGTCCATGACTTGCATAGAAGCCCAATAACAAAACACCACTCGGGTTCAGATCAGGCAGGCCTTTCCTCCCAATCACCCCCCTCCAGGTTTCTCTGTCATTCCCCACGTGAGCGTTGAAGTCCCCCAGGAGAACTATGGAGTCCCCAGCCGGAACCCCTTGAAGGGAGGTTGCCAAGAGACTCCGCACTGCTGTTCGGTGCATACGCACAAACAACAGTCAGAGACCTTCTCTTTGCGACCCGCAGTCGCATTGAGATGACCCTCTTGTTCTCTGTGGAGAACCCCAACCAGCAGGGCTCAGCTTGTGAGTATCCCCACACCCACCTGGTGCCTCTCACCTTGAGCAACCCCACCAGCCCCTCTCCAGGAGTTTGGTTCCAAAACCAGTGCTGTGCATGGAGGTGAGCCCAACTTTATCTAGTTGGTACCGCTCCACCTCCCGCACCAGCTCCGGCTCCTTCCCCACCAGAGAGGTGACATTCCACTTTCCCAAAGCCAGTCCGTGACGCCAGGGGTCAGCACGCCAGGGGCCCCGCCCCATCCTGCCACCCTGCACACAGTGCACCTGCCCCCGATTTCTGTCCCTGCGGGTGGTGGGCAACGGCTCCATGTAATCTCTTCGGGCTGAGCTGGACCTGGCTCCGTGGCCTAAGGCCACCAGATGCTCGCTGGCGAGGTCTCCCCCCAGGTCTGGCTCCAGGAGGGGGCCCCGGTGTCCCCATACCAGGTGAGGGGCTCACCTCCCAAAAAGTCCATGTCGTTGAGGTCTTTGAAGACCAGTTAAATCCTAAAACTTATAAATAATGGTCAGAATAAAGGAATGAATGTTGAATGTTTTCTCCATAATCATAAAGGTGTTAATGTAATGGCGGATTCTCACCAACAGTTGTTGCAAAGAGAAAGTCCAGCTTTGTGTTGCCATTATAATTTATTTTGTGTCTTTGGCTGTAGAAATCTTTTATCCTATCATGTTATTACTGTTAAATTCACTCGTATTTGTGATTGAAAAGTGAGATGAGGAGATGTTGGATGGATGTGGATGAAGGCTGACAATAGTTTTAACTTGTAAGCACTAAATGTATAAAGATTTGAACACAGTAACTCAAAGCCTCACTTTCTGGCAGCCTTTAGATGAACTTGCATGGCTAAACTCTTTGAATACTTGGATTGGTTGCATCTGATGCTCTGAAGTCGCTTCTTTGTTTTTCTTGTTAGTTTTCATTAATGCTCACTAATTAGCACTCATGAGGTAGCTATCTTAACTTGTCAAAACAATGGAATAGTATGAAAAGCAGCAAAAAGCCCATGATTGCACCATTTATTTTTCTTGGTCAAACACTGTATCTGCAGACTGCTGCATAGCTGCAATCAAAGCCTCTCATTAAGATTTATTTAACTAGGAAAAGGCTATTTGAGAATACAAATCTCCTGTACAAGAGTGTTTCACACTGCAGACAATCAGTCAAAACACAGAATATGACCACAGACTATTATCTGAGCTCCTCACAGTGTGAACACAACAAACAGAGGCACCACACAGGGAAAGGAATGTATTCATGTAGTCAATAACTGTAATACAAAGGTATGTGTTTCTAATGTACATGTTGTTATGTATCTAAAATTAAATATTTAAATTCTACACTATATACTTCTATAAACTATAAACTTCTTTTAATCTTTTTCAGAGAAAAATAGTGTATTTTGTTCCACCTATACATTTTTATGACAGTTTTAATTACTAGTGACTTTGCAGCATAAAAAGCCTTTTTACTATATATGATACATCATAATTCCCTCTCTAAGTTCTATTTCAAAGTGCTGTGAAAACATCAAGTCTCTCCTTCAAACAACTGTATTTATTCAAGTTTCTACCCAAAAGCTACATTTTACAAGATTACATTAAACACATCATGAGAACGTTACAATTTTTCTTTGCCCAATAGTCATTTTTACTGAGTAGATCTTGAACGTGTCACTCCGTACTGTGGCTTGACTAAACCTTTCGTGATGTTCTTATATGTTGCTGGGAGGGGTGGTGGATGAAACCCTAGACTTTCATCCAGGAGCCCGCTCTTTGCTTCCTGAATGAGTGGTGAGCCAAACCATGAATGTTTTTCTAAACCTAACTACGTGCTTTTCTTGACATCCCGCATTGGTTGCGGCATCTTGGAACATCAACAGCTGACACAAAGCCTGAACTACAATGCATTCCTCTGCATTCTAATACATACTGTAAAGGGCTCTCTCACCTCCCTCACAACACATGAATGATGAGAGTTAAAGTTGGAATCATTATCATATCACCAGCTGCGTTGAATTATCTCTGTATTGATGCTGAATGTGTTTAGATTGGACAGTGTTTTGCCACTTGTGTCTCTTATTTGGGTATGATCAGACATGCACTGTGGCTTCATGGATGTAGACAGGAGGAATGGATGCTAAATAAGTCTCTCTTTCTCCACCTCGTCTCTAACTGGCTGCTGGTCCCTGTGTGATGATTAGTCCCATCCCGAGGGGAAGATGAGTTAGCAGAAGCAAACTCTCTCTAATGAGCTAAGCTCTGCCCCTCTCTACCGTCCCTCCTGCATCCCCGCGTTCCATCCCCATCCCTCCCTCCCTTTGAAGACCCAGGGGTGGTGGGGTGGTCCCGGGAGGGGGACTGCTGCACACCTGTTCTCCCACCCCCCACCCTTCTGTAATCATTGCATTTCTGCACTCCCTTGTCGATGAAGGGGGTATTCCTCCTCTCCCCGCTGGGACGCCAGCCATTGTCTGTTTTTCTTTCTCCCTCCTGTTCCTTCTCTCTGTTTTTCTTATCTTTATCATAATCACTGCCCTCTTGCCACCCCATAGCCATTTTCTGATTCTTGTGTGTGGACATCTGCTGATACTATTTGATATTTTATGGAGTGTATGTCACTAATTTATAAAGTGCAGGTAAAAAATCATATATGTAGTTGAATGGAATATTGCTGGCAGGCTGCAGGAGTGACAAAAGGCCACCTGGCTCCAGTCTGCCCCTCCCTTCCTGTTCCCAAGACAACACTTCCCTCCTGTTAATTAGGGCAAATTTTTGTTTACATAATAAACTTCAGGGTCTCTGATGACAAATGGCATCTTGGGACAAGGGGAGAGGAGGTGCAGGCAGATGTATGTGTGTGTGTGTGTGTGTGTGTGTGTGTGTGTGTGTGTGTGTGTGTGTGTGTGTGTGATGGTAACTCGTGACTGAACAAAACATCCTACATGCTGCCTTACGGCATCAAATTCCCAGAAGCTATTGGGAGAACACGTGTTATGGCGTGGGCTGGGAGATGGGGAGGCCTGATGGGGGTAAGTGGAGCCTGTCCTGCTGCCCCTGGGGTGGGAATATGGCTCAAGACCAAAGTTAAGGCCTGTCTAATTAGTCCAGCGAAGGCTCTGATAACAAATAAACATAGAGGAGGTTTAGGGAGCTCTCCTGGGAGGTGATGCCAGAGTAGATCTATTGGTAAACTGCTTCTGGTGTCCACTGAGTCCTCTTAATAGTGACTCACAAAGGTACCAGAGCAGCATCTCCAGGCTGCACCTATGGGTTCATCATGAAATCCATCTGTTCATTTCACCTCCTTTCCTTTGTAAATAACGTTAATACTTAACTCATCCAAATGTGTGTTATAAACTGTACTCTCTTGAGTAACTTAAGACTAAGTCCATTAAAAACATAGCATTATGTGGCACTTTCAATATTTCAAAGATAGCAGCTTAAAAATCTAAATGACTATGTTAAGAATGTGTTGATAATTAAAAAAAAAAAAGAACCACTGATAAACACAACTCAACAGAATCCGAAATCTGAGTTTGACTCTTCAGAATTGTAAAAAAGTCACCAACAGCTTCAAGTTAGTCTCTCAACTCAGCAGAAGTAAAGTGAATAATAAACAACATATTATTTGAAGATTCTATGCACTAATCAATAGATTGAACTCAGGTCAAATGATGCAAATGACTGCTGTGAGTGTGATTTATGATTTATGATTTTATTAGGATCCCCATCAGCTGATGCAGTATACATCAGCTATTCTTCCTGGGGTCCACACAAAACTTATAACAATAAGAATATACGATCAAAACATAAACAATGACAAAGTAAAATAAAGATTTACACACAAGAAATATCAACAATTAGAATGCACCAGCAACATACAGTACACAAAACATGACATATGACAAGTAATGAAAACCCTCATACAATAAAAAAAAACCAAACAAGTGCCACTACATAACAAAGGAGAAAAACATTTTAAAAGTTAGGTACACTAGAGAATTGTACGAACTAGGGTTGTCATGAGAACTGATACTTTGGTACCAAGTCAATGCCAACACGCAAAAAATACGTTGATACCTGTTTTTTTTTCGGTACCGTAAGTACCGGATACAACTTTGCCCTCAGCGGGCCTTGCCAATTCCTGTCGGAACTGACGGGGGCAGTATATGTGCATCAGTCGGTGCCAAGGACGAGCGCCTAAGAAGAATGCCTGTTCTCCATCGTCTTTGCTAGAAACAATGGCTTTTACAAGTGCTGCTGGAGCTGCAACACCTCGGCTTGTCGAAAAGTCAGGTAGTAGGAGTCGTGTGTGGAGAGGGTCTCATTTACACTGCAAGCGATGCGTTCATGTAGCGCTCTCGAACGGTCGCTGTTTACTCGCGTTTTCATTTCGGCAATCATGTTAACAGGTTAGAGCATTCACACCGCATCCATGCTACGTGCTGCTTGAGTCATGCTGCTTTTCGTGAGCAAGCTCGAAAACAGAAGAGACACCGTTTTTTGTGCGAGTCATGAGCGAGTGGTCACGGTATTGAAAAAAAAAACACGAGTTTGCGTGTGTTGTGACCTCTCTCGGCCCCTGTAGACATCTCCTCCTTGACCATGCGAGACCTGACAGGCACATGTTTAATGTACTTACCCATTTGTAGTGCTAAATATTAATTCTCCAAGCGTTGGAGTAATCAGTGGTGCGCGAACCCGTCCACCCTGGGCTTTGGGTCCAAACTCACTTCTTCTACTTTGGGGTTTATTGGAGATTTGCAAACACGGTGCAGTACCGCCACCAGCTGTTTGGGTGTGGTTTGTATTTTGAAGGGACAGCAGCGGCCGCTGTGTGACTCTGCTTTTTGGTTTTGGTGTGAATACACATGTGCTGCCGCTATGCTTATGGATCGCTGGTGGTGTAAATAAGGCCAAAGTTAAAGTCTGAAACACTTTTAATAAAGTAGTGAATTCAGAAATACATGAGTTCTCTTCTTTTTTTTCTTTTTTTTATCGTGGTATCGAATGGGTATCAAGAATCGTGGAAATTCACTGGCATTAGTATCGACTACTGAAATTATGGTATCGTGACAATCCTCGTACAAACAGCCATGAGATGTAGTTTCGCCTGTTTTTTTCAAACTAGCCTTACTCTGAGTTTTCGAAATGTGATCTGGAAGGGAGTTCCATTCTACAATAGCTCTGTAAAATACTGCTGTCTGAAATTTGTTTTAGCTTTTGGAATTGCATAGTTACCACTAATAGCATGTCTGGTAGGGTATGCATGTGTATCAGCGCTGAGTGTGACCTGCTTATACAGACAGTCAGGAATTCTAAAATGAAAAATGTCTTTTACAAAAGAGAGGAGTGATGTTTTTAGCCTCTCATCTACGTTCAACCAGCCGAGTTGGTTATGCATGGCATTAATGTTAGCTCTTATTGTACAACCAAGGGCAACCCAAGCTGCTCTGTTCTGAGCATGTTGTAGCTTCCCTAGATTAGTTTTTGTTGTTCCTGACCACACCGTTGCACAGTAATCTAATTGTGACAATGCCAGAGTCTGCAGGACTAGCTTTGTCAAGGGTGGTGTTAGAAAAGAAGAGCATCTCTTGACTATGGAAATGTTTCTCCCCATCTTTTGCACCAGTAAGTCTATGTGCTTTGACCATGACAAATTACAGTCTAAAGTTACACCAAGGGGTTTAATAATAATAATAACAATAACTTAATTTGTATAGCACTTTTCAATATAAATAACAAAGTGCTTTACAGCATAAAATATCAGCACACACTCAATATCAACACAAAATACATACAAATTAAACATTACATCAACTTAAACATTACTTCATAAAAGCCTTCCTGTAAAAGTGTGTCTTGAGGAGCGATGTAAAACGAGGGACAGACTCTGAAAACCTGATTTCCTCAGGCAAACCATTCCAGAGTCTAGGGGCCCTGATTGCAAAGGCCCTGTCGCCTTTTGTTTTCAGCCTAGACCTTGGAACAGCTAGCAGGGCCTTATCAGCGGATCTCAGACTGCAAGCTGGTTTGTGTGAGGATAAAAGGTCTGAAATATAGGCAGGGGCTAGCCCAAGTCTGGCCTTAAAAACAAATAAAAGAATCAATCCTAAAATGAACAGGCAGCCAGTGCAGGGATGCTAAAACAGGGGTGATGTGGTCACATTTTTTAGACCTAGTTAAAAGCCGAGCTGCATCATTTTGTACTAACTGTAGATGGTGAAGTGATTTCTGGCTGAGACAGGTATATAAGCTATTACAATAGTCGAGGCGTGAAGAAATAAAAGCATGGATGAGTTTCTCCAAATCTGTGGCTGAGATAAAAGACCTGACTTTGGCTATGTTTCTCAAATGATAAAAACATGTCTGGACCAGTTTTTTTTATATGAAGTTCAAAGTTCAAGTCCTGGTCAAAAATGATGCCGAGGTTTCTGGCTGAGGGTTTTACAAGAGGTGTTAAATCGTCAAGGCTTTCCAAAATTAGTTTTCTTGTTGTGGATGGACCTATAACAATGACATCGGATTTTGACTGATTGAGTTGGAGAAAATTGTCTGACATCCAGTATTTTATTTCTGTGATACAGTTGTGGAGGGCTGCTATATTAGACTGATCACCGGGATTGATTGGGATGTACAACTGTGTGTCGTCTGCATAACAATGAAAATGGACGTTGTATTTACGGATGATGTCACCTAGAGGAAGCATGTAAATGGAAAAGATAATAGGGCCCAGGATCGACCCCTGGGGGACACCATAGGAGACATTAGTGGGGGAAGAAACAGAGCCAGCTATAGATACCGAAGAGTATCTGTTAAAAACGTAAGACCTGAAACAATTCAGGGCCACGTCAGTAATTCCTGCCCACTTCTCTAACCTGTCAATTAAAATGTCATGGTCTACCGTGTCAAATGTTTAGTCCCCTGCACTTGCTCAACAGCAACATTATTGAGGATTTATCCATCTGGGGACTGGAGCTTAAAGAATATTTTGACCTGAATAAAATGCTCTTGGTCTTAAAAATATTAAAGACAAGATTGTTATTAGTGATCCAGTCAAATACAATTTGCAGGAGTGTGCCTGTGTTCCCACAGCCCTGTATTCCCACAGCCCTATGTTCCCACAGCCCTGTGTTCCCACAGCCCTATGTTCCCACAGCTCTATGTTCCCACATCTCCTTTTTCATAAATTTGTATCAGATTTTATCCCCCTTTCTCCCAATTTGGTAGCCAATTACACCCCACCTATTATCCCCCTAACCCTAACCCTAACTCTTGTGGGAGGATAGGGCTTAAATTGAAGGGAAATGTAGGAACACAAGACCTAATTTTGAAATTGTCCTAGAAATGTGGGAACATTGGGTTTAATTTTGAGAAAAATCTTAGAAATATGGTAAGTGTGGGAACATAGGGCCTAATTTTGAGAAAAAATCTTAGAACTGTGGGAACATAGGGCCTAATTTTAAGAAAAATCTTAGAAATGTGGGAGCATAGGGCTGTGGGAACATAGGGCCTAATTTTCAGTGAAAAAAAAAATTCTTAGAAATGTGGAAACACAGGGCTGTGGGACCATTGGGCTGTGGGAACATAGGGCTGACCCCCAATTTGCAACTCTTAGTTAAGGACCGAGGTGATTTCCTCCACTGTAGATTCCGACATGTAAAGTGTTGAATCATTTGCATACATAACCATTCTGGCTTTAGTGCAAGCAAGTGGAAGATCATTTGTGAATATGGAAAAGAGCAGAGGCCCAAGTGATGAGCCCTGTGGATTTCCGCTTGATAGATGTCCTGTGAGTGACAAGCTGCCATTAAAGAAGATCCTCTATATTCTATTAGTTAGGTAGCTCTCCGCCCATGCTAAGGTCGACTGAGTAAAGCCATAACATTTAAGTTTCCCCAGCAGCAAGCTATGATCAATGATGTCAAAGGTAGCACTGAAGTCCAATAGTACTACTCTAACCATATTCTGTTGATCATTGTCACTTAACCAATCATTTGTCATCTGTGTGAGTGCTATACCTGTTGAGTGCCTTCCCCTGTAAGTGTGCTGGTAAATGCTTGTTAAGTTGTTCCTGGAAAAATAGCATTGTATGTGTTTGAATACAATTTTTTCCAACAATTTACTTATAATAGATAACAAGCTGATTGGTCGGCTGTTAGAGCCAGTAAAGGCAGCACAAGTGTTCTTAGGTAGTGGGATTACCTTAGCCTCTTTCCAAGATTGTGGGAACATATTATTCTGAAGACTAGGATTAAAGATATGGCATATTGGGGTGGCAATATGGTCTGCTACTAGCTTCAACAACTTTCCATCTAGGTTGTCGATTCTAGGCGGCTTCTCAGTCTTAATGGATAAGAATAATTTTTGTACTTTTTCTACTGTCACTTTACAAAATTCAAAAGAGCAGTTCTTATTTTTCTTTGTTTTTTTGCCCTGTATACATGAATATGATGGTTCACTGTGAGCTGCTGGCAGTTCCTTTTTAAGATTACAGACTTTTCCGATAAAGTGATTATTGAAATAATTGGCTATGTCCCTAGGTTTCATTCTAAAAGACCCTTCTGCTTCAATGAAGGGTGGAGTAGAATTGCTCTTCCTTCCCATGATGTCATTCAAAGTGCTCCAGAGCTTCTTTCCATCATGTTTTATGTCATCAATCCTAGATTTATTATACATTTTTCTTCTTCTTTTTGTTTAGTTTAGTGACATAGTTCCTATGTTTCCGATATATTTGCCAATCAGACATACAGCCAGACCTACTTGCCACATCTTTTGCATCAGCTCTTTGAGACATTAATGCTTTTAATTCATCATCCACCCAAGGGGCCTTAATAGCTCTAACTATTTTTGAGAGGTGCATGCTTGTCCATCACGGGAACCAACAATTCTCTGAAAACATTAAGTGCCTTATTAGAAACTGTCTGTTTACTGACATCAGCCACATACGAATCTGGACAGAAAGTCTTATATGATCTTTTATAGACAATTTTTGGCCCTGCCTTTGGAACTTTAGTTTTCCTGGACATGGCCACCAAATTGTGATCACTAAAGCTAATGGGAAAAGTTACAGGTTTAGAGGAAAGTTCAACAGAATTAGTATAGATATGATCAATACATGAAGCTGATACAGTTCCTACTTTGTTAGTATGCATCCTGGTCGGTTGGTCAATAACTTGAATGAGATTACAGGCTCTGGTTACATTACAGTAAGAACTTTGTGTTTCAGAGGACAGCTTGTTGCAAGAAAATTTAAGTCTAAATCAGCCAGGACATATATTTCTCTATTTTTTTTTATCACATGCTCGTTCAACCATTTCACACAGACTGTCAAGATACTGACTGTTACAACTCGGTGGCCTGTAACAGCATCCTGGTAAAATGGGTTTTAAATGGGGCAGGTGAACCTGTAACCAAAGCATTTTAAAATCACATGACATTAAATCCTCTCTGACCTTAACAGGAATGTGGTTCTGAATGTAAACTGCAAGTCCTCCCCCTTTATTATAGCTATCTTTTCTGTATATACTGTATCCCTGTATTTCTACTATAGCATCATCAAATATATTATCTAAATGTGTTTCAGAAATGGCGAGAATATGAAACGCCATTTCTGAAATGCATTTAGATAATATATTTGATGATGCGTTTCAGAAATGGCAAGAATATGAATTTTGTCCGATGTTAACAGGTTATCAATATCCTACACGCTATTTCTTAGGCTGCATATGTTTTTGAGCCCTTTCTTCGGCATCACTGACAGTAACATAATGTTGTGTTAAGAAAATTCACATGCCTTCCTCTTTATATGTTTCTGTGTGTGCCTGTGTGAACATCGGAGATTACTAACCCAAAGTCTTGACTCGTCATGACTTTTCACCTTTAGTATTCCTTTGGGAAGGAGCGTGAAGAATGAGTCTGTCATAGCGGAAGTTTCCTTTGGCTCTTTCAGCTTTCATCTTTGGGATGAGTTCTTTTCGTTTCAGCCTTATTGCTTCGGGAACTGCCCATTGGTTCGACAGCCCATTGGTTCGACATCCCATTGTTCCGACCATATTAAACACATTGTTCCGAAGTCCGTTCCGAAATCATCATGATGCCCTGTGGTTAAGGTCTGGTTAGGTTTAGGCACAAAAACCACTTGGTTAGGGTCAGGAAAAGATCATGGTGTGAGTTAAAATGAAAAAGAAAGTGACAAACTCATAAGCCGTGAGCCACAACAGCCTCCACTGCCCCCAGTGAAGGATTCAGGCCCGCCATCGGTTCCACCTCCCCCCGGACCCTCATCACAGGCCTTGGACTCGTCTGTGACGGCCCCAGCGAAGGTTTCAGGCCCGCCATCGGTTTCACCTCCCCCCGGGCCCTCATCACAGGCCTTGGACTCGTCTGTGACGGCCCCAGCAGAAGTTTTAGACCCGGCAGCACCCCCAGCACCCCCATCACCTCCTCTACCCACAGACCAGCCCTGGGCCCCCCCTGCCACATCTACCCCCTCTAGAGACTTGCCCCTCTCCCTCTCCTTTTCATCCCCACCTTACCCCATGGGCCTTCCCAACCATCTTGAAAGCCTGATCAAATCAGGGATTAAGATTGTTCCCCTCACCCCTAATATAGCAAGGTCAAGACTTCTATCACCAACTATGCTGAACTCTTCCCCGTATAAAACTGTGCCCCTCAAGTCACACAGGAGCTTCAACTCTCCTGCTTCACAAACTAAAGCTCCCCCAGCTCCTCCCCCTCGGTCCATCACCCAAACTTCCCCCTGCTCGTCCTCCCCTGCCTGCCCCCACAGCTGGTATCCCGAAGAGCTAGGATGCACAGGGCCTCTGCTGTCCCAGGACTTACAGCCATGATAAAGGTAATATCAAGCTGGGGCCCTGTGAGACAATATTCTCCCCTAGTGCTATATCTACAGCCACACCACATAGACCAGATTACAGAAGGACAGTTAGACTGTCCAATCAGAGAAATTTAATCCATATCCCTTGTAAGAAGATAATGTCCAGTCCTACTGAAACTAATCTGAAACTTGCTGTGCTTAATGTCAGATCCTTGTCTAACAAATCATTTTTAATTAATAATTTGATCTCTTCGTATAATCTTGATTTTATGTTTTTAACTGAAACATGGCTTGACAAAAACACAGGTAATGCTGTTCTAACGGAATCAGCTCCACCCAACTACAAATTTGAATCTGAAACACGAGAAAACAAAAAGGGTGGAGGTGTCTGTGCAATATTTAGAGATCATATGGTTATGCACAGGTTGTCATTTGGGGTGTTTTCATCATTTGAGTATGTATCCTTTAAAATGGAGCTAAAACAATCTCCGTCCATACTCTATGTAGTTATATACAAGCCTCCCCAGCACCGTCAAAGTTTTATTGATGATTTTACCAGGATGCTTTCAGTTGTATGCACAGACTTTGATGGTTTGGTCATTACAGGTGATTTTAATGTACATGTGGATAATGTCTGTGACAGAAATGCTAAAGAGCTCAGTGCTGTCCTTGAAACCTTTGGCCTGACTCAGCATGTGTGTGAGCCCACCCACAGCAGAGCGCAGCACACTCTGGACCTGCTCATTACAAAGGGGGTAAATATTTCAAACGTCAGTGTGGTTGATGTTGCTCTGTCTGATCATTTCTGTGTCTTCTTTGACCTGTCTGTTTCTCCCAAACCACCGGCTGGTCCTGCAGTTGTTCGGAGGAGACACATAAATAACAGCACAGGTGCTCTGTTCATGGAAATGATAAACTTTGAAAATGCCTCATGTTCTAATGTTGATGATTTGTTGAACTCTGTTACTTCGAGTGTTTTGAATGTTCTGGACACCATTGCCCCTGTGAAGGTTAAAATGGTTAAAAATAAGCAGAAGGCGCCATGGAGGAATGATGACTCGGTCAGGGCACAGAAAAGGGAGTGCCGGAGGGCCGAGCGGAAATGGCTCAAGTCAAAGCTTCATGTTCATTATGAAATTTATAAAGAAAAGTTGTACGTGTTCAACCGGATCTTACGTAGAACAAGGGAGAGGTACTTTTCTGAAATTATTGGAAACTGCAGTAACAACTCGTGTGTCTTATTTGCAACAGTGAACAGATTAACAAACCCTCCAGCTCAACTGCCGTTGGAACTGATCTCCACATCTAAGTGTAATGAGTTTGCAGTATTCTTTTGCGACAAGGTTCAGACCATTAAAAATGCCATCAATTCCACAACACCAATAACAACCCTGCAGCCACCTAGACACTTAGAGCTGACTCATTTTGCACCTGTAACTGACAAAACTGTCCAAGAGATCATCACCAGTCTGAGTTCATCTACATGCTGTCTCGATGTGTTACCCACTAGATTTCTAAAGTCTGTGCTGAGCAGTTTGTTACCACCACTCGCTCACATAGTTAACATGTCACTACAATCTGGAACATTCCCAAAGGCCTTGAAAACTGCGGTCATAAAGCCTCTCCTAAAGTAGAGCAGTCTTGATGCCACAGTACTGAACAACTACCGGCCCATTTCAAATCTGCCGTTTTTAGGCAAAGTCCTTGAGAAAGTTGTTTACCAACAGCTTACTGACTTTCTCCTAATGAACAACTCCTTTGATGTTTTCCAGTCAGGTTTTAGACCCCATCACAGCACTGAGACCGCTCTTATTAAGGTGACAAATGACATCCGCCTGAACACTGACGCAGGCAAAGTCTCAGTTTTAGTCCTGCTAGATCTGAGTGCTGCTTTTGACACTGTCGATCATGAGATCCTTTCACAGAGACTAGAGGACTGGGTGGGCATCTCTGGCACTGCCCTAAATTGGTTGAAGTCCTATCTAGAAGACAGGAAGTACTTTGTTGAAATTGGTAACTGTGTCTCAGACCACATGGCCTTGACCTGTGGGGTGCCCCAAGGGTCAATCCTGGAACCCCTTCTGTTCAATCTCTACATGCTGCCTTTAGGCCAGTTAATACAAAGTAATAATGTGTCCTACCACAACTATGCAGACGACACTCAGATCTATGTCTCACTGACAGCAGGTGAATATGGACCAGTGGATTCACTCTGTCACTGCATCCAACAGGTCAGTGTGTGGATGCAAAACAACTTTCTCCAGCTAAATTCAGACAAGACTGAAATCATCGTATTTGGTCCACAGAAACAAAGAGAAAGTGTCAGCAGTCACCTCCAGTCTCTCTCTCTAAAACCTTCAAATCAGGTTAGAAATCTCGGGGTAATAATGGACTCAGACTTGAACTTTAACAGCCACATCAAGTCAATAACATCAGCAGCTTTTTACCATCTAAAAAACATTGCCAAAATCAAAGGTATAAGTGTCTAAACCTGACTTGGAGAGACTTATCCATGCATTTGTCTCTAGTAGGTTAGACTACTGTAACTACTGTACTGCTCACTGGCCTCTCCAAACGGGCCATAAGACAGCTGCAGTACATCCAGAATGCTGCTGCTCGGGTCCTGACCAGAATCAGGAAGTACGAGCACATTAGTCCTGTGCTCAGGTCTCTACACTGGCTTCCTGTGGCTCAGAGAATAGACTTTAAAGCAGCTCTGCTTGTGTATAAGTCTCTCCACGGCCTAGCACCAAAGTACATCTCTGACATGTTAGTGCCATATGAACCATCTCGGACTCTGAGGACCTCAGGGACCAGCCTCCTGCTGGTGCCCAGAGTCAGGACTAAACATGGGGAATCAGGATTCCAGTTTTATGCAGCTAAAATCTGGAACAGTCTTTCTGAAGATGTGAGACAGGCCTCTACTCTGACAATGTTCAAATCTAGGCTCAAAACAGCTCTATTTCACTGTGCATATGACTGAAAGGATCTTATCTGCACTCTTCTCTTTTAAAGTTCATTTTATAATGATTATTTATGTTTTTATTTTGTATTGTGATTTTAATGCATTTTCTTGTTCTGTAAAGCACTTCGAATTACTTTGTGTACGAATTGTGCTCTACAAATAAACTTGCCTTGCCTTGCTCCGCCTCAAGCCGGTCGCAGCGCACCATACGCCCGCCATGAGCCGTTCAGCACCGCGGACAGTCGGACTAATGGGATGTCGAACCAATGGGATGTCGAACCAATGACATGGACCCTATTGCTTCAGAGTAGTCCTCATTTAGGTAGATGTTGGTATTTTTCAGTTTGTTTCCTCTTGCCATGACAGCCTCCTTGTCTTTTCATCTGAGAAACTTGACAACAATCGGCATGTGTCAGTTGCCAACTTTAGGATCTCCTGTACAGTGGGCTCGCTCCAGCTCAATCTGTTCCTCATTCATTTAAAGATTTTCAACCAGAATCTTGCGAACCTTGTTTTCAGTGTCATCCCAGCTCTCAAGTTCAGACTCAGGTACTCCATCAATAATAATGTTGTTTCTTTTTGACTGCCCTTCAATATAGTCAATTTTCCAGTGATAGTGCTGATTCACACACAGTGTTTAAGTCTTTGCGTGTTTCTCTGAGCATTGCTTCCAACTCATCACTGGCCTTTTTTTGATCCTCCACCTGAGTTTGTGTATACTCCAGGCTTCATTTGTTTTCTGTGACATCTTTCACAAGCTCATCAACTCGCTTGTTAATCGTCTCCATAAATAACTGCAGAAATGTTTTAAAGTTCTTCTCCAGGAGTTCCATCATGTCTTTGAAAACAGTTTTTTACTGTTCTAACATTTCTGTTGCCATGCTGACAGTGATGGATTCATCGTTGGCTGTAGAGTCTTTAGAATTCATACTCTTTTTTGGAGGCATTTTGGGTCAGATTGATTCAAGCCAAAGTTTCAACTTACAGTAGCTTTAGATGAGCTGCTGCAGGGTTTTAGGCCTGGGCCTAGCCTGGAGATGGAGCCTGGCTGGAGCCTGGGCCTGGCCTGGAGGTGGCTTGATGGTGGCTAGCAGTCTGCTGCTGGTGAGCCTGGGTCTGACTGCTGCTTGAGCCTGGGCCTGGCCTGGAGATGGAGCCTGGCTGGAGCCTGGACCTGGCCTGAAGGTGGCTTGATGGTGGCTGGCAGTCTGCTGGTGGGCTGCAGCAGGGCCTGGACCTGGCCTGGTGGATGGGCTGCAGCAGGGCCTAGGCCTGACCTGGTGGATGTTGGAGGCCTGGTGTTGATTGCTGCTGCTGCCGCTGCCTGGTGGAGGCTACTGGTGAGGTCTGGTGAGTCCTGGGGGTGTCTACAGCCCAAGCCAGGTGGTGGCTACAGCTAAGGCTGTTGGCTCGGCTGCTATCAAGGAAGACAGGCCTGGTCCAAATCCACCATACATCACCTTTCGAGTTGTCAATCCACTGCCACAAGTTATCCAACACCACTCCACATAAACCACAATAAATACATATGAAGAATTTGGCAAAAGTGAGCAAAAAAAAAAGGTGCTGCTGCTCAGTGCTGCTGAGAAAGGAATGTGAAGTGAAAGGGGTTTCTCGTACTGACAAACTCACAGAGTTCTTACAGTAATCACATGCATGAGTCATGACACACTATTATATAGTCTTATGTTGAATAATAGAACATAATTAATCTGATAGTCATGAAACACTTTTTATGCATTGTATTTCTGACTTTGAATATCATCTTACCTTAGGCAGAGCGCGATTTACGGTCAGCAGAGCACAAGTGGAAATCTGGGACTCCTGTCTTTATTGGTGTCTCCTTAAAAATGACTGACAGAGTGCGCCCAGGGTAAACTATAATAATAAAATAAGATAAGATAAGATACACCTTTATTGATCCCACAGTTGAGAAATTCCAGTAATAATAAGTAATTCTAATTCTTAATTCTAATAATAATAAAGGGCCGTCCACACCAAGAAAGATAACTGTAACGTTAACTATAACGATAACAGTGGCAGCATCCACACAAATGAACGATATCGTTGTGTTGCTAGGTTACGCCAAACACACACTGCTCGGTGCGGTCGGCGGGGAAGCAGAGTGATAGATAAAATGGATATTGATGACCTGTTATTGCTGTATGTTGCGAGAAAGAAAAAGAAAACCAGAAGGGTGTGGGTTCACGAAATCATTCAAAAGAGAGATCAGTTTGGAGAATCCCACACTCTGTTGAGAGAGCTGGCGTCTTTTGAAGACAAATTTTATTCATACTTTTGGATGAGTCAACAACAATTTGATGCTATCCTGGCGATCATCAAAGAGGACATCACTAAGGAAAAAACAAACTTCAGAGACCCCATCAGCGCCAAAGACTGTTTGGCAGTGTGTCTCAGGTATAAAATAGGCTATGTGTTTTTACATGTAATTTACAATCTAATATTATGAGCGTTTAATGTTGTAAAGCACAATAGTCAGACCGAGCGACTAGAGTGACGTTAGACCATCTAAAAAGTGTTTCCTAAATGCCATCAATCAGCTTAAAATTTAGTTTTATTTAACATCAAAAATCATACACTGTACAAACCGTCATGCGATGCTGACCTGTTTTTAATCCAAATGAGTGGATCCTCTGGAAAGGAAAAACGGCACAGTGTTGCAAACGTGAAAAAAGTAGATCGAGTTATTTTCTTCTACTTGGTATTCTGCTAAATACACAAACATTGCTATACATTGTAACGTTTTTGACCAGCCTTTCCATTATGTGCTATTTAATGTGACTTGACTCAGCTACTGACAGATATGCTTAATTAAAGGTATACTCCCTCTTGTGGCATAAGTGGGCAGCAACTCTTGTCATCATGTGTCTGAGTGCAGAAAACTGGGTCTTTTTTTCTCCACTGCAATCCAGGAACCAAAATTAGCAGCATTTACCAGCTAAATGCTGGTTAAATATGCACGTGGCTGGTCAATTTGCTTCACTCACCAGCCCCCCCACCAAAACAACAACAACAAAAAACAATGGTACTCTATTGAGTGGCTGCCAGCATTTGAACACAGACATTTCGTTGGACAAAAAAAAGTTAATTTCACACTGTATTCAACAAATTACAGTAATACGTTTGGCAGTTCAGTCTTGGCCTTTTGAGCGCATGTATCAGTCACAGTGGTCACTGCAGACCTGAATGTACAACTCAGTAACCATAAAGAGAGAAAACAAACAAACAGGAAACAGTTAAAATATCTTGTAATTTTAATTTATTTATATTTCATTTTAAATATCACTTTTAACACTGCTAAAACTTCCTCTAGGATTGGGAACCCTGTGTATGTAGTTTTTCCCCTCTCTTCATGGATCTGGAAAGAGCAGGTGGACTCTGATGTTCCTATGAAGAACCTGAAAAAAGAAACAAAAAAAAAAAACATCAATAAAAAAAACGGCTATGGTTAGAAAAAAATATTATAAGCACTCCTCCAGCATTATTCTGGATAAAAATGTCCCTGAAATTAAGCTACTTGATGGCACCCCCACTGTCATTTCATAAGATTTTAACTTATGCAATTAAGTTAGATTTTGTTTAATATTAATTGGCATTATTTTTAAATTATTTTTAGGTACCTAGCCACAGGGGATTCATTTAAAACAATATATCTTAACTATTGCATTGGAAAGTCCACAGTGGCAGAAATCATCCCCGAGGTGTGTGATGCCTTGTGGGCAAAGTTGCAGCCTCTCTACATGCCAGCTCCAACAGAGAATGATTGGCTGGAAGCTGCAGCTGGATTCCAGCAAAGATGGCAGTTCCCCAACTGCATCGGTGCCTTGGATGGGAAGCACGTGGTCATCCAGGCACCATCAAACTCTGGATCCATCTTTTTTAACTATAAAGGTGGTTTCTCCATTGTTTTGATGGCCCTGGTTGACCACAGGTACTGCTTCACCATCATAGATGTTGGTGGTCATGGTTCCAGCAGTGATGGCGGCATATTTGCACAAAATGCCTTAGACAAAGCCATAAAAAATAACACCCTGGCCATCCCTCAGCCAAAACCACTTCCTGGCTCCTCACAGCCAGCCCCTCATGTCATTGTAGCGGATGAAGCCTTTCCTCTCCCACGCAACGTAATGCGCCCCTTCCCTGGAAACACTACTACTACAGGCTATCAAGAGCAAGGAGGGTGGTAGAGAACTTGTTTGGAATACTTGCCGCCAAGTGGGAAGTATATCAAAGAAGGATCAGGTTGCAGCCTCAGAACGTGGATAAGGTGATCAAGGCCACTTGCATTCTACATAACTATGTCATTAAAACCTCCAACCCAACTAGTCAACACCAGGCAGAGAGTGTGGCAGTTCCTACAGCAAGTGGAGCAGTTGAGAACCTACCACTGTGTGGGAATCACCCATCCCAGGAGGCATTTTTGATTAGGGAGGCCTGCAAAGCCTATTTCATGTCCACCTCTGGAGCAGCGCCATGGCAGCAGAATGCCTGCTTTGGAGTGGCTCAGTAAATTCACTGAATACTTGTATATAATGAATTGTAGTTATTGTTCATGTTATTGAGAAACGTAATAAGATTTGGAGCTCATCATCATATTTACTTTTGTCGTAAAGAAAAATTTAAAACTTTTTGTTTTACTACATTAATAGGTTTCTAATCACTCATGTTTACTAACATTATAAAAATGTCTTAATGGCTTGTTTACAATAATTTTTTGGCTCTTCATTTAGTCAGTTATAGAAACAATAAGAACATTTATGAAATCTTCTAAGTACAAACCTTTTTATTTCACACATTCTTTGGGACCCTAGTGAAAACTGTCCATGCTACTGTCCCAGACAGATGCCTGAGAAGAGTGCATCTGATACATGGTCTCCATTTCAGCACGGCTCTGGTGTTCTCCGGCATCTTGTGCATGGAGGTAGCCATGGATTTAAAAAATGTGTCGAGCTCATCCTCCTGCTGCTGTTTCCTACCCTCAAAGTACTCTAATATAGCAGTGTCCAGACTAGATTGAGCGCTTGCAGCACTCGTTTTTGAAGATGAGTTGGGTGTAGATGTCCCTGGATCTGCTCTTTTCAGCCGCTGCGGCATCTGCTCTGACTGTCCCTCACATCGTTCCTCATCTGCCTCCTCATCCTCATTTTGCAGGTTACCTGATGTTCTATAAAGATAACTTAATTTTAGTCACATGGTTTGCTATATTGCACAATTGAATGTGAGAAATACATCTTGTTTTATGTTCTGTGAGGTCCTTACTGAATAAATTTACTCCTTGATAATTTGTACAACATCAAACGTGATTATTGATCATATACTCAATCCCTGTACTGGAGGTGTGGGATCATGAATTCCAGCATGCCTGCGTATTTGTACGGCTTTATAAATTTAGCTGCGTCCCCACTCTTGCCTCTTTTCTTTCAGCTAAGGTGATAAGCGTCTCTGATGTGAGTCCATTTCTTTCGGGCGCTGTCACCTTGAAAAGTAAAAAATTATAATTACAAAACATGTACAGGGGACACATGTACACTTTTACACATTCAAATCGCTTACATACATAGCTACTTATTTCCATAATAATCAGACGAAGACAGGGTGCAAAATTAACATTTTTGTCCACCAGCCAAAAAAAGCTTGTTAATATTAAAACTTTACCAGCCACTCAATAGATTAACATTGCCACTGTTTTTTGGGCTGAGTGCAGCAAATCTACCAGCCACTTGCATATTTCACCAGCATTCAGCTGGTAACGTTAAATGGTGCTAATTTTGGTCCGTGAACGGTGGTGATAATAATCATAAGGAGGCGAGACAGTTGTTGTCATTCATGTTTAGCTACGTGAGGTAATGCTAGTTAGCATAACAGCTAGCGTTGGCTATTCATAAATGTCTTATCTCCGTGAACAAAAACACTCACCAATTATGCCAAGGGTGCGCCCAATTGCGTCCCAGATGTCCCTCTTCTTGGTCGCATCTTTATAAAGTCGATCACTCTTATCATAGAGAGGTGGATTTTTTTGTACTTCAGTGATTAGCCTCTCTCCACCGTCGTCCGCCATGTTGAATGAGTCTGTGAGTGACATAGTGACGTGATGAACATCTCGACCTGTCATTTCGGATGGATTTTGATTGGCTGTCAGTGTTTCTATCGTTCATCAAATCGCTCTGAAAGTGATCCGAACGATATCGTCCACCGCTATCGTTGTCGTTATAGTTGTAGTGTGGATGCTGCCTTCCACTTGAGTTTAGAACGATTTTTAAAACTGTATATTTATAGTTATTTTTATAGTTATAGTTCTTGGTGTGGATGGCCCTTTACAGTATACTCCGAAGGGGCGTAACTTCAGTACCAGCCTGTGGTCTGCAGTTAGGTTGGTAATAGTGATCCGAATTGATATTGATATCGAGTAAAAACATATATTATGCATGAATCAATATTTTTTACTTACCCCTAGTCACAATGCTGAATCTCCCTATCAACATATATCTTTCACGATTCAATCTCACCTGTGAGGCTCCTGTCTCTCCTCTATCTCCTGATTCTCTTCCATTTCCTTCTGATATATATATTGATGCAAGACATGTGAACAGTGGGACAATTTGAGATGCAACAGTCATAGATTTTGATTGTTGTAGCCTGAAGAAAACATACTGTATGTTTTACAATTGTGTAATTCATTAAACATCTGAATGTATATAGGCTAAAGAACAGCCATAATTTCAACACAAGTTAGTCAGCTTCATCATGTTAAACATAAAAAAAAAAAAAAAATCAGTTTTGGTGTTTTTACTGGGAGCAGTGGATCAGTGCAGTGACCAGTGTCATCTTTCTACAAACATTAATTTGAACTGTGTCATCACTACATCAATCAATTTTATTTATAAAGCCCAATATCACAAATCACAATTTGCCTCACAAGGCTTTACAGCATACGACATCCCTCTGTCCTTTGGACCCTCACAGCGGATAAGGAAAAACTCCCCCAAATAACCCCTTTAACGGGAAAAAAAGGGTAGAAACCTCAGGAAGAGCAACTGAGGAGGGATCCCTCTTCCAGGACGGACAGACGTGCAATAGATGTCGTACAGAACAGATCAACATAATAAATTAACGGTAATCCGTATGACACAATGAGACAGAAAGAGAGAGAGACAGAGAGAGACAGAGACAGAGATGCAGGACAGACGGTAATGACAGTAGCTTACAACAACATTAATGAAAGTAATAATATTATAATTAATAATAATATATTAATATCTGATAGTATACATATGTACCAATAATCATGTGTATAATAACAGTAGAAGTATGACTAATGATAACAGCAGCAGCAGGAGGCATCTGGCAGGACCACGGCAGCAGCACAACCACACACATCACACTATCCAGGCACCACTGCAATACGAATTAACCTGAGAGACAGTGGAGCACAAAGGCTCCGGAGAAGAAGCCGAGTTAGTGACATTCAGAATGGCCGAGTTAGCAAGATGCAGTAATAGGACACGAGAGAGAGAGAGAGAAGGAGAGAAGGTGCCCGGTGTATTATAGGGGGTCCTCCGGCAGACTAGGCCTAAGTCAGCCTAACTAGGGGCTGGTACAAGGCAAGCCTGAGCCAGCCCTAACTATGAGCTTTATCAAAGAGGAAAGTCTTAAGTCTAGTCTTAAATGTGGAAACGGTGTCTGCCTCCCGGACCGCAACAGGAAGATGATTCCACAGGAGAGGAGCCTGATAGCTGAAGGCTCTGGCTCCTGATCTACTTTTGGAGACGTTAGGGACCACGAGTAACCCTGCATTCTCTGAGTGCAGAGTTCTGGTGGGATAATATGGCACTATGAGCTCTCTAAGATATGACGGAGCTTGACCATTTAAAGCTTTATAAGTTAACAGTAGGATTTTAAATTCAATTCTGGATTTTACAGGGAGCCAGTGCAGAGAAACTAAAACAGGAGAAATATGATCACGTTTCTTATTTCCTGTTAGTACACGTGCTGCTGCATTCTGAATTAGCTGGAGAGTTTTTAAGGACTTACTAGAGCTACCTGATGATAGAGAGTTACAGTAATCCAGCCCGTTTCTCTCTCAGGCCAGCATAGAGGTGCTGATGCATGCTTTTATCTCCTGTAGGTTAGATTATTGTAATGCCCTGCTCTCTGGTCTTCCCAAAAAGAGTATCTCAAATCTACAATTATTATAGAATTCAGCTGCACGAGTGCTGACGAGGATCAGAGGGCGGGAGCACATTACACCAGTTTTAAAATTGCTGCACTGGCTCCCCGTGCGCTTCAGGATCGATTTTAAGGTTCTTTTATTAGTTTTTAAATGTCTTAACGGTCTTGGGCCTTCTTATTTATCTAACCTGCTTTTACTATATCAACCCTCATGGACCCTGAGGTCCTCCGGCACCGGCCTTTTAACCATACCACAAGTTAGGACTAAAACACACGGGGAGGTGGCATTTAGTTATTATGGCCCCCGATTGTGGAAAAGCCTGCCGGAGAACCTCAGAGCTGCAGAGACTGTTGATGTTTTTAAAAAGAGGCTCAAGACTCATCTTTTTAATCAGGCTTTTAGCTTTAGTACGTAAGGATGACTCATTATGAATGTGAAAAAACTGAAAACGATCAGATAAATAAGATTTAAACCAGCTTAGTGCAGAACCTTTTAGGCCAATTAAGTGTTCCAGTCTCTGTAGCAGAATTTGATGGTCAATTGTGTCAAAAGCCGCACTAAGATCTAATAAAACAAGTACAGAGACGAGTCCTTTGTCTGGAGCAATCAGTAGGTCATTTGTAATTTTAACTAGTGCTGTCTCAGTGCTATGATGCACTCTAAATCCTGACTGAAATTCCTCAAATAAATTATTATCATGGAGAAAATCACACAGCTGGTCTGCGACTACTTTCTCAAGGATCTTTGAAAGAAAGGGAAGATTAGATATTGGTCTATAGTTGGCTTACACCTCTGGATCCAGGGTGGGCTTTTTTAGGAGAGGTTTAATTACAGCTACCTTAAAAGACTGTGGTACATAGCCTGTTAATAAGGATATATTGATCATATCTAATATATGAGTGTTAACTAAAGGTAAGATCTCCTTAAGTAGCCTAGTTGGGATGGGGTCTAAGAGAAGCAGTCTAAATATATATTAGGTCTTACAGCTGTGTTTGAGGTTAGATAGGTACTATCTGAGGATAGGAGGTCATAAATTTTGCCTCTAATAGTTAGAATTTTGTCATTAAAAAAGCTCATAAAATCATTACTGCTAAGGGCTAAAGGAATACAAGGCTTAATAGAGCTTTGACTCTCAGTCAGCCTGGCTACAGTGCTGAAAAGAAACCTGGGGTTATTCTTGTTTTCTTCTATTAAAAATCAATATACAAATGGGATCGCGGGCGCTCCCGCCGGGAGGGTTAATGCTGAGTAATAGTCTCAAAACGTATAAGAGGGGCCTCCGCAATGCCAGAGCAAACTGTCTGCCCAGATTAAACGAGAGTCTTCCAGTTTGGTTAATCGCCAATTCCTTTCAAATTTTTGCGATATTTGTTTTAACTTACGGGTTTGAGAGTTATACCAAGGAGCGAACTTTCTTTGCTTTGTTAAATTCTTTTTAAGACTACATGACATCTATGATTGCTGATGGAGCATGTGAAGTGGAATTTCATGTTCTCTGGCATATAATATTGATCTAATAGTTGCCAAACTTCGCTCAGCTAGTATTAGCTTGTCTAGCAAAGAGTTGCTAAGGAACGCCATTCAGTTAGCCTAACATCAACAGGTGTTTTTTTTTTTTAGCTTATTTACTGAACCAACCGACTCACATCTATTTTCTTCCTTTTCATCCAATTCATCAACGACTGTTGTTGGTGCTGGGCCTGCTGGCATTTCATTTTTCAGCTGTGAAATCTGCACGTTTGTTTGTAGAATGCGAATTTGAAATGTACACTGTGCGCGCAACATATCAGGACCATAGACAGTCGCAGATCACTGGCGCGTGTTCACACTCTGCGCTCCAGTGTGGAGCGCTAATGGCGACGCGCATGCTGTGAACTGTACGGTGACGCGCAACCACAAAGTCAGTGGAGAGAGCGGCGCTGGGGAGGACCAATCACACGTTGCCAAAGTAACGGTAGAGCCAATCGATGAGCAATACGAGGTTAGAGGCGAGACGTATGGTAGACACCAACAATTGTTAACCCTTAATATGGTATATTTTGTGTAAAATTGGGCTAATACTTCTTTTAAAAGTTTGTCTTACTTTGTTAGCCCACTTCTACCATAGAGCAGAATGCCATGTACGCAGGATTAATTAAATCTAAAATAATCATTAGCACAAGTAATCCGGACAAATCCCAATGGGCTGGTCACCAAGTGGGCCGGTCACCAAGTGGGCCGGTGTTTGGGCTGGTGGGGCCGGCCTGGTGGTCAAAGAAAAAAAAAAAAAAAAAAAAAGACTAGTGAATGTCAAGCTAGTTGCTAGCTGTCAGTACTGCAATGTGCGTCTCTCCCATGTTGTTTGTTTGCTGTGAGATGTTCAGAGGGAACGTAGGTGTCAATCTTATGTTTTGATTCTTGAAGGAGGAGATAAGAGCGGTCTCTTCCAATACGAAAGAGGCCCTCGTTTTTCTTGAAATCTGATTGGCTCAGCCGCAGTCATCAGTCATTACTCATTGCAGACCAAGCTAGTTTGACCATCAGACAGAAAACATGGATAAAGCCGGTAAAAAAAAAAAAGAAAGGGTGGCGCAGAAAAAACTCGAATAAAAAAACTTAAATCTTTACAAGAAGAGGCAGCAAAGTGCTCCAAGGTAACCAACCTTTTTGGCTGCTGCATTGGTCGACAGGCAGAGGCTGCTGGTGTTGCTAACGATGGAGATGGAATTGGAGCCGACATTGCCATAACAGGTGCATTAACGTTAGCTAACATTTGTGTGTGTTATGTGCAAGGTTGGCTTTGGCAAATTGCGTATTTCCTCTAGGTGTCCGGTTCAAGAGGCCAACTAGGCTACTAGGTATTGCATTAAGTCATTATAATTTAAACCTGTACTGAAAGAAAATATGTGCTTGCTTTTTTCCTGTGGATGCATGCAATTAACGTTAGGTGGTGCTCCCAGTCCCAAGGACAGTGAAGCTGAGGGACAGACTAACCCCCAGTCATGATGAGGAGGAGAGACCAGAAATATGACAGGTGCAATGTGAAGGAATAGCCTACTATGCATTACATTTTAGCCAGAGGAAAACCTTTTTAGTAGTATTATGTGGGGTTTTTTTTTCTTGTTGTTGTTTTTTGTAGTAATAAGTTGACTAAAAGTTGACTATAGGACCTATTGTCCAATTTATACCTCCTTAGTTCATGACTGTGAGCCATGAAGATATAAATTGGGCTTATGTAATACAAGAGCAGGGCTGAGCAGGGCAGGGCAGACAATTATACTGTACATAAAATTAGATGCATTAGGATAAATTCATATGCTCTTATTTTAAGTTAAATATTAAGCACATAGCCATTTGTGGCCAATCCATTATTGCATTAATTTTATAGCCTGGAATTAAACAATAACTGCTGATTTTCTTATGCAGTTGATTCTGAGGACAGCATTTGTGTAGTGTGTGGGCTGGTGCGTGGGCTGGTGCGGGGGCCAATGTGTGGGTCGTTGCCCCTGAATGTCCCAGGCTGAATTTGTGTCCCAGTCCGTCCCTGGTCCCCAATCATGTTTCATCATCATAATCATCTAATTCAAGTCTTAATCATGTAAAATATTATGTAATAAATTTCAAGGGGGTCTGGAAAGTAAGTTAGTAACTGACCCTGTACAAATTGCTGATGGATTTAATGACTTTTTGTTAACATTGGACCCTCACTTGCTGCCAGTATACCTTACAGCTCTATGACATTTCCTGAAATACAGACTCCTCCCAAACAATTCAGTTTTAGGGTGATTGAGGCAGCTGAGCTTGAGGACATTGTGTCCAAACTCAAACTTAAGGGAGCTGGTCATGATGGACTGAAGCCTAGTCTTCTCAAGAAATGCTTGCCTGCTATAGTGAAACCTCTTCTTCACATATTGAATTGCTCACTTGCTATAGGTCATTGTCCTGACCAATTCAAATGGACCAGAGTCATCCCAGTATATAAATCTGATGAAATCTCTAAATTCTCAAATTATAGACCAATATCTATTCTGCCCTGTCTGGCCAAAGTACTTGAAAGAATTGTGTACAACAGACTGAGTATTTAAATGAACACTACCTTCTCTACTCTCATCAATATGGATTTAGAGAAAAACACTCTACTGCGATAGCTCTGGTTCAGCTAATTGATCGATTTTCAAGGGCATTGGATAATAATGAATTTGCTATAGGGGTTTTTATAGACCTGTCCAAAGCTTTGGATACCGTTGATCATAGTCTTCTGGTTAACAAATTGCAGCTGTATGGTATCAGGGGAATTGAGCTCCAATGGTTCCTTGACTATCTCAATAACCACAAACAATTTGTTTCCTTGGAATGGTTCTGAATCTAGCTATAGGGAGTTAACGTGGTGTACCACAAGGCTCTATTCTTGGACCTTTGCATTTTATTATTTATGGAAATGATTTATACCTAGTTTAAAAAAACATGTTCTTTATCATTTTTGCTGATGATACGAACATGCTTATGTTAAATCGAAATTATGAAGACCTAATTATTCAAACAAATGCTGAACTCAAAAAAGTTAATCTCTGGTTCCAAAAAAATAAATTATCTCTCAATATTAAAAAAACTTCATACATGTTAGTCATACCAAAGAATAAGAAAAACATACCCCTTGATTAAGATGTCTATATATCCAATCATTTTCTTGGTAGAGTGCAATATGCCAAGTTTTTAGGTGTCTACATTGATGAAAAATTAAATTGGAAAAAACATATATCATTTATCTGTAACAAAGTTGCTAAGAACATTGGTGTCATCAGCAGGATAAGACATGTCTTACCCAGAAAGATTTATATCACTCTATTATACTTTAATATATCCTTTTCTTTCATATTGCAATCTTGTATGGGCAAGCACTTACAGAACAAACCTCAAACACCTTGTTACTTTACAGAAACGATTTGTTAGAATGATTACAAACTCTGAACCATGTGCGAGCTCAGGCCCTCTGTTGCAAAACTTTGCAATTTTGAATGTTTATGATATAAATGTGTATCAGATCTGCTTACTTGTGTTCCAGCAAAGAATGAATCTTTTACCTCCAAGTTTCTGTAATATATTTGTGTCTAACAACCTAGTCCACAGCTACTCACACGAAACACTTCCAATCTCCACACTGCTTTCTTTAGAACCGCTCTTGGGCAATTTGCAATATGTTATCAAGGTCCCCGTCTCTGGAATCAGCTACCTGGCTATCTGAAAAAATATATTTACTTAACATCATTTCAAAAGGCTCTCAAAAGGTACCTCGTCAGCCAAACTATGTACCATCAAACTTAATAAGTCATCTATAGTTATGTTGTTTATTTGTTGTCTTAGCCTACTTTGTTCTTTCATTTATGCATATATCTTTATTATCTTACATTATTCATTCATGTATATATTTTTCTTTTTCCTTCTTATATTCACTGTATAATCACTCAGTTGATTGCTTCCTTTTCCTACTCATTCTTGTTATCATTTAATTGTTTCTTATTTTTTGCCTTTGTAACAAATGCAGTCTTTGATTTATGTCTTCATGGGTGAGGTTTTCATATAAGCCCTCGCAGGTTTCATACCTCTACTTCGCATATCCCAATCATAATAATTGTTTTTATCATTTTAAATGATATGTTTGTGCAAAATAAAATAAATAAATAAAAAATGTTTGCTCAAAGTCAATTACAATTATAAATAACTGAAATCAAACAAATGAGACATCTTTCATGATATTTGTATAGCCTTATTATAACATTCCTCACCAATTTTTTTTTGTTTATACATTTTTAATGCTTGAAATTAATATATATATATATATATATATATATATACATGTTGTGTCCCTAAGTCAACTGCCCACCCTGTTACTCTGATGCAAGTCTACATGAACATGCTCCCTGACTACTACTCTTCTATCACATGACACACACAGGGAGTAGCATACTTTGTTCGCGGGAAAACCCTCTACAAAAAGCAAAGTAAGCTTCTCTCTTTAATCAGCCGGTTTTAGAATGCTTGTCTAATGTGGAAAAGCATAAAATGCCACCCTGTTATGCTTATTCATAGTGGAAACCAATTGTAATTACCAATGAAATTTTGAAAATATGGTAAATAAACACCTACGTCCTTTTGAAAGATATGCTGGACTGATCCGCTAACACTAACGCCCTCTACAGGAGGAGGCAGAGCCACCTGTTCTTCCTGCCGACAATGAGGTCCTTTGATGTGTGTGTGGAGATGCTGACCATGTTCTATCACATGGTGGTGGCCAGTGCACTCTTCTACACTGCAGTGTGCTGGGGAAGCAGCTTAACAGACAAAACACTAAGCGTTTGAACCTGGTTAAAAAGCTGGCTCAGTGCTCGGCAGGAGACTGGACCCACTAAGAACTGTGGCCACATTGAATAAACTGAAAGCTTTAATACACAATAGCAGACACCCTCTCTACAGCCTCCTGGAGCAACAGAGGAGCAACAGCAGCAGTCGGCTCATCTCACTGCATTGCAGAACAGAGCGTGTCAGGAGATTCTTCATCCACATGGCAATTAGACTGTTTAGCAACTCCTGAATCCAGTCACAACCACACACACACACACACACACACACACACACACACACTCACACACATCACCTTAGCCACAGCTGGACTAGAGTGTGGAATGGGCAATTTTAATTTAATATTAATTCAATTTTCTATTTATGCACTTATTTTAACTTATTTTATTTTATGTCTGTTGTGTAGACAGTGCTTGTTGTTTTTTGAGGTAATAGAAAGAACTTTATTCATCCCTGAAGGGAAATTCAACTGTCTATCTATCTATCTATCTATCTATCTATCTAAATATGTTAAAAATCTTCCTCAGCTGTCACCAAATGTTTTTTTATTCACAATATGAGTAGTAATGGCTAATTTTAGAATAAAATGCCCCCCTTGAATAAGTGTTTCCAGCATGTGCTGGTATTTATTATTAATTTATTATGAATTACTAACTTGTATACTTGTAAAAGATTTGTTATAATGGTGTGCTTGTATTTGTCAGGGAATGGCACCCCTGTCTGCTGCAGAAAAACAGCGGTGCTATAGCGCATGTCAGGATGCAGACCCGGAAAGAAGGCAGCAATATCTTTACAATGAGGATAGATGGAGAAAAGACACCGAAGAAGGAAAGAAAAAAGAAAGTGTCAAACCTCAGTGAAAGAGAGAAGAGAGCACAGAGAATGAAAAGCTTAAGGGTAGTGCCAGAGCCTGGACCATTCGTCCTCCCAGTCCAGACTCTACAGCCATGGCCCTCAGGAGCCCTTTTAACACAGAGATGGTACTATAGAGCCACTACTACATCCCTTCCTCATGCCATCTTTGGGTTTTTACTCAGAGGCAAACAACAGCGCCCTCATCTCACTCCAGTGTGTGCAGGCATTGCAGAAGATAAAGAGGCCTGACATGTAACACACACCGAGGCGTCGGCCTCTAGTGTGACATATAACATACATGTCTGCAGCATTGTATGAAACTGGCAATAGCAGTCATTTACCATCTCTGTTATATGGCAGCTGATCTCATCATCTGCTCAGAGGGAGGAGCTTCTGGACCTAATTGTTTTCAGTATTTGTGGACATTTTCAGCCGCTGTTCTTCTTCTTTGAGTTAGCCACTAATTGGTAACGGCTACTGATTTAATCTCCAACGGTGGGTCACACGCATAATGCACCATCAAAATGTCACACAGATTCTGCCCATGATCTCGTCCTGACACTGTCCCATACAGAAACCGTTTCTGCGCCGTTACTACCCTCTTACTATCATCAAAGGCAAGACAACTCTGTCCCTCCATGACACGATTGTACCTTACATACAGCACAGAATAACAGCATGATATTCCTACGTGGAACAGGCAATGTAAAAAGAGCTACGGTTAGAAGACATTTGATGGTTAAGTTTGTGTGTATGTGTGTGGTGGCTTTAAATGATAATGTTAATAATTAATAGCTGTTATTAATGTTGTGAAGTAATGTTTAGAATTGATCATGTCCATTGTCATATGTCAAATGTTAATGTGAATCTTTCTTGTCTTTAATGAAATGTGTTGTTGTTCACTGGTGTAACGTCCACCCTTGTTTTTTGTTTTTTTTTTGTTTTGTTTTGATGACAATTAAATATAATAGTCAAATATGAAGCATGTCTTAGTGGTGACTTGATTGCTATGAATTGGCAAAAAGAAATTACTAAAGAATTGGGCCTAAATCCATGGAAATTCCTTTTAATTCAAAAGGAAATGTGTTGAAATTAGATTGTGCCTTAAAATTGAGCAAGACTTTTTTTCAAATTAATGGTTGTTTTGGAATACTTGTTAAAAAAATATTTCAAGGATAAAGTAAGGGACATTTTAACTCTTCGGAAATATAAATGTTATAATAACTGAGCATTCAAAGCATATATTGATAGAGATGAGAATATCCTGTACCTGGGTGGACATTTGGTGTCTGTCACATGCAAAGAATTTGAATAAAATTGTTAGATCTTAATATCCTGAGGTGGACAAATACATTTTCTTATACTTCAACAAGCCCTCATTGAGATGGAATAATTAAATAATGTAAATTTTACATCTTTTGGTAGAAGTAAACCATGTTTAAATTGCATTGAATAATAGGAATGATCCGTATCTATCTTTATACATAACTGGAGTATAAATCAGCCTTAGTGAAGGGAAAACATGTGAATTGAGATGCAGGCCACGATTGTTGACCATGTAGTGAACCAAGACTTACTGTAAGTGGGGCTGAAACAGGTCAGTGAGTGCAGCTTCAGCAGGTCTGCTATGGTGTTTATATGGAATGATAGCAGGTAAACCTTATGTGTAAGTACTACAGTATACACCAGATAACTTACACACTACAGCACTGTTTCTCTGAAACTTGCTCACTGTGTGGTGTAACATCTCAGATTTTACTGCATAATTCATTGACTATCCCATCAGTTCATACTTTTCCACCTTTACCTGAATTTTACCAATCTGATGGCAGAGGCTGAGTTTTCACACAAAATAGAAGATGGCAATGGTAAACCAGGTGGGAGCAAACAATGGCTTCTTGCAAAGGATCACCCCTGTGAGTCTCCTAACAGTGGACAAGATGCTGGGGAAGCATGCAGTTGTAAGGGGTTCCAATTATAATGAATAGTGAGAGGTAAGGCCTCTGTACAGGTAACGCCAGACAGTAATGTTTGTCTTCTCAATGTGTATGAGAACACTTTCAGATCATGTAACGAAATGTGGGGTATAGGTCTGATAGGTCTGCTCTTATAGTACATTTTGTTTGTCATGGTGTCCTACACTGTATAACTGTATTTTGCAGAGGATGATGGAGCTGGATGCAAATGACCAGGGGCACCATAGTGGGGGAAAATTGGGACTGATTACTTGTTTGATGTTTTTTTATTTCTAAGTAATTAGTGCCATAACTAAATAAAAAATTGTCTGAATAATTTGGTTAGAAGCTCTCTGAGGACCCTCTCACCCCTTAAAGGTGCAAAAGGGTTTATTCTGCCCCTGCACCAGGCTTTGTGTCTAAAAGCTGCTAGAGCTGAGGGACACTGTCATGCCTTTTCCAAGAACTAGAAATTAGGATTCCAAACAAGGAAAAAAAGGCAAAGCAAGGGAAAGAAAGCAAACTGACTTTGTAAAAGAAAATTTCAAAGGTACACGGTACACGAGAACATGGGTGAATTATGAGACACTGGGCCCCTGGGCACAGATATGCATAGAAGCAAGACACGCAGACTTTGTGGTGGTTTGGCATCTCTTTGTAGTCGTTATGCATCTTTATGTGAGTTTGTGTCTCTTTGTGGTCATTTTGAGTCTCTTCTTTTTCTCTACACATTAATTTGACATTTGACATTTTGCTAGTGAAGGCCAGAGGGCCCCAAGACACTTTGGGTCCATGGGCCTGTGCCCGGTAGGCCCGTTCAGTAATCCATCCATGTGTGAGAGAGACATGGATCAAGGGAGGAAGGGTGGGGGCCCACAGAGACTGCTTATGCATAGGGCCCAGAATTTAGTGCTATGCTCCTGCAAATAACACCCCACACACATTTGTGTATGTTGACCATGTCATTGCAACTTAGAGTTTTGAGAATGAGGTTTGAGTTTCCTCAGATACATCTAAGCAATTTAAAAAAGATGTGGCTGATGAATTATAGTTGGGAAAAAAAGCAACAGTTTAGCCAGATTACATAAAACACACAACCTCAGTGTACCCAAAAGTTTAGTAATCACTAAATCAGTAATCATTGGGAGCACAATTGTGATAAGCACTGTAGGTCAAATCTGAAGTCTGGTCTGTCTGTGATAGATGATGACAAAGAACTTTTTCATTTTACTGTTTACCTCTGTTTTCTCTTCCACATTTCAGTTAACCTGAGAATTTGTTATAAGCAATGTTATTCCCCATGTGTTTGGCCTCTAAAATGAAAAAAAAAAAAATCATTTTCAAAATGTCTTATCAACTGTCTAAATAAGTCTGATGAAGAGCAAAGTTTGTGATAGATTAAAAAAAGCAAGGGTTGAAAAAAGCCCTGGCATGATCAAAGTCTTATAAGTGACCAGTGCAAGCTGCAGTCTACCGGCCTCCGCCAGCTGTTGGGCTGCGTGTGGTCGACAAGCATCACATCTTATAAAAGGGCAAGTGCTTGCCAGTCAGACGTCCATCAAGGCTGCGCCCCAGTGAGCCAGCGTGGGGCCATAATCCCTGGAAGTGCCCCTATGGTTCTTGCCCTACCTCCCTCATTCCTTCTATCCTTCCCTCTACACCTCCCTTCCCTCCATGCTGTTGTTTTCCTCCTCTCTTCCCCAGGCAGGAGGTGTTTGGACCACGCAGCATGACCTGGCTACCAGGGGAGGGATCCAGGGAGGGGCTCAGGGGCCACAGGTGAGGTCTGAGCTCAATCTACCCCCCTCCATCCTGCCTCTCCCTCCACCTCCCCTGGGTGCCAGCTTCACCGGCCCTCCTCCTCCCCATGCCCAGCAGGCCAATCAAGCCCTATCTGTGTGCCATGCAACTTGGGAACCAGGGGGGACAGAGAAAGGGAGGAGGGTAATAGCAGAGCGGGCAGGCCAAGGCCCCATGTGGACCTCCTGTCCCTCTGAAACCCTCCCAGGATCTGTGTCGCCATCACGACCACGTTTAATTACCTCGCTCATCTTCATTAATTCATGGGGCTACTTTATGCCCTGCAGGCCAGAGACAGATAGAGAGGAAAAAGGGAGGGATGTAGACAGAGGTGGGGAGAGAGAGAGAGAGGGAGAGAGAGAGAGAGAGAGATGCCACTTCGCTCAACAACAACAACAACAACAACAGCAGCTGGAGCTCAGTGCTAGAAGCAGCAGCTTGGTGACCTCGGTGTCCCTCAGGGAACTCGTCTAGGATCTCCAGTGCAGGAGGCTTTTTGCCAGTTGAGGGCCGCGGGGCTTCAGGGTCAGTTTGGCTGTAACAGACCCTCTCAGCCCTGGAGACAGACAAACAAATCCCCACTGTCCCCACTGGCCGGAAAGTACCTCTGAGATTGAACACTAAGCAGGTTCTATTGATTTGAGGCACTGAGGGCCATTCCCTGGACAAAGTGACCATAATGACATTAGAGATTAGATGCTCAGATGTTGCTCACAAGAGACTGGGATCAGAGCAATGGGTAATAAATGCCTGTTCAGTGGACCAAGGGATCAGCTTCATGTGTAAGTGTTTGTGTGTGTTTAAGTAAAGGCTGAATTAAAAGTATGTCCCGTGAAAAGATGATTAATTACCAATCCAAATCTGTTCTACTGTCAAAACAATGCACTTATGACTTAGATTACTGTATTCTGCAGATTATTCATGTCTTATTCGTTCTTGTTGTTGTTAAATATTTGAATTTAAAGCCTCACATTACACACAAGACGTTCCTGTCCATATATCCCATGCCCACTGTGCCATCATCTTTTTTTGACCTAAAAACCTTGTTCCAAATGCCTGCGACCTCCAGCAGACATGAGTATCAGGTTATTTTGTTTGTTTTGGTTTGTTTTTTTAACTGATCAGTCACAGTAGAGGGAGAGAGCAGGGGTGTTTTAGTGGGGGGAAAAGTGGAACTGATTTCCCAGGGCCCCAATGGGGGGGGGGTGGGGGTGGGGGGTAAAAAGCTTTTTATTATGTTAGTAATTAGTGCTGTAACTAAACTGAAATTGACTGAATAAATTGGTTGAAGGACTAAAAAAATAAACGTCCACTGGAGCCGAGTTAGTGTCTGCTTATGCTGCTGGAACACCAACATATTCTGTCATATCTTTCACCACAAAATGGAAATTGGGGCTCCAAACAAGGTAAAAAAGAAAGGATATGGGACAGAAAGCAAACTGATTTTGTGGGAAAAAAATATAAAACAGAATCAAGAAGGGGCAGGGGACCAACAGAATCATCATAGGCATAGGGCCCAGAATTTGGTGCTACGCCCCTTAAAGTATAAGTATAAATCCAACTGACATCATTGTATACTGTACCAAAATGTTTTGTGTTTAACCTATTTACATAACACAGTGGGCTTCATGTTCCTTCATACAAAGTTTCAATAAAATATGTTAAAGTCAAATAACATCTCCTATTAGCTACAACATTCTTTATTTTAGTTGTTGAAGTGGTCTCAAATGCACTGCATGGTATAGTCTACCCTAAACATAAGGAAAATACAATGCAAAGTTTGAAATACTCACCTGATCCTTTATATTACTGCACTATATTCCCAACAGGAAATCCTGAGAAAAAGATGATCGCAGCCCCTGGGACTAGTTTGCTGAGAGATACCTTTGTAGAGAATAGAAGCAATATCTTTGAAATTATCTTTATCTTTATTATCAATATTTTTGAAGACGCTGGAGACATGATATATGTAAGGGATAATGGACTAATACCTGTGCTTGTTTGAGACTACAGAACGTCATCACGCTCAACACGGCTTTACAGCAGCTACTGTTGTGTAGTTCGTTTATAGCCAAACATTAGCTTTTTACTTCTTGCAATTGCATTTTGGTGTTAAAAAAGATGAAAGTAGTGTCCATTTGTGAGGATTATCTTGCTCAATAAAATGTGTAAATATAATAACTGTTTGTTTGCCACAGAGCTTATTTTCTGCAATGAAATATTAGTAGTGCTCAGGGATGACACACGTCATCAACAAATTTGACATTATGTTACCAACAAGACTATCTAGTTATCCAGTCGTATTGTTGTCACCAAATAAACCCAGTCTCACTCCTAAGTCACCGAAAACCGTTACCGGTCAGTGACTTCCAGGGTCAGACACATATGAAGAAAGACGTCCTTTCATGTCGGCATGATACGCGGCCGGTCACTGTTATTGTGTAATGGTGTCCGGGGGCATCAGGAGGAAATGAGGTGGGACAACAACAAAAATTAAGGGGCTCTAATTTCCCGGCGCAGCGCAGGGTGGCGAACCCCGCACAGAGCTAGTTTCGAGCAGCGCAACCCGAAGCACGCTCAGTTTGGTAGTTTGGCAGACCGAGGTGCGCTGAGATGGGTGTGGCGGCGCAGCAGGGGGAGGTGTCGACAGATCCAGCTTGGCGCAGTGACAGTTTCATGCCAAAAGGCTTCGCCAAAGGTGCGCTAAAAGCTCGCCAACTGAAACCACATCTACTGTCAGCGCAGGGGGAGCGCAGCCGGTGTAAGCCGAAGTTTGGCTGACTAGCGGACAGTGCGCACACGTCACCAAAACCTCACAGGCAGGTTTCCAGAATATCAGGCACATTAACAATGCAATGAATACCCAAAAAAACACTATTCAATGCAACTATCTGCAATCAGCACATAAATGTATCTCTATATTGAATGTCCCGTCACATCTGATGTCAGTTCAAAGGGGATTGGCACCGTTTGGCACGCGTAATGGAAACCCAACCTGATTTGATTAACACAGCTGCAAACTAATGAGTTCATATCCCTCCAACCACAAACAGCCACAGCATCAGATAGGGAGTATATATTCAGCATCTGTCATCTTAGAAAAGTCAAAAGAAAAGAAACAGAGTGAGACTGCGAGAGAGAAAGAGAGAGCGCTCGCGTGCACGAGAGAAATGCAACATTGATTTACAATTGTGGTGACCTCCTCCCAGGCTACCTTTGCATCATCAGCCCGTGGAGGTCTGCTCGTAGTTCCGTATATTCGGACACTGCGAGCTTGGACCTCCCGGACCAAAACATCAGTTTCCTCCTGGGAGAAGTTTGGCCGTCTGACGCTGCTGCTCTCTTCCGCCATGGCGAATTGAGTAAACTCTCATTACGCCTTCGCGCGGCGCATTTAAGGGCGAGGAGAGGGGCTCATTTGATTGGTGTGATGTGTGTAAAACCCACTCCACGCCTTCTCTCCTCCCTCTTTCCGACTTGCGCCGGTAGGAGGGACGGAGGTGGGATAGAGGAGTAGCTGCGCCAGGGCGCACGGTGTGCCAAACTAACAAAAGCAGCCTGGCCACACCCGGGTGGCGAAGTGCAGGTGTGCTGCGCCTCCGCCGCACCCGGTCTGCAAAACTAGAGCCCAAGGTGGTGGAAGTCAATTAGGGTGGGTTGGAAGGGTGATGGATGGCTCCAACAACCACCAACTTTCACCCAGGAGGTCGGTGTTTGCTTCCTGTAAGACTGTAAAGCTAAACCCTGATATTTTTTCCTAAACCAAACCATGTGCTTTTGTTGCCTAAACCCAACCGTGTGTGTGTTGGCTGAACGTAACTATGTGCGTTTGTTGTAGAAGGAAAAAAAAAGTCACAGTTGCCGTCCTCCTTGGTAGGTGTCCTATATCAGGTTTTAATGGACACCCTGCAGCCAATCAGAATCAAGGATTTTCCCAGACCATGGTATAAGGATGAGATACTCCGATTGGTGCAGTTAGTTAGTGAGGCTAGATGTTTTTGGCGAGGCGGGGACTCGTACATCATCTCCTATTGTAGGGAGCAGAGGTTGGGCTCTGTGCAGGGCTGTTCTGGGTGGCTTTGTTCCTCCATCTAAGCTCCAGGATGGCTGGAGTTGGGCCCCAGCAGCTAGCACTGACATCCAGGCCCCATAGAGCAGAAAGTTAATACTGTGACAGATGTGTCGCCTCTGTGCTGCCTCCTGGCCATGCAGAACCCCAACCCCCATTCTGTCCTTGACACCCTCCTCCTGCCTGCCCAATTCTCCCTCGTATTCTTCATATTTGATCTGAGTCTCTGCCAGTGATTAAGCGGTATAGAGTTTGGGAATTAAAAATAAAGAATGGTAAAATGAAGCTCTCTGATCAGTCAGAAAGCTCCAATAGAGGTGACAGCTAAGTGTGTTTAACCCTTAGATGCATAGATGCATGTAGGTCAAAAATGACCCGGTGAGGTTGTTTTCTTGTAATATCTTTGTAAGGAAAAGTTGTTACCATTTCATATTCCAGCTCGTCAAAAAACATGTTATTGATATCATGCTATTTCAATTTTCAACTTACCTTTTATACATTTTACGAAATTATAGTTTTTGTATTACTACCCCAAGCTTCCATTCATGGGTCAAAAATGACCCGCATTCATTTCCTATGCAATGTCATGGGAACGTTCGATTCTTATCAACTGTGACTGTCAGGAATATATATTTTGTGGACCACACAGACTATATCACAAGTGTCACTCTTAAGAAGATTATTTTACACACCAAGATCTTATACATATAAGTATTACCTTAATTTTTTTGTGTGCGCGTGTCATTCATGACTACTATGTGAAAAAGTACGTCTTATTATCATGTATCAACAAATTAACGCTAGCTAGCTAAGTAAGCTGTACCGTGTGTGTGTGTGTGTGTGTCTGTGTGTGTGTGTGTGCGGGTGTGTGTGGGTGTGATTCATGACTATTGTGTAAAAGAGTATGTTTCTTATCATCTATCATCAAATTTGCCTATTTTATGGATTGTGAAACTAGCTGGCTAACCTAGCTAGCTAACATTAGATAGATAGATAGATAGATAGATAGATAGATGTACTTTACTGTATGTATTGCGCGTGTGTGTGTGTGTGTGTGTGTGTGCACGTGTCTGTGTGTATGCATGTGTGCATTTATTTATACAGCTACATATTGATCAATTGGTTGGCTTGTCATTCAAAACATTCTCTTCCTTTTCTGTTTCCTCATCCGAAGTGTTATGGCTGCTAGGTATACAGCTGAAATGTTTCTAAGGATGCTGGATGAAGAGGCGGTTACAGGATTGAACTCGAAATCTGAAATATCAAACGATGAGGACCCAGACTGTTGTCAGGGTGGAGGTGATGGTCGTTCACCTGCAAATCCAACTGAACAGGATCATATGGACACAGAAGATTCCTCTTGTGAGTGCTTGGAAGAACTCTTCAGAGGACTCACAAGAGGAATCTCAGGTAGTTTATCACAACTTCATACAGTGAGGGGACAAGAAGGCAAGAAAATAGAGAGGAACTGTCTGGACAATTACACACACACACACACACACACATACATACACACACCCGCGCACACACACACACACACACAACATGGATGTTGACATTGTTCTATTGCTGTTGGGTAATTTTCTTTTCCAATTTTCAAAATGTTTTAAAAATGTAAAATGTAAAGTTTTAGCTGCCAAACTGTGGTTGAGTTGACATAGAATGACCCTCGAGCATCTACAGGTTAAGTAGCCAGATAATTAAGTGCCAAATACCTGCCTGGTTTCTCCCTGACCCTCTCTATTGCAATAATATAGATAATAAATGTGCAAAGTGAAATTTATGTGGGTGCCCATTGGGTGTATTATTAAGGGAGACGTCCTATACATTCACTAAAAAACAGACCCGACCAACCAAATTCAAGCTGGTTCAGAGCCAGGGACAAGAGATCCTAGCTGAGATCTCTGACAGAGCCGGTTTTTGAAATTAAACTTAAATGTTGTCTAACAGCACTTTTGGTGGCAAGGAGTAGCAGGAGTGATATAGGCCATCATGGCCTGGACCCTTGGCCGTATAGCTTAGGCAGCTATACAAATGTTCTATAGTTTGTTAACGATAATGACTGTGTATGCAGTGCTCTTAGATGCAATGTATTGAGCCTGTTTTTATTTTATGTGACTGTATTTTATTCTCAATTTCTATTTCCCTTTTTAATTGACTGTTTTTATTGTTTTAAATTGTGTCTTGTTGCTTTTAATGTCTCTGTAAAGCACTTTGAATTACCTTGTGTTGAATTGTGCTATACAAATAAACTTGCCTTGCCTAAATAGAATTAGGAATAGTAGTGGTGACATAGCTGTGGAAATGAATCAAAGTCATTTTTATGCTATAGATATTTTCTCTCAGCCAGTTATAATCTCTCCTCACCAATGAGAACCCTGCATGATCATCCTTGCTGGCCTCTGGTCCACTGTCTCCTCCCTGACCCTGCTCTTTCTATTGTGGCAGTAAAGATTAAAAAAATATGTGCAAAGCAATAGTGAGCACAAGTTCTGCACAGAAATTAAGGAGGAGTGGGTTTATTCCTAGCATGGAACTAGCTAGCAAGCGATTTAATGTAACAATACCATTAGTATTCTTGTTAACTAGCTTAACTTGATTAATTGGCATCTATTAATTAGTCATCATTTAACTAACATTATCTACATGCAACAGCATTACTCAACTTGCATGGTTTGTTTGGAAGAAACTGTCCATGGTTTTTGCTTCTTGCTGGCTGGTTTGCTGAACATACTTAACACACAGCAGCACTGCCCAACAGCACATGTCTCATCTGTACGAAAGATTCAGATCACAGCAAGACAGCATGTGTATGCTGCCCGCCGCCATCTACTCATGGTGTGCTTAAAGACGGCTTGGAAAAAGACGTTACCACATGTTAAAAACGAATTGAACGGTTGTAAAAAGTGCGGGGGACAGAGGGCACAGATACGGGAAGTGTGGGGGACATGCAACATATCAGTTTTCCATGTCAGCTGCACAACCTCTAATGAAGGCCACAATATGAAAATACAGATATATTTGAACTGTTGAGCATATTGAAAATGTGACATCCATCATTTTTTAAAAACCCATTTTGAAAATAGTATTTACAGAGTAAATTAGGGACTGTTCTTTACTTATCAGAGGAGGGGAGTGGCTGTTTTTTTAAAAAAAAAAAAAAAAAAAATTTTTACCCTCCCCGAAGCTACAGATATTTTTCCTTGAGCCTCTCTGAGTGACTGGCAGAAAATGCATGACACTCCCTCCACCATAGATTAATTATTAGATTGTTAAAACTTACCCTTTGATGTTGAAAGTGAAAAGTTGAAAGTTAAAGAAAAAATCCTGGAGTTAAAAAAGTTGGTTTTTCAAATTTTTGAGAAACCATTTTACTCCTGTTTAAGTATTATTTGCTAATAACTTCAGTACCAGTGTGTTTTAGGAATTTAGCCTGTAAAAAAGAAAACAGCTGTCTTCAGAATGGGAGACATCCCATTTGAAAAGGCAGACCAACAATCACTGTATTTACTGAAAAGTATTGTCTGTGTATCAAAGCCTGATATAGCGTCTTCCTCTGTGCCATACAGCTCCATTATCATCTAAAAACTATTAACCCTCTGAAAACAGACACCCCGCGGGCAGCCGTAGGGGCTTGTTTTCATGATCCTGTTTAAAATTGATCTAAAATAAAACCATGAGGCTTAAAGCATTCATTCTTTTTGCAACAGAAAGCTAAAACTTAGGTCTTCTGTGCTATCACATTACCTCGGTCAATGACGCCACTACATTATGGCACAAGTGGTCCAGAAGAGGGTGGAAATGCATGTGACGCCAGAGTATTGTCCTGTCAGTTGTATTTATTAAAACTACAGTGTCAAGCTGTTTTCGTAAATTACTGAGCCTTTTTAAATACAAAAGTATATATTGTGAGCTGTTTTTTAAGATATAAACCTCCAGTAAGAGCCAGTGAGCATGGGAAAGGGTATGGTACAGAAAGTATTGACAGACAGACTAATGTATTTTAATTTTAGTCTTTTCTTGAGATTTGTTGTAAATGACTCAATCCAAATTCAAAATAGTAAAAAAAAGAAATCTTTAAGCACTATTTTTTAATTAAGATTTCTCCCTGTTATTTACAGGAAGACGTTTTACTGTTTGTCCCTAGGCTGCAGAGATGAAGTTACCACCTCGCCGAAGTGGACTTCAGCTCCCCTCTCTCTTTCCACTCCAACATTTTCTCTGACATTGATCACAATCTCAGTTGTCTTTAACTCCTCTTTTTCCTCCATTTATTCTCTCCCTCTTCCCTGACTCACCCACTCACTCCCTATCCCGTTTTCCACTGTCTCGCTCATACTCTCTTCCGTGGCGGCAGCTCTACAGGACACTGATGTGCAATGAGCTTTTCTGTAAGGTCCCAGGAGTTCAGTGCCGGTGCTGAGCCTCCTCTCTCTTCCTCCTCTCACTCTTTTCTGTTTTCACTTCCACAACTCCTCTCTCTCTCTCTCTCTCTCTCTCTCGCTTTCGTTCTTTCTCTCTTTGTCTCTCCCCCTGCCTACCACAACCCCCCTCCCTTCACCCACCACCTCCATTCACATCACATGAGTCTCGGAGATTGACAGCCTCCCCAAAGAGTGAGAGCTGGAACAGATGGAATATGAATGGTTCACTCGTGTATGAAAAAGGTGTCTGGGTGAAGGAAGTGGTGTAGGGGGACCCTCAATTGCAAGTTAAGTATGACTAAATCCCATTGTAACCACCACCCCCTCCCCAATCACACACGCACTCACTTTTACTGCCACACAAAAAGGAAATGAGGCTTTAAAGAGACAGTGACAAATAATGGTCTTGCTTCTAGTGTCTTTCAGATAAAATAATTAGAAAATAAACATATCAATAAAATTGCTTTCTGTCTTAGTCACATATTGATAACTTGTCAATTTAACCTCCCAGAATCTGTGCGGGTTAAGTATGGGCCCAACAATGCATTTTCAAATTTGAGATTGTGAGGTGTCGTGTGGCTCAGTTTTCTGGAATGGATACAGTGAAGCCACAAAGTTGGTCACTTTGTCTTTTATAAAAGTCTATACACTTTATTCCTAAGGGCACAACATCTGGTGAGATAGTGGAAGTAATAATAATAATAATAATAATAATAATAATGCATTTTATTTATAAGCGCCTATCAAAGCACTCAACGACACCTTACAAGACACAGTTAAAAAAAAAAAGCCACGTATCCATAGTAGATCATAAAGTCAAACAATAAAATTACCGGACAAAAATCATAATTATAACAGTTAGGTATAGTAGCAGTAAGCTAGTTAGTGCTAGTTAGTGCTTGAGTGTCTATGGTTAGTTCCAGTGACTAATCTTGGTGGCAAAAAGCGAATGAACGTAAATCCGTAATGGAAAAAAAATAATAAAAACAAACAACAAAACAAAAAACAAACAGAAAAAAAGAACAGGCAGCAGTGTTTTCAGCGAACACAAAATGTAACAATTCAGTAATGTACAATAATAAGTTTATAAAATAACTGGACAAAAATCATAATTATAAAACTTAGGTATAGTAACAGTAAGCTAGTTAGTTGTATTAGATGTCTATGGTTAGTCCCAGTGGCTAATCTTGGTAGCAAAAAGCTAACAAAGGTAAATTGCCTTGACTTTACCAAGTACTGCTTGGTTTTTAACAGATATTTAGGTAACGTTAAATTAGCATTTTCTATAATGTCCTTGCAGAACTGTAGTCCCGTTGCCTGTAACCAGCGGTAGTCTACAGTTTCCATTGATGTTCGGAGAGAGAAGAAACGCAAAATGGTTGTCGCCCATTCCTGTAAATTACAGGATTGTTCCACAGTGTAAAATAAAATGCACTGTCACTTACTGAATCAGCATGGGACATGATTTGTCCTGTATTTCCGTGCACACCCCACATTAATGCAAACACTGTGTTTTGATATGCTTGGAATGATATAAGAAATAAAACCAAAAGAGTTTTGAGATGCATTTAATCAGAGTAAGTGGAGAAGTGGAGAATGACACCTAAAATGACAGGTCTGTCACTCATCATTAGTGCATGATATCACTTGTTTTCCCTGTCTGACTGCATTCTCAACCTACATTAGAATATTGCCTGTCATTAAATAAAGTCAACAGCATAACTTGAATCATCTGTTAATTTGCCATACTTATTTTATATAATATAAAATGAATGTCTGAAGTTATTTATTTTACTACTTTGTATTACTGATATTACTGAGGTCTGCTGCTAAATTTGGCGTTACGTTTCACTCAGTGAATGTGTAAACTGTGTCATTAAGGCAGACGAGCAGAACTTAGCTGGTAAACATCACATTTACTCACTTTACATAGAGCTAAAATTAATACTGAATTGTGTTAAATGTTTGCTGAATGTGTTAGTGTCTGTTTTTGAGTTGTAAGAAATCATAAAGCTTAAAACACACCGGCACCACTCCAGTGCATTGTGACACGCGTCAAATGCTGCATATCAAGTGAGGCCCCTAGGACACAATGGACTCAACACGCTGCAGCTCATCAACAGATAAAGTTAATACTACTTTAACTGAAAGATCTGTACCTCTTCCACCTCTGCAGTAGCTCAAAATCATGTGTAGAGAGCCCCTAATTAAACTTGACTTCTCACATGACGAGATCTCTAGAGCTGTATCTTTTTGGCGACTGTCTTTATAATGAGGGGATTGTGGGTTGTTTAGCTCCGGATATTTCTCAACCTCAGCAACGAGTCTCTCCTCATCCGTTCATTACAGACAAACAGCAGTAGCTACACTGTTCTCTTTATACATCAGTGGTGAGGAGAGGAGTCGAGCTGTCCTAAGAGCAGAGGAAAAGAGCTGATATGGGAGCTGTATGAGCAGGAGCGAGGAAATAGGACAGTGGCGTGAAGCGCCGCAGGTTGGGGTGTCCAGGAGCCCAGACATGTGTCTAGCCACTGCGAGTGTGGGATTGTACATCGAAAATAATATTTTTGCATATTTTTTTTACTCTGAGTTCACCGCTAGTGTTTTGGCCTTAAGTTGTCTTTTAGAAGGACATGTTTGCCTTAAACTACCTTGGGCTCTGTTAAATTTTACAATATGTCAACGTAGCAAAGCAAGCTAATCACTTATATGTTTGGTTGAAAAGGAAAACAATCAATGCTTTGAAATATCTGTCAGAGATGGCAGAGGTATGATCCCATCACCTTGTCTGAGATGTAACAGGTGGTGTGTTTCTCATGTTTGATTTTCCCAATGCTCTAGGAAAGAGGATTAGCGTACTGTTTGGTACTGTTGCTACTGGCATCATGGATGCTAGGAATAAAGTGGATAGCCAATCTAGCAGTCCAAAAGGCTGTTATACACCAGGAGTAGCTTGCAACAACTGATCTTTACTAAGCCTGGTTCTAACTGCTAAGTCAGTCTTTTTTAAGACCAGTCTTTGGAATGGCCTTTACGCAGGCTGTTCTCACACATATTTCGTATGTTTTACTACAAAAAGCAATGAACCCAAATTTGTACATATACCATATATTTTGAAAGGCTGTGATCACGTGACCAATGCACTGATAGCAGTAAACAAGGCAGGAGTCTCAAGCGCTTAGTAAGGAGGCAGGTTGGGGTGGCTGATAGGTAAAAAAAAAAAAAAGGACTTTGCCTGGGACTTTCGCCTGTAATCATGTGTTCTGATCCCTGTGAATTTTGACAACTTTGAGTCATTTTAACGTATGTCCTCACCATGTTTTTTTCCCTAAACCTAACCTACAGTTATTATGTAACTGTATGTTAAGGACGTAACGTCACTACCTAGCTGTTAGATCATGCCTACTTTTCAACAAATAAATCTTTGTTTTCATTCCCAAAACAATGTGGCTGTAGTCTAATTCATTCATTCATTCATTCATTCATTAATCTCTCCCTTATCCTCTTCCTGATCCCGAGGAGTGTATGGAGCCACTGGCTGACTCCAGCTTTGAGCCAGCAGTCCACTTAACTGCTTCAAACTCCAAATTGATTTAAACTCCTCTTGTAGCAGTACACTGATCAATATATTCTGTTTCACGTGGAAATATGTCACAGCACAGAAGCTAGAGATGCTCTAACTCCCATTTCATTAGGACTTAAGGCCAAAACACACTGGTGCCGACCAACATGCATCAAAGCTTAAATACCGATTATTTTTAGTGTACAATCCCACCCTAGCAGCGGCTAGACGGGGGGGTCGACGCTCCTGGACGCACTGCCCCACGGGTCTTCATGCCACGGTCCATTTCCAGCCTCACTGCCCCTGAATCAAATGCATTTTCCCCCCTTCACTCTCTGTTCGTACATGTGGGCTCCTGCAGCCCGTCTTCTCTGCTGCCACGGCAGCTCGAGTCCTCTTGTCACCATGGATGTATTAAGAGAACTCTGCTGCTGTGTCTTGTGTGTGACGAAGAATGGATGAGGAGAGACTTGCTGTTGAGGTCGAGAAATATCTTGAGCTATATGACCCACAATCCCAATGTTAAAAAGATAATGACAAAAATGATGCCTGGCCAGCCAGAGCTCTTGAGAGCAGCTTTTGACAAATCAGGTTTAATTAGTGGCTGTCCACACATGAACTGAAGCCAATTCACTGTGTTTTGACGGTGCAGGGGTAGCACTTGACGCGTTGTATGACATCTAGCGGTGGTGCTGCTGATGCTTAAGACCTAAGTTCTGTTGGTGCTACCGGCCCAAAAGGACAGAATTGGTGAACTGATACTGCTGTAAACTCAGAGACAATTAGGGTAAGGGGAGCTTTATCATCATGGTTTAAACAATTGATAAATGTTAGGAAATATTGTGGTCATGCTTGAAAAAAGCTACATCAGTCTCCTGTGTTAAAGTCTGATGGTTTGTTAATTCCAACCATCCCAGCCTCCTCTGTACCCACCAGGGTCATGCCACTTGATAAAGTTACCAAATTTGCCTGAGACTCTCTGGAAAGACAGGAGAGCCTGTCCTGGGTTTGCCTACTATGAAAAACTTGAATGCATTTATTACATAATCATGACATTTTTTTAATTCATAGAAGGTGAAATATTGTCATTAATGACACTGCACATTTTTTTTATTACAAGCAGCATTAAATTTCACAGAACTTCAATTAACTAAGTCACAGATCCCTCTGGTTTGGTTCCAGCAGCTCATTTGGGTACTGTATCTGCACAAATATTATTGGACATGAGGTAACATCCTAAAAAAATGTTAAATCACTCCGATAACTTTCATTTCTGACAAGGTAAGACCACTTTCTGGTCTGCTGTTCTGAGTCCCAAAATCCACCAGGAAACAACATGATGTTCCAACAAGTTCTCATCCCTAGCAGTGACATATCACCACTTATCGCAAACTTTGACATCTAGATATTAAACGCTAGGCATCCACCTGCATCTGCTGTTGACGTTCTGGGATGCTGCAAACAATGGTGGTATGTCAACAAAATTACGTGGTTAGATCTAGAAAAAAACATCATGGTCATTCAGGAAGCAAACATTGGGCTCCCAGGTGAAAGTCTGGGGTTTGTTAGACCCATCCACTGCCCCTCCCACCCACCATATAGGACTTCCCAGCTCCTTGTATTATGTTGTCACTGACAATATTTCAAAATGATGCCATCCAGCAGTGCAGCAGTGGCAGCACATCATATTGCTGTGACAGGTGCTGTCCAGCTGTGTTATGAACTATGACGCCACCCCTCCACAAATCATACTGCTGCGATAGGTGCCATCTTGCTGACCAGTGGCATATCATAACACCGCAAAAGGTTACATCTGGCCCATTGCAAACTGACGCTGTCAGTGTATCATGCCACTACGTAAGGTGACTTTTGGCATTAGGTGTCTGACGCTGAAATCACTGACAAAGCGGTGATATTTGACAACTTCAGAATGAGAATGGGCTGGATGTTACTGAGCTGAAATCAGATGAGTAACACTATTTTGCTTCATTAATATTCATGAGACTTCAGGCATATTCATGAGATTTTAGGTGTTTTAGCCTCTACTCTGTTTTTGTTACAGGCAAAATATTGTATCCTTTTTTTCTTGTTATATCCTAATCAAAGGAAAGAATGAATAAGCCTGTGCCATCACTAAATGTTAATCTAACAACTCTCATCTCTTTTTCTGCCCGACACAATCCACAACCATTCCTTCTCACAGCTGTGATGAAGAAGTTAACACCATGTGGCTGTGGTCTGCAGCCTTTCCACAAAGCATCCCCCCTAAACAAATGGCTTCAGAAATATCTGGGATGAGAAGATGGAGGAGGCGCGGTGGTGGGTGTGGGGGGCGGTTGAGAGCGGAGCGCAGACTCCCATCCAGCCGTCTGTTGGCCACGCAGGGCCTGTTTCTGAATTTCTGATCAAAAGTTGCAACGGAGACCACCGCTGAATCACGGCCTCCCAAACATCTGCTGTCATATCGCTCTGAATAATTTATTTGTTGATCCAACTGAATGTATGTATCCGTCTCCCTTTCTCTCCTGAGCCCATTTGAGAGTGTGTGCATGGGTGTGCGCACTTGTTTCCTTAGAAAATAAAATGCTTCAATCAACAACAACAACAACAACAAAATGATCTGCTGGTTTGAGGAGCCGCTGCGTGACGCAAATAGAGCTGGATGGAATTGTTCACATACACGCACGCACGCACGCAAGCACACACACAGAGGCCAACTCCACTTACTCTAGCAGTGGGCGGCCATATTTCTGCAGCCGTTTAAATCCAGGGTGTTTGACACAGCTGAAACACAGGGCCTTATTTCAGCTCCAGCATGGACGCTAAGTGGCACATCTCATTAGAATGATTTAGGCAAACTGAAAATGATATTACAATAATTTCAAAAATGCTATCAGTGGTTTCATCCTCCCAAATGATCATTTAAGTCCTGCTTGTAATGGCTATGAGACTGTTAGCGGGGTTATTCATTTCAAACTGTGTTAAGCACAGCACGCGCAGCCATTAGGGCCCAGTATCGGTATACTTATGCTTACTGAAATGAGATTGTGTGAGGAAATAGAGTTATCAAGCGGCAAAATATCCATAGATCAGCCGCCTCTGCTGCTACTGTGCTAAACTAAAATAACATCATTAAGACTCCAACTTTGAGATGGAAAAAGTTAGGTGAGATGTTAGTTTGACAATACAGTGATTCCAACTGAGGTTTCCTGCACACACACACGAACACACACACGCACACGCGCACGCACACACACACACACACACACACACACACAGATAGATACCAGCTAATATCCAAGTGTGTATGAGTGTGCTAATTGGTAAAAGCCCATTGTCACTTATTTCTTGTTACCCCCCCCCCCCTCCACTTCACTGCCTGCTACGAACACCACTGCTGTCAACAGTGTTTACTAAGGCGTTAACAAACTTTTACCCCATTCCCAGTCTCACCACTCCTCTTCTCCCACAGGCTTTGAATGGAAGGGGGGGTAAGTGGGTGTGGGGTGACAACCACACTTTCTGATGAACACCCCGGCGCTTAATATGATTGATAGGGCTCAGTTGTTCTCTCACTCTGCGCCATTCATCTTGAGTAGCCAGAGTTGGGCATCAGAATGTGTGTGTGTGTGTGTGTGTGTGTGTGAGAGAGAGAATAAATGGGTGGGGGTGGGGGGCATCTGAATGTCCCCTGGCATCTATTTGCTTTTAACCGCTAAGTCATTACGACCTAATACATGTAGATTGTGATGGGGAAAGGGGGAGGGAATGTGGAGGGAAGATCAGTGGAGTGTTATGGAGGCAAGCAGCAGATGCTAGCCTCTGGAGTTATTACATACAGAGATGATTAGTGTTGGGTGTGTGTTTGTGTGTGTGTGTGTGTGTGTGTGTGTGTGTGAGGAGGGGCTCACTGAACTGATGGAAGGCCTTCAAGCTCGGAGAGACTGAAGAAAAAGGTATTTCATTTGGAGTTCATTTGCATATTTTATGAGGAGACGCAGGGCAGTCGGGTTTGAGCTTGACAGATGAGAGGAAACAGGAGTGAAGTGGGAGTTGGGGGGGGGGGGCGTGGAGGGCAGTGAACTCTGGAATCAGGAATTTTGGACACAAAATGTTCACGTAAGCTACAACTTTCAATCCATCCATCCATCCATCAGTGCAGCTCTTGGGTAAATAATACACCTTTAAAATCCTTCTTTAAGGAGGAAATAAAAGATATTTCATCCAAAGACCAGCTGCCAGAAAATCACATTCTTAATGAGAGAGAGTAAACTTCTCCATGTGCTGGAGCCCAGGAGAGTTGGACTCAGTGTGCACACATGAAGCGCGATTACATTAAGGCTCTGCAAACAAATAGATTTCCTCTGCTGCTCTCTGCTGCTCTGTCAATTGCATAAAAATATAAAAATATCTATGACAGCACAAAGTAAAGCGGCGGGAATGGAGATGGTGGTGGGGAGTTTAGGCATCTCTAACAAGTTCCTGTAATTGCGATTTATTGAGAAGGAAGCGGAGGGTAAAGATTTTGAAATTATAAGCTATTATGTGCCAGAGAGAGTAAGCGAGGTGGGGGGTTTGCGACATAAAATACAGCTGACAAGCCAAGGCAAATTAGCCCAGGACCATTACAAAAATCACTTAATTGCTGGCAATTCTGTCAGGTCAATTGACTCTAATTGAAAAAAAAGAGAGGGAATAACAAAAAAAGAATATTATGGCAGAGAGAGGGAAGTGCATCTGAAGAGGTGAGCATTCAGGAAATAGGCAGTGATTGGAGATCACAATGCAGCCTCTGCGCTCCTCACCCCTGTGTCTGACATGATGTAACATACTGACAGTGTGATGCAGGGGGCTTTGATTGACATTCTTATGAATACATCTAGTGAATAACAACTTCTTATACTGAAAATGTGTGATAATAAAGTCAGATGATGTGAGGAACTAATTTAACCCACTGAACCATTTTCAACTGTTTATTTTTTATTTACTGTGAAACCAAATGACTTAGATATATACCCGAAACTCTATTAATTTAATTTATTTGAAGAGTTGTAATGTGTGATGGTATTAATATATTTTCAAGAGGCAACTGTAAATGAAAAAAAAAGAGAAAAAAACAGAGCCAGGGGAGGGGGGTAATATTTATATGATAAAAAGCTTTCAAATTTACCTGATGAACTTTCATCAAAACATTATGAGATAAAAACTCAGATATTCTCTGAGAATAAATTTGTAAAAAAAACCTCACAAATTAAAAAATTCTGATTCTCTGATTTTATAAAGGCATACGTTTATAAGAAAAACTCCCAAATTCTCTGAGATTTAACTCACAAATGAAGGGGGAAAAATATTGGAAAAATAGTAATGAAATCACATATTTAACCCAACAGGCTGTTCTCATAAACTGTGTGTTTTTCTTAAAAAAGTAATGCACCCAAATTTTACATATCCCATATCCCATATTTTTGAAGACTGTGATCACGTGACCAATGCGCTGACTGTGTATTAGGAGACCTGGATACGACATTAGCAGCAGGGCCCCATTCATTACTATGAAAGTTGCTCAGTGGTGCATGAAGCCAAAATCACTCTATTTCCGCTGTATGAAATTACTCGAATGATCAGTGCTGCGTCCACATCATTGGGCCCATAGAGCAAGTGTTATAGCCACCGAGCACAGCCAAGCACAGTCGAATGGCCAAAGTTTTGCCAGTTTCTTGCTAAGCTAATTGTGATAGCAAATTGAAATCTATTTGTCATGAACAACCTTACCATCCTGTCTTAGAGGCAGGATGTTTGGTTTGGATACCCTTAAATCCCCTCTCCTTAAAGGCATGAAGATTAGATTTCACACACTTTGACTTCCATTAATGTTAATGTGTCTTCTTTACATGCGTATGCCTCTCTTGTGTTTATCTGTTTTTATTAATGGTAAAAGTTGTGCAGAGTCTTCGCAGCTTGTAAGTGCTGCCTTTTTTAGATTTTGGTTTAAAGAGCATGGCCAGATGTGGCTGGAGATAGCAGGGTTTCTCCCAGTAAAGTGGTTAAGCCAGGTGGCAAATATTGTTCGATGGGGCCGGCAACCTGGCACGGCTCAGTGCAACACAGCAGACAAGTGTCTTTTTTGACAGGGGACAGCAACAGTCTTTGTTTTGATTTTGAAGTTGACAATGCAGCTAAGTTAAATTGAAACACGTTTTTGCATTTGTTCTTATACGCATATGTAATGTGATGCAGATTTGGTAAATATTCATGAGTGATGGGAGCAAAACAAGATTTTGCATTGGGCCCTCCCAAATAAAGATTTTGTACAGGGCCTTCAAAATAACCCCGCTTCCTGGTGTGTCTACTGGACAAGACTGATTAGATTAGAGCAGACTCATTCAGTACGTTTACATGCACAGTTTAATTCCACTTTTAATTGGAATGAAAGGCCACTCCGATTAAAAGTGGTCATGTAAATGGTCATTCCGATTGAAAAACGGTCATTCCGATTGAAAATTAAATCCGATTAAAGGGGGTGGTTTAATCCGTTTGTCATTCCGAATGAAAGAATTTTGTGTGCATGTATACACTCATTCCTCTTTGAATTCATTCCGGTCTTTCTGCGCATGCTCGTTTCCTTGCCATTCTGGCGCGATGACGTATATAGCGTGCATAGCAACGGGCTGCATAGCAACAGGCTGAGATAGAGCAGTCGGACTTGTTGCACTCACCGGTTTCCATTCGCCACAGCGCGGTCTTCTACCTCCCTTCTCCTCCTCAACAGATGAAGCATTAGCAGAACAAGATTGTTGTCGTGCTGCTGCTTCAAGAATATAAGCAAAACACGCCCGAAAAAGGCACTAAGAACGGCTTCGTCAAATATCTTGTTATCCGGAGCGAGGACTACAGTGTTTTCTTCCGGTAAACGTAAACACGTAACATCCGCCCCGCCCCCTATCCAATCAGAAACCTTCCTGACCCAAACCTTGCGCAGACCTGAATAAAGGCAATTGAACTGATCTCCCATGTAAACCCTCATTCAGAATGAATATTTCCCATGTAAACTACCTGGAAAGACTTTAATTCTGAATGATTTCATTCAGATTTATTTCATTCCGAATGAGAAACCATCATGTAACCGTAGCCATTGTAAAGGTATAAATGGCAAGTGTAGTGAAATAAAAAGTATAATACTAGCTAAAAAAATACACTAAAGACTAAAAGTTTAAAAAAAGGGACTTGAAAAGTACTCATTCCTTAAAAAAACTACTTTTTTACTCATGTACATTACTTGTCATAGTCAGTCATATTTATTAGCTCTTCACCACAATTGTGGTATGGAGTACAAACAAGACAAAAAACAAAACAAGACATATGGTAAACAGAAAGAATGAGTCATCACAGATCAAAATAAAGGAGCAGCTGCAACCAAGGCAACCAAGCCTGCAATCAAATGTGACCATACATTATTTCATTTAAAAAGTGGCAAAACACTGTTCAAGAAAGCACCCAGTTTACATATTATTCTTGAATTATCAGTCTGCAATAAAGCTATACATCTGAACATAGATGGGCGGTTTAAAAAATATTTAGGCAAGTACTTGTTTCTGTTGTAACATGTTACTACCCACTCCTGGGCATAAATCAGTAAATGAAACAGGTTTTTAACAACAGTGAATTACCACAACTGTGAGAGATCCTTGAGCATACAGTCAAAAACGTTCACACCAAATATTGGGCTAACTGACCCAGTAGTTTGCGAGATTAGGTGCAAACACACAGATCCAAACACGCAAAGATAATAAATACTGATTAATATCTTATGTATGGCTCATTACATCTTACTAGAGTACCATAAAATAAAGTGTGACCATGGCTGTATCTGTGATGTATTGAGGTTGATCCAACCATGAAGAGTGGAACAATGTGGTTCCTTGATAAATAAAAACACAATTTTCCTGAGTTTTTTCCTCTCTTTTCTTTCTAAATTTGAGACTTTAATCACAGAGAATTTCAGATTTTCATTTTAATGACCTCATAATTTAAGAGAATATCCACATTCACTACTCCCTGCTAACTAGTATATAGGGAGTTCTATGTAGAGCACTATATAGTGAGCTCATCTGGAACATGACACATAATTTTCTCTATGCAATTAATTTTCCCATTGCCATCCAACAATTTAAACGCACCATATCAATGTCGGCTTGTGAACCATCTCTGATAAACACCCACATGCACATTTGCAATAAATATATTATATCTACTTTTGCCATTTGCTTTGTTTTGCAATGCATTGCTCTGCTCACATTAAACAAAGGCCAATTAATAACATTACACTGGCTGACAGACAACAGGAGAGAGAGCAGCATGATTGTAACCTGTCCTACTAATCTAAGTGATTTTCAGGTTTACATTCAATATGTTTAAGTTTGTTTTATCAGTTAGTCATGTAATAGGCAACCTTGTGAATATGTGTGACGTTATGCAATATGCCAATACAGCACAAATCACGGCTAGTAGCGACCCAGCCCGCTAACGTTAGCCCTCCGCTGTACAGTAACATTAAAGGGATAGTGCACCCAAAAAATTAAAATTCAGCCATTATCTACTCACCCCAAGGCTCTGGTGAAGTTTTAGAGTCCTCACATCCCTTGCGGAGATCAGCGGGGGGAGCGGCTAGCACACCTAATGGCTGACGCAGCCCCAGACTAACGTCCAAGAACACAAAATTGAAACCACAAAATATCTCCAACATGCTCATCCGTAGTGATCCAAGTGTCCTGAAGCCCCTGACATAAAAAGTTGTTTCGAAAAACGTCATTTGAACTCTGTTTTTAGCCTCACTGTAGCCTGTAGCTCTAACTGCTTCTCTGTGCTCTTGCGCAAGACCAACAAAAGCATGAGCTTCCGCAGGGGGAGACAACGGTAACCACAGTAGCTAAAAGATAATTTGCACTATGGTCTTTTAGCAAAGGACAGCCCAACATGTCTGAAGACTTTGAAATTGAAGAGGAACAGCATTTCTTTGTTGAGCCGTATTTGTTTGAGCCCGAGTATACGGATGCGGAACTCAGGCTACTGGATGAATCAGCCGCCGCAGCTCATGATCCTAACCCTCAGCCAGCCGCAGAATACCGGAGTTGAACACTGGAAACCTGGTGGTGTAGTTGTTTCAAATGCAAAGCAATGCCAACAGATGAGGAAAGTCTTTGCTACTCAGACTGGGAATTGGTGATGGCCAGAGCCTTCCTCAGCATGAGGGTGAGTAGATAATGACTGAATTTTCATTTTTGGGTGCACTATCCCTTTAAGCGCTAGAGAAATATTAATTGCCAATGTATTTTTAATCTTATTTCAATTGGAGACTGTTGACTACACATTCAACTGACATGACTGAGAAACTGGTAAAACAAACTACAACATATCATCATAAGTTAAACATGTACAACAGGCTGTAACAAGTTGCTCTCTCTCCTCTCCATCTCTTCATCCATCCCGAACAGTCCGTCTGAGCCTTCCGTGCAATGCATGATGGAATGTATTGCTAGGTTAGCGACCATGGGTTGTACATTACTTTTTACAATGCATTGCGGAATACCTTGAGTCCAATATAAGAGATAATAATTTCCACTACACATTCGGACAACACAACAAAATGGTGAGCTCATTAAACAATGGACTATGTAGTTAGTAGTGAGTGATTTTGGACACAGCCTAAGACTATATCCCACAATTCAAACCTTAAAAGAGCCTTCATTTTTCATTTAAGGTAAAAAAGCTGACATACATCTGTTAGTATTAGCAGCAGTAAATTTTAAGTTAAAAAATTTTAAGTTTATGTAAGTTAAAAGTCATATATCAATTACAGTATACAGCATTTGAACAGTAAGTGTTATAGAATTTAAGTGCTTTTGAGGAGTTATGTTTTTGCCTTTGATCCAACATGATCAAATGCTTTATGTGACTGTCACAAAAAAGGAGACACCGTGTCACTGTAATGTACACTTTTTGACATTCTTTTAATAGCTTTTGATCAGCATGGCCTCTAGATGATCTGTACCAAATTTGAAGTCAATCGGACAAAATCCCTAGGAGGAGTTTGTTCAAACATGTCAAAAATTCAAAACAAAATGGCAGACTTCCTGTTGGGTTTACGGCATGGGTCCAAGAGGATTTTTTGTGCGTCTTGGCATGTTCTAGGTGCCCCCCAGTTTTCATGCATGTAGGTGAAACTCACAGGTGGGGCTCGAGGCACGAAATTTTCTAGGGGGTTCTATGTCGCCATTTGACCCCATCCACATACAACACTGCCAAAATACCACATTTTTCGCCAGACCAAACGCATGTGCCAAATTTGGTGAGTTTCTACATTTGGGAAAGGTGCCAAATTGGAGATTACATGTTCGTAATGATAATAATAACTAGAACTGCAAGCAGTTATGAACAGGGTCCCAGCCTCCGCGCGCAACTCGGCCTCTGCACTCCATGGAGCCCACGATAGTCGGCCCAAAAGGACGACGGGCTCGGGGCGAGCGTCAGGACACAGGCCAACGTCTGAGCTGCAGTATTTACCGTAATGGGAAGTGCATTGGATGTGCTAAAGGCTGAATGCATTTGTTGCAATAAGTCATGCCCACTTTGACCAATCATTACCAAACTTTGTGGCTGGCCTCAGGACTGTCCCCCCATCATGCTCACCAATTTCAGTACAAATCTGATCAACTTTTATGAAATGTGATATTTCTGGGTTTACAGTGTCCACTAGTGGCCAATTTGGGCCAAATTTGGCACCCAGCCTCTGAAAGACCTCTGGAACAAGTGTATTAGATGTCATGTTGATATAATTTAGTCTGACAAAAACATGCAACAATGTAACAGTGTATTTTAGCTAGCAAAATTATTTTGTCATTTTTTTGACCTGGCAAAATTCTTTTGATAACTTTAGATCAGGTCCATCTTGAGAGTCTATGTGCCAGGGTTCATGCAGTTTGGACAAAATCTGTAGGAAGAGTTCGAAAAAGTAGGTTTTGGATGTGTAGCAACATAGTGAAGGAAATTTGCAGGGCAAGTGGGCCGGCCCTATGTCAGCAAATCCAACTCTTTTTAGGGAATACGGGTATATAAAGTTTATGGATATGTGATTTGAAGTGTGGAAGTAACAGGAAAAAACCCATTTGCATGTGTTATAGCGCCACCTAGTGGCGTATCTGAGCAATTTTTAGTATGGTAGGTCTGTGTCCTATTCTACATGTACTCTATAAATTCCACAGCCCTCAGTACAATAGTTCAGCTGTAATAAATGTTTGTTGTTTATCTTGTATTAAGCCATGCCCACTTCGACCAGTCATGACCACCTTCAATATATGGCCTCAGGAATGGCTCTACATCATACCCACCAAATTTCATAAAAATCGGTGTAGCCGTTTAGGAAATATAAACTTCCCATGTTTATTGCGCCCCCTAGAGGCCAATGTTCACCAACTTCACTTCACACCCTCACAGTCACATACTTACTAAGGATATCAGGTTTGGGTTTGATAGCTTTTAATTTGACAAAAATATGGAACAGTTTGCGTTTTCATAGCTAGCTACAAAAATTTGTTCGTCAATAATTCGTTCATTTTATGACCGGGCAAAATTCTTTTGATAACTTTAGATCAGGTCCATCTTGTGAGTATAGGTGCCAAGTTTCATGCAGTTCAATCAAAATCAAAAAGTGAGGCAGAAGTGGACGGGGCCATGCACACGTGATGTAACTCCACTCAGGGAATCCATGGATATAAGGCGTTTGAATGTGCAACATACGGTGTGGGAGTTAAATGCCAAAAGGCGTTGGCCTTAGTGGTAGCGCCCCCTGCAGGTGAACATATGTACATTTTTGCATCTGAGGTCCCTTCAGGGGTCTGGACCAACCCTCGAAATTGCACCACCCTCCCTTGTACGGTGTAGCCTGCAGCAATACTTTTACTTACGGAAAAATAATAATAACTAGAACTGCAAGCAGTTATGAACGGGGGCCAACCCCCCCGTGCGACTCGGTCCCCGCATCCCGCGGAGCCCATGGAAGTTGTCCCCGAAGGACGACGGGCTCTGGGCGAGCGCATGTTTATGAATGTGTCATTTAAAATGTGGAAGTTACAGGCAAAACTGCCTTTGCACCCGTTATAGCGCCACCTATAGACCGATTTACGACGAATTTGGCACAAAGCCTCTGGATGACCTTGGGAACGAGTGACTTAAGTTTGATGTTGAAAGCATCTACTTTGAGCGAAATATGAAACTGTGTGTTTTTTAGCTAGCAAAAAAGATTGTTTGGTTGTAACAAGCGCATTTTTTGGAATGCCAAAATTCTTTTGATAACTTTTCATCAGACACATCTGGAGATTCTATGTGCAAAGTTTCAGGCAGATGGCCCTTAAAATGTAGGAGGAATTCGAAAAAGTAGGTTTTGGACATGTGGCGAATTAGCAAAGAGAATGTGCAGCAGAAGTGGGTGGGGCCTGTGTCAGAAAACCCAGCTCTATCCAGGGAACACATGGATATAATGTTTGTGAAAGTGTCATTTAAAATGTGTAAGTTGCAGGCAAAAACGCGTTTGCATCCGTTATAGCGCCACCTAGTGAAGTACATGTGCAATTTTTGGTACGGAAGATCTGTGTCCTATTCTATATGTACCCTTAAAATTTCAAAGGCCTCAGCATAATAGTTTGGCTGAAATTAATGTTTGTTGTTTATCTTGTAATAAGCCATGCCCACATTGACCAGTCATGACCACCTTCAAGATATGACCTCAGAATTGGCCCTACATCATACTAACCGAATTTCGTAGAAATCGGTGCAGCCGTTCAAGAGATATAAACTTACCATATTTGTAGCGCCCCCTAGTTGCCAAAATTCGCCAAATTCGGCTCATACCCTCACAGTCTTATGCCTACCAACGATCTCAAATTTGGTGTTAATAGCATTTAGTTTGACCGAGGTATCCAACAGTTTGCATTTTTATAGCTAGCTATAGAAGTTTGTTTGTTAATAATTTGCGCATTTTTTGACCGAATAAAATTCTTTTGATAAATCAGGTCCAGTAGAAGAGTGTATATGTCATGTTTCACGCAGATTGGACAAAATCCCAAGGAGAAGTTCGAAAAAGTAGGTTTTCCAGTTTCGCGATTTTGCGAAAAAACTTCCTAGGCGCAAGTGGGTGAGGCCTATGGCAAAGTGATTCAGCTCTATTCAGGGAAGCTGGGGATACAAGATTTTTGAATGTGTGACATACGGTGTGGGAGCTATAGGCAAAAACGCATTGGCCTAGTTTATAGCGCCCCCTGCAGGCAGGTATACATAGTTTTTTGCATCTGAGGTACGTGCAGGGGTCTGAACCACCCCTCCAAATTGCACCACTATCCCTTGCACGGTTTAGCCTGCAGCACCACTTTTACCTACGGAAGAATAAAAATAAAAATCTTTACAAAACAATAGGGTTCCTAGCACCGCTGGTCCTAGGAAACGCGTCTGCTTGCATACGCGTTCCCTCGGCCCCTCGGGCTTGGCCCCCTAATTATGTTTGCATACGCCTCCTACGCGGACGACTTTGTCGTCGCTGGGCCCTAATAATAAATAATAAAAATAAACAGCGCGATTACAATAGGGTCCTCACGGACGACTGTGTCGTCACTCGGGCCCTAATAATAAATAATAATAATAAACAGCGTGATTACAATAAGGTCGACTTTGTCGTCGCTGGGACCCTAATAATAATAATGATAATAATAATAATAATACAGTGTAGAAAGTTTCTTTTTTTCAGACAATGAGTTTTTTAAGGAGATGTAGTTTACCTTGACATGTTTCGACTGTCACTTCAGTCTTCTTCAGAAGCGTCATCTGACGTGCGTCATGACGTGTCTTCAGCTGGTAGTATCCTGGAGGCATGACCAGCGTGGCAAATCGGATTGCCAGGCTGGCCCCCCACCACCAAGTGTTCTTGGAGGAGAGAGTCCCAGGTGTGTGACAGCATGAAAGCCCCCTCATCCCGGTTGATGGTGTCCCTGGCCCGCCTCCTGATCTCTATGGCCTCCTTGATCCAACGTTTGAACTTGTTGCTTTCCGATCCGATGATTTTTGCGTTGTCCCAGTCCATGACATGATTATTTCTTTTGCAGTGATGTGATATGGCTGATTTTAGGTTCACCTGCTCTGCTTTTTCTTTTTGTGATCTTGTGAGACGTCCTGTCGTTTCCTTTTCGCATTCTTTTTTATGTTCTGTTTTTCTTGTATTAAAGCTTCTTCCTGTTTCTCCTATGTATGTTTTTTCACGTTATGCATGGGATTTCGTATATTACGTTGCATTTTTTGTCCATGTTTATCCTGTCTTTTGGGTGAACTAAAAGCTGGCAGAGCTTTGTGTGAGGTTTTACTATTGCGTTTATTTTTTGTCTTTTCATTGTCCTCTGTATTAGCTCGCTGATCTCCCTGATGTACAGTATGGTCACCGTGTCTTTGTAGCTGCTTTCGGTTTTTTGTTTGGGTTTTGTTTTGTTTTCTTTTCTTTCTGTTTTTCTTTGTTTTTGACTTGCTGTTTTCCTTTGGTTATGGCCCATTTTGGATATTGGCAGTGTGTGAGTGCATGTCGTATGTTTTTCCTCCTCCTGTCTGTCCTCTTCCTCGGTGATGATGCTGGCCCGTTCATAAAGTGTTCTGACTACAGAGAGTTTGTGTGCTGTGGGGTGTTCCGATGTCCAGAGAAGGTATTGATCTGTGTGTGGGTTTTCTGTATACTGTGATTTTTACACTGCTGTCGTCTTTGTGATGAATTTTTATGTCCAGGAAGTTTACGGTTCTGTTTGTTTCCTCTTCTTGTGTGACTTTGATGTTACCAGTGCTGTCCATGTTGTTCAGGTGATCCATGAGTTGTTGTGTGTGTCCAGATTTGATTTTTTCCAGGTTTTTTCAGATTTGCCAGACTGGTCGCACCTCCGGGATACTACCAGCTGATAAAGACACGTCATGACGCACGTCAGATGACGCTTCTGAAGAATACTTAAGTGACATGTCAAGGTAAACTACATCTCCTTAAAAACTCATTGTCTCACAAAAAGAAACTTTCTACACTGAATCTATTTACACTAATAATAATAATAATAATAATAACAATAATAATAATAATAATAATACTAAACAGCGCAATTACAATAGGGTCCTCACGGTCGACTTCGTCGTCGCTTGGGCCGTAATAATAATAAAAATCCGAACAAGTACAATAGGGTTCCCAGCACTGCTGGTCCTGGGAAACACGTCTGCTTGCATATGCATTTCCCAGGCCCCGCGGGCTTGGACCATTAATAATAAACAGCGAGATTACAATAGGGTCCTACGTGGACGACTTCATCATCGCTTGGGCCCTAATAATAAACAGCGCAATTACAATAGGGTCCTACGGACAACTTCCATCACTCGGACCCTAATAAACAGCGTGATTACAATAGGGTCCTACACGGACGACTTCGTCGTTGCTCAGACCCTAATAATAATAAAAATCCAAACAAATACAATAGAGTTCCCAGCACCGCTGGTCCTGGGAAACGCGTCTGCTTGCATGCGCGTTTTCCAGGCCCCGCGGGCAATTACAATAGGGTAAGTCGTCCGTAGGACCCTAATAATAATCATAATCATAATAATAATAATAATAATAATAATAATAAACAGCGCGATTACAATAGGGTCGTGCACGGACGACTTCTTCCTCGCTCGGGCCCTAATAATAATAAAAATCCGAACAAATACAATAGGGTTCCCAGCACCGCTGGTCCTGGGAAACGCATCTGCTTGCATACGCGTTCCCCTTGGACTCCCTAATAATAAGCGATTACAAAAGGGTCCTACGCGGATGACTTTGTCATCGCTCGGGCCCTAATAATAATAATAATAAACAGTGAGATTACATTAGGGTCCTACATGGGCCTGGACCCCTAATAATAATAAAAATCTGAACAAACAGTAGGTTTCCCAGCACCACTGGTCCTGGGAAACACGTTTGCTTGCATATGCATTCCCCAGGCCCCGCGGGCTTGGACCCCTAATAAACAGCATGATTACAATAGGGTCCTAAGTGGACGACTTCGTCGTTGCTCAGGCCCCAATAATAATAAACAGCGCGATTTCAATAGGGTCCTATGCGGACCACTTTGTCGTTGCTCGGGACCCTAACAATAATAAACAGCGCGATTTCAATAGGGTCCTACGGACGACTTTGTCGTCACTTGGACCCTAAGTCGCTCGGACCCTAATAATAATAATAATAATAATATTAATAAATAGCGCAATTTCAATAGGGACCTACGCAGACGACTTCGTCGTTGCTAGGGTCCTAATAATAATAATAACAATAAACGCACCAAAAACAATAGGGACCTCTGCCTTAAGTGTCTTACACAGACGCTGATGACATCAGCATGCTGGCTGACTCTGTCGTCATTCCCATAGGAAAGTCATAATATAACTAGCGCTGGCACCCAGCGGCAGTGATGTGATTGGATCCAAATCTGTGTACTTCCGTACTTCCTCAACCAACTGCTGATTAGCTTTGCCTTACACCGGAATTGCTGCTCCCTGAATTGTTGTCGATAGTACAACAGAAAAGGAAGTGTTTAGTGTATCACAAGAAGAGATTAAAATGGATATGATTTCATTTAATTCAGCTATATTGCAGAGCTGCAACGTCTCTGTACATGTAACATACGTGTCGCACCTATGGCAACGCCGTCACATGGTCTGGATATCCCCGCCCATTTCTATTACAAAACGAAAGACGAATGTCCCCAGACTCCCTTTCCAAAGTAAGGGTGGCTGGTCATGCGATACTACTCTGCCTTTGGCCGAGGTCCCTAAATATCAGAACAGTTAAACAATGTAAGATAATGAAATGAAACAAAATTCTATACAGAAAAAAAAATGAGTGTGTCTGGGGAACATTCCAACGACTGTAATAAACTGAAATGATGTCAGTATTTGAATAGAAGACAATAGTGGTTCACTTCCAGATGCCAGCTGTCTAGAAATGTGTGTGTGTGTGTGTGTGTGTTTTAATCCTTTCTTAACCACACCCATTTTAGGGCAAGTGATATATGAGAACCTGATTGAGAGCACAGGATAGGCATCTCCTGATCAGCACAGATAGAAAATGATTAATAGCCTTACTGATCAGCCAATTACCAGCCAACACAAGGAACAATCAGTTAATTGATCGAGAAGAAGAGCTGTCTGCCATAGTGTGTGTGTGTTTTATTGCTTTATGCATGTGTGTGGCATGTGGAGCTTCCATTTGTTTAGCAGTGAGGGTTTCAGTAAGACAGGGGGGTCAGTGGTCTGACTTGGTCGGTGGAAGGGTTCAGGACAACAACTGTACTGCCCCATAGAAAGCCAATATGCAGTAACTACATATTTGGTTAAAATGTGTTGTCCATAACTTAACACAAAATATACACTACATACACTATATACACTAAGGAAAATTTGATATAACAACAAAATTGCCAAGTATATAGTATTAGCCTGCAAAACTACAGGCACTCGTTGGGAGCTAACTCAGCAGTACGGCGACACACACCCTGCGGCGAAAAACAAGTCTCTGCACAGCGACAGACGATAGCGATAGCTGATGTGACCTGAAAGACTGAAAGGTCTATTAGTGACGGCTGTTTAGCTCAGGGGCGGAAATCCCGGGGGGACAGGGGGTACATGACTCCCCCTTAAGTAAAGCTGTACCCTCTTAGAATAATTTGAGACACAATTAATAATTTTTGAACAATGCGGTAGTATTTATTGAAAGCAATTTATTAAAAGCACAATGTAAGCGGTGCTCATTATAATCGCGCAATAATGTGCTATTTAAATCTTAAAAGATTTAGTCCCCTCCTCCCATTCCTAGTAGTGGTATATCCCACACTCTTTCCAACGGGCGGGGCTGCTTGGCATCAGTAGCAGCGTGTGGCTGGACCCGCTGCCCACATCGCGTATCACAGGGTAAGATGTACACTCACACAGACACAGTTTAACTTGCACAAGTTACAACACATCCCATTTACTGTTACAACAAGCCCCAGGCCCAGGCTGATAATATAAACTGTCTGCAACATTTCTCCTGCATTGTTCAAAAGCCTACTCTATTACGAGTGCTGCTAAGCTAAAAGCTGAATAATGATTAAGCTCAGAGTTTAGTGATAGTCAGAGAGGACAGGAGAGAAAGAAGAGGGAGAGGACAGGACAAGAGCAGTCAGTGGTGGAGCAGCTCGTAGCTAATGGGTACCTGTCTGTAGGCTCTCCACCTGTCAGTGAGACAAACATGAAAGACGTGCAGTCTAACCGTCGAGGAGCGGTCATTACGCGTGACCATTACGTGCAGTTGTGGCGCAAGCGGCTCGTAGCTATGGGTACCTGTCTGTAGGCTCTCCACCTGTCAGTGAGACAAACATGAAAGACGTGCAGTTTAAATGATGAGCAGTCATTACGCGCGACTATTACGCACGGTTGTGAGGTGCGTAGCGGCAGATCTCACAGCACACTGTTCATAAACCAGTTCACCAGTTTAATTGCAGGAAATGTTTAGTTGTTAAGCCATTTCTCATAAGAATAGACATTCACTCTGCCTGTTGGAGACATAGAGAGAAGATTAAAGCGTCAAACTGCGGTAAAAGATGCTGTATAAAAGACAGGCTACAACTTTTTTTCCTTGTCCCCCCCCTGGAATTATTCTCTAAAATTTTACTGTTTATTGTCCCCCCCAACTATGAAATGGGATTTTCGCCCCTGGTTTAGCTTATGTTTGTATGACTGTGGCATTTAACAGAGATGTTTTTTCATGTCTTTATTAGACTGAAAGAGCTCAGAGCTTTCGGTCTATCTCAATTTTAAGAGACTTCAATGTTTTGTTCTACGACATAAAATACAGGGCTTTGCAGCCTCGCTGTGGTGGCAATGTCAGTAATGCAACCATAACGTAGTTTGTTTATGGCCTAACAACTTTTTACTTCAGGTGATTGCATTTATGCTGTATAAAAGTGGTGTTCATTTCTGAAGACTGCTGAACAAACATGTAAGTATCATAAACTTTTGTCTGCCACAGAGCTTATTTTTTGCAGTAATCCAAAATCCAAAGGCTGTTTGATGAGGGAACCAGGGCAGTGCTAACTTCCACATCGGCCTACAAAAACACCTCATCCCTGCAGCACTTTATACACTACACACAGCCCTGGCAGTCTGTAGGCCCCAGAGCCTACCATTGTACTCACTGCCTCAGAAAGACACCAACCAGGCAGCTACAGCAGCTATATCAAGCTAATGCTTTAAGTAGCTAAAGCAAATTTACATACCTTTTTTTCATAGTGAAAAAAATGTTAACCAAAAGGATAACCTAGAATACAATACATATCAACAATACCACAGAAAGGGTAAATAGAAAATAAGAAATAAATTAATAAATACATTTATTATACTCTAAATCAGTTATTTTTCATTTTAATCATTTTAGATTATAATCCGTTGTTATTTTTTATTTGAAGGCTTTTTTAAAACTCATCTCAACAGAGAGTCACACAGTTTCAACTCGGCACTGAGTCCATTCCATAGTTTGACTCCCAAAACTGAAACACATCTGTTTTTTACACTGGTTCTCATTTCCCATGTTTCATTAATAAACACTGTTCTTAAATCATAATTTCCTTCCCTTGATTAAAAAAAAATAAAAAAAATGAATTACAGACAGGAAGGCTTTTTTTCACAACTCGAAAAAGTATTTCCAGTGTTTTAAAATACACAATGTCTTGAAATTTTAAGGTGTAGGATGCTAATAGTTGATTAGTAGATTCACCATAACCGGTTTTATTTATTATTCTAAGAGCTCTTTTCCTAAGTTTAATGATAAGGTCTATATTCTTTTAAATGCATTTCCCCAAATTGAAGCTTAGTAGGACATATATGACATTACAAGTAAACGGTACATACAAACATTTCTTATTCATTCTTATTTATCTTGTTTTCTCAATTTGTAAAGAAGCCTTGGGTACCTTAAAAGGTGCTACATAAATCCAAGTTATTGTTATTGTTATTGTTATTATTATTATTATTATTATTACTGTTATTATCATTATTATTATCATGCTATCATAGTGCCATGACAGATGCCACTGGGCAGACTGGCGTTGTATGATAACACTGCGGTCTGGTCAGGTTTACAGGCTTATGCCGCCCAGTGGTCTATTATAGTGCCACAAAAGGTGGCTTTTAGTGTCGGTGTCTGATAATTGACAAAGTGGCAGTATTTGACAACTTCAGAATGAGAATGGGCTGCAACCTCTGACACTGACAAATCATGATATTCACATGATCTGATTTAATTAAAGAATGAAAGAGGTAAAAATACAGTTTCTTCAAGGTTTCTGTGCCATCGTTACAGATAATTAGGCTCTCAAACCCTAAGTTTTTGTGTTGACTTTCGTTATTTTCCCCTGAACGTTTGTGCAAATTCGCATGCATGACATGTTTTAACCAATAAGTGACAGTTGTGACCAAATGTTGCACGACAAATATTAGCCTAATTGGCCCAACGGGGGCTCTATAATTACAGCTGTAGAGGAACACCCCCTTTTTGAACTTCCTCAGAACCAGTATTATCAATGAACAGACCAAAGAGAGACCATCGGAGGGTCAAATGTTTAGGACTCTGCCCCAGGTATCACCCCCAGTCTTGACAAATGCTCCTTTCAGCCATGCTTGTGCCAAGAATAGGTAAAAAGGTCACTTGAGACCCCTCCATGTCCCAGATGTTTGTTTTGTTCGTTTGTTTGAAGGTTTTATTTCGAACATGTTAAAGTAAAAAAAGGAAGAAAAAAAATGTAAGCAATACAGTAAGTCAAACAGATGAAGAAAAGGAAATATATACTTGACATGTTTGAAAAGGGGTGGGAAGTAGCAAAGCTTATTAAATCCTACCCCTTCTCCACTCAACAATTCATATTGTTATTCCCTGTGTGTGTTTTTTTTTTTTTTTTTTTTTTTTTACATACTCACAGGCGTGAATAAACATTCCACGAATATGGCATGTGAGGTGACGGAAATCGGGGCCTGGAATTGGGCCTGATGGCTCCCGACCCTGTCCTCCTTGCTCCTTTAAAAATGTCTTCTGTTGTCAATTCAGTATCTTAGGTTCAGCTGGCAGGTACTTAGAAAAACACTGGAGATAGGCAGAATCTGGTGCAATCGAGTTTATTGTGTTCACAGGCAACAACACAGACAAACTCACGAGTCAGCCTCCGGAGGATGACTGAAAAACTGCTCTCAGCGCTCTGGCTTATATGTTGGTGGAGGTCGAAGAGATCTCCACCCATTTCTATAGTCCTTCCCCTTTCGATCCGTTTTTACTGGTGGCAGACTTTTGCCATTATTCCGGTTCAAGCTGGAATCTGCCACCAGTATTTCCGGAACAATTCTTGCTCTGTTTTTTAAAAATCATGTGATCCGTGGGGACTCACATGCTACAGTCCCTCATGTTCTTAATTTTAGAAGAACATGTGATCCCGGATGACTCTCATGCTGCAGTTCCTCGTGACACAATCATTTTGAGTGTGTGTGTGACCTTTATATAAACTCTTAAGTGCATTAAGCAGTACAATCATGTGAGTGTGCTATCTTCTTCACCCAACACGTGGTAACTTGTATAAGTGTCATTGTAAGTTCACAACATCATGTGAGTGTAGGTTAGTGCATTATATCATTACACAGCGCGTGATGGTTATGTGTGTCAATAAGAGTTCATAACTAAGATGTCACTAAGAGTTCACATCGTTACATTGCATATTACACACGAATGCAGGGTTAGCCTTTGCAAAAGTCTACACACTAACATGGTTATATAACTATTTGTATCTTATCCAGTTTATATTGTTTAGTATCTGATGAGGGTTTTAACTTTTACACTACATTCCCCCCTTTGGGGCTCCATAGTCCCACACAACACCTTTTAAGTCACAGAAGAAAAATCACAGAAGAAGGGGTGAAAATATATATATCCCCCCTTTGGGACTACATAGTCCCATAACATTAGCTTAAGATCAGTTAGCACCACACATAATTTTGGTTTCCAGTGATTATATCAGCAGATCAGTAGTAAATATCACTCAAATATCACACATAAGTCACAGAGAATAAGCGCTAGCCTAATAATGTCATCTTGTGGCATGAGGGTGTAGAATGACATTCGTATACAGTGACTGTGACTACAGTCAGTACTAACTTGTGCTACAAAGGATACCTGATAATTTTCACATATAGTGATTACAGTTTGGCATGATCTATATCTACCATGGTTGTTAACATTGTCCCTTTACAGTCCCTCAAACCCGTAGGCTGGCATCCGCAAGCGTCGGTAGTTCGCCAGCTGACTCTTCAATGCGTCGACCTCTTCTTGTGTGGCCTCATATGCATTAAGTTGCTGCTGTGGGGTATCCCTGGCCTGAGTCAGGTCGCAGACTTGGCCACGCAGCTCCAGCACCTGCTGCTCGAGACGACGCAATTGTGCCCTGTGCAGCCTCTTATTGTCTCCCTTCCTGACTGCGTAGGTACCGCGACGGACTCTGCGAAGCCTCTTTCGCAGGTTGAGGGGAAGACTGCGCGCCAACCGACGAAAAACCAACGCGGGAACAAGATGAAGCTGGTCACGCAGCTCGGCTGTCAGTCTCAGATGTTGGGCTGTTGCTGGTACTCCATCAGGCAGACATCGGAGACTGATTTCTACTGCGTCTGGATCCACATTGTACTCCTTCTCTAGGAGAGTGCGGGTTTCTGGCGTTAGCCCGTGCACGTTCAGGCGACCCGTGTTTCGAGGTGGGGGGCTAGCCCGACGTGGCTCAACAGGTGGTGGGGTGGTTGGTGAATAGCTGTATGAATAAGCAGCACTGTCCTCCGTTGTGGTGGATGAGGCAGGGGAACCTGTTGGCAATATGTCTCTTCGATCATTGGGTTGAGGGGGTCTATCTTGGGATGGTGCTTGTGAGGTGGAGGGTGCCCGGGGCTGTACTGGGTCCGGCGACTGATACGGGGGAGGGTAATGTGGGCCTGAAGTGGCAAAGGTCCAATCTGGAGTGGGAACAGGCCAATCTGCTCCTTGCCCAGGGCCCATCTGGGTTTGACCTCCCTGGCTGGAGGCATTAGCGGTTGGGTTGAGTGACTCTGTGCAGGTTCCCGCGTAGCTGGGGCCTGCAACTGGTTCTGGGTTTGGGCGGCACAGTAGATAGCGGATCAGGCTGGTCGATGGAGGATGGTTCAATGTCTGGATTGCTGGCTGTGGGGTGTGGAGTTGATTGTAGAGCTCATCCAGTGGCAACTCAGAGGGATGGGCTGGCGGTGGAAGGCTGGTCCCAGGGTAGGGTGGAGGGTGAGGGGGTCTCATCACACGTGGTCCCTGCTGCTGGTACCAGAACACAGGCTGGTCTCCCTGGTTCTGCTGGTCTGGATGTGGTGTTCTCCAGGACCCAGCCATGTTCTGCTTTTATCTTAAAGGTGTAAAGGACATTTTAGTACACTTTCCCTATAATAATTTTTCCTTCCCCCTATTTACTCTTAGATTTTTACGTCACATATAAGTCATGCAAAAAGGATTAGTATGTTAGTCATAATGAAGCTTAAGTATTGGTGAGCAGTAGTATTGGTCTGGTGACAGCAAAGTTGTCAGGGTCTTCTTATGCAATTTCGTCATACACTTCTTCTGCTGACTTAGATCTCTGACCATATTGAGCCGTTCCCAATGCCCTGTTTTGTAGCATTATCTCATACCGATTTCTACATTTTCCACCTGAGCCCTGCTCTTGTTTTTTAGTGAGCTGTCTCTGGGAACCAGTCATGTCTTCATAAGATTCGGCGCCGGTGGGTCGTGGCCCTTGGTCTATTACAACAAATTGTCCTGTAACACTTGTCATTGTCCGCTTGATTACTAGCTGCACCAGGGGAAGAACACAGCAGGCTATCGTGAGAAGGGCCAACACAACAATTCCCAATAACATTCCCATCATTTTTAATATTTTCTCAGGGGATAATGTTGATAACCAGTCCCACATTGAGGGGATCCTGGTGTTCCAGTTTGAGTGTTGTACATGCTGATCTCATAAGGTGCGCATGCCTTCCAAAGCTTTGGTCAAATTGCCACCCTCCCCCGTGTGCATTGGAATGACAGTACAACAGTGCTCCCCTATTATGTCACAGACGCCTTGATCATGGGCTAGCAGGGTCTCAATGACAAGTCTGTTCTGTACCGTCATTAGGGATGTGGCATGTAATTGCTCGTTCACTCCTTCAAGGGCCGTTATGGTCCAATTCACAAATCTTTGTTGGTTATACCACAAATAGTTTACCCAACGACTATTACGGGCTATATATTGAGCGTTCACTACAGTTCCCCAAATTAGCCATGAGCCCAAAACCCTGCCTGTCTCTATCCATTCATCTGCTATAGCCTGTTGGTCCCTAGGGACTCCTTGTGGTATCTGGTCCCATGTAATGTATACACTAGCATCCTCCCCCCAGGAACGTCCCGGAGGTTCAGATGACCTACGGCGTCTCGCTGGGGTGCTGTTAGTTAAACTGAGTATCGTAATTGGTCCTGTTAACATTGCTGGGGCGCAGAGTCCCGTCCAATTGGCTGGCAGCACTGCTTTTACCTGAAGGTCATTTTCACATATCCAAAATATGTCCGCCAACGGAGTGGTACCATTGGTCAGATTTAGTACCCAAATCCAGGTGGTATCATTATAATTTTGGCCTAGAACTATAGAATCATCACCCCCATTGACCACCTGGTGGCATTGGATTTTGGCTTCTCGGGTTGTATTACATACCTTCTGTGCCTCTGAGAGCTGCAGTGTACCTGCTGACGAGGACACATTTCCTATGATTTTTTCATACCTGCATTGAATCAGCCTCTCCGACTCCTGGGAAGTGTTAGTGTGGGTGGCATTGCTCAGCCAATGTTCTATCTTGTTCCCTTGTGCTACGCAAAATGGGAATATGAGGTCTGGTGTCAAATGTACTACTGGAGGTACCTGGAATTCTTGTTGGAACTGATCAGAAGCATTTTTAAGATTTTCTGGACAGATTGCCGTTGTGTTGGTCCATCTCTCTCTGCCCGCTGCCATCGACATGACACATGCAGCAAAACATTTATCCTGCTTCCAGCAATTATCTATGTCTGGGAGAGGCCTCACTCTAGGTAGGCCCCTCCTTTTGTGGCATGCTACACACGTAATATTGGTTACCTGTTTAGCAGAGTATTCCAGCCATTGATAAAAGGCATTGGACTTCCAAGTGGAGGTTCTTACTGATTCCACCCGTTGCACTGGCACATCTCTTGGCTTCCTTGGGGATCTGGGGCCTAATTGAAGCCATTGTCGTGCCACTTTTAGGGATATAGTGAACCCTACTTCCATATTAGTACAACCTCTCATACTACACCAAACTCTTGCTGTCACCATTCCCTCCACGCTACAGCGCGATCCTATGGATCGTCCATGCAGTCTAATGTCTCCTGGGCCCTCCACCAATACATCATCGTAAGCATGTGATTTATAGTAGGTTAGTCGTATTGTTTCCCTGTAAGGTAGCTTTCCCTGTTTCGCAGCCAAAGCTCCTAGCACCAGCAAGCACTCGCCTTTCTCTTTCTGGTGTCCTTTACCCTGTGCTGCTCCATCACTCTGGTGTACTCTCGTTGCGATGAGCAATAGGGTTAGTATTATTACAGCTACTGTGCCTACTTTAGCTCCTCATTGCATGCTAACTGAACCCTTAAGTCTGCCGAGGGGCTGGTCCCTCTCCGGGGTCTGAGTCTCTTGTGTCTGTGTCTCTTGAGTTTGAGTCTGAGTCTGAGCTTGAGCTTGAGTTTGAGTCTGAGTCTGAGCTTGAGCTTGAGTTTGACCTCTCTGGGTCTCTAGCTTCGCCTGTTTCTGAGCTAGGGCTTTCCTCTCTTTCTTCTCCTTCTGTCTCTGCTCCCACTCCCTCCGATCCTTCTGCCTCTGCTGCCACCTCGCTCTCTGCACTTGTCCCCTCATGATCTGTCCTATCACTAGCAGGTGACGACTCATGAGACTGAGGTTGGCTGTCAGTCCCCGGGGATGAGGGCCTCCCTCTGAGGAGCTCCCTGCTCCTGTCGATACCCTCTCTGGTAAGGACCCACTGCTCTCACTCTGGGCTGAACCGCTGCTGTCACTCTGGGCTCTCTGTGCCCTGCGTCTCTGCGCCACGCGTGCAGAACTTCTTGTCCCCTGTTCCTGTGGGGAGGCGTCGCAATCCCCTTGTGGTTGATCCCTTATTGCCCTTGGGGCGGCTTCGCCGTCCCCTTGTGGCTCTGGAGTTACTGCCCTCTGTCTGGCTCTAGGTCGGGGAACAGGTGGTCTCTCTGAGGTGTTAGCTCTGCAGCAGTGGTTAAGATGGAACCAAACGTCCTTACCTTCGACTTTCAAGGCAGTTGGTGTGGCTAATATGACCTTGTAAGGGCCTTCCCTTCACGGTTGGTCCCACTTTCTTTTGAACACCTTGACGTACACCTGTTCTCCAGGTCGTATTCTCTGGAGGTCCTCAGGGATGTCGACCCCTCTGTCCTCTGTGGCTCCTTTCACCTGCTGGAACACAGCCCTGTGGATACGAGTGAGACTTCGTAAGTATTCAAACATTTCACCTTGCAACTGTTCCAGGGACGGTCCCTCATGGGGACCTCTTAAGAATGGTAGCGGCATGGGCCGGCCCATAAGCATTTCATGCGGTGTTAGATGCGTGACTCGGCTGGCTTGTGAGCGCATAGACATTAGTGCAAGTGGTAAAGCATCCACCCAGTTAAGCTTATTTCTGCTGTCTGCCACTATCTTGGCTATTTTTGTTTTCAAGATACCATTTGCTCTTTCTACCGCTCCCTGCGATTGGGGATGGTACACACAGCCAAATTTTTGTTTGATTCCTAATTGCTTTAGTGTCTCTTGTATGACATTGGACACAAAGTGGCTGCCGTTGTCTGATGATATGGTATCTGGCATTCCAAATCTCGGGAAGATTTCCTGACACAAAAATTTTGCAACTGTTTTGTGATCTGATTTTGCAGTGGCTTTTGCCTCTACCCATCTACTATATCTGCATATGACCACTAAGACATATCTTAGTCCCCTTACTCTTGACTGCGGTCCCATGTCTATGTAGTCCATCATGAGGTGTCTGAATGATCCGTCTGGGGGTGGTATGTGTGCCAATGGGGCTGAAAAAACTTTCCTGATATTATATTCTGCGCAAACGTCGCATTCATTTAGTACTCTGTCTACCGTGGCTGCCATGAATGGTGACCACCATACTGCTTGCAGTTTCCTTAGGATCTCCCCCCTTGCGCAATGGTCACTACCATGCGCCCAAATTATTGCATGTCTTAGTAGTAAAGTTGATAGTACAAAGCGGCCATGGGCATCTAGCCAGACTCCATACAATGGACCCCGTGTTGGGCCCGTTTGCGTATTCTTAATAGCTCCACGTTTTACCCATAGGCGTTTCTCAGCCTTATCTACTCTATCTTGAGTATAAGAGTATAAGGGAGGGCAAGGATGTGAGAGGATGTGAGAGGTTCACAATCTTGTATGGTTAATATGGGTGCCATTACTGCCCCTATTGCTGCTTGTTTGGCTGCTTCATCTGCAAGGTTATTGCCTGTAGCTATCAATGTGTTGGTCTTTTGGTGGGCTGGACATTTAATGACAGCTAGGGCTGTGGGAAGCATCATGGCTTCTAACAGCTCGAGGATGGCAGCTCCATGTGTTACAGGGGTGCCATCAGCTCTGCAGAATCCTCTTTGTTTCCAAATGTTAGCATGAACATGGCACACACCATAAGCATATGCTGAGTCCGTGTAGACGTTTAGTGATTTCCCTGCAGCTAATTTACATGCTTCTGTCAAGGCTTTTATCTCTGTGAGTTGGGCTGAGTAGGGCTGAGCAAGCTTACGTGCCTGTAATGTGTCGAAGGTTTGGTCGTCATTTTTTAGTTGAATGACCCCGTAGCCTGCATGGCTACCAGTGGCGTCACGAAAACATGAACCATCCACGAACAATGTGAGGTCAGCAGGAATTGGCTGATTATGCAGGTCCTCTCTAGCCCGCATAAACTTCTCTGTGTCACGAATGCAGTCGTGTGGAGTACCTTCTGTAGGTAATATCAGTTTAGTGGTGGGGTTAATGATGGTGCAGCGCTGAATGTTGAGTTCAAGGGCTGATAGGATTACCTCATAGCCCATGCGTCTGGCTTGTGTTAAGACGAATCGTGGACTAGTCAGTAGTGCATGAATTTGGTGAGAAGTATACAGCGTCACAGGATGTCCCATGGTCAGCGATGAGGCTTTCTGAAAGGCAAAAACAGCGGCTGCCAGTCCCTGATAGCAGGGTGGCAGGCCAGCCTCGATGTTATCCAGTTTAGTACTATAATATGCCAATGGCTGTTTACCTGTGGGCGTGTCTTGCATCAGGACGGCACAGGCAAAACCTGATTTTTCTGCAACATAAAGATGAAAAGGTTTAGCATAGTTTGGCGTCCCTAAAGCTGGAGCGGACTGCATGTCCACTTTCAGGGCTTGGAACGCACCTTCTGCTTCCTCTGTCCATGTTAACTGTGCTGTGTTATTTGTCTGTCCTGCTGCTCTTATCAGAGCCCTGAGGGGAGCAGTTTTTATAGCATAGTCGTAGATCCACGGCCTGCTGTAGCCTGTCATGCCCAGAAAAGATAGCATTTGGCCCACCGTTTGCGGTTGAGGGGCCTTAATCACTGCCTCTAGCTGGGAGGGTGCAATACACCTTTTGTCCCCACAGAGCCTTCTTCCCAAGTACTCTACTGACTGTTGGCAGAACTGTAGTTTAGTTTTACTAACTTTGTGTCCGCCTTCTGCTAAGGCCGTGAGCACTGCAATAGAGTCTTTTTCACATTGTTCTTTTGTAGGACTACAAATGAGCAGATCATCTACATATTGCAATACTGTGCTTTGCACGTTCAAACTGGCGAGGTCTTGTGTCAACACACGATTAAAGATGGATGGGGAATCCAAATACCCTTGAGCCAACCTGGTATAGGTATATTGTTGATTCTCATACGTAAAGGCGAACAAATACTGAGAATCTGGATGTAGTGGTACGCTAAAAAAGGCTGAACACAAATCAATGACTGTGTACCACTGGGTGTCTGGTGGGATGTTGGAAAGCAACGTGTGGGGGTCTGGCACAAGTGGTACTTCTCCGTCTACTACCGCGTTAACAGCTTGCAAATCATGGACTAAACGGTAGTCTGGTGAATTTGGTTTCTTGATGGGAAAAATGGGTGTGTTACAGGGGCTTCTAGTTTTTACCAAAACTCCTGCTTCAATCAAGCCTTGGATTGTTGGTCTGATACCATCAATGGCATGCTGTTTGAGAGGGTACTGTTGCTGATATGGTAAGTTAATGTGTGGTTTTAGCTTAATATAAACTGGTTGCGCTGATTTTATCAAACCTACATCAGTCTTGTGTGCTGTCCATAACTGGGATGGAACTTTGCTTAGCATCTCCTCATGTTCTGCGGTGACTGCCATTTGTGTGGGTGTGCCTCCATCTACTACCACTTTGTCTGCTAAAACCTCATCGCCTACCTTGACTGAGATCCTGATGAACTGTTTGTCTTTAGATATGTGAATGTACCTGTTGTTTGTGGGCACCCACTCCTGCACCTGCAGGGCACGCCTGACCATAGGACCGAGATGATGAGACTCATAATCTTTGGCCACTAAAAGCGTGATGTGCGGCGTAGACTTTGGTACTTGAAACCATCCAGATAATTCTTCCGGTAGGCGGACAGCTGCTGCCACGCCCTCCGGCCCCAAAAATATGTCTTCACTGGTGATGAGATATGGTTTTTTATTGATCCCTGCATCCCAACACTCCTGGTAATCTACATGAGTCTGATCTCTGTCATACATGAGCGTGCAATGCAGTGGCAGAGTGGGGGTATGTGCAGTGTCATAGCGCATGCGAATCCACCTCTCCCACTCAGTCCATTTCTGTTTAAGGTGTGAGTCTTCTGGTGTCAGCTGAAGCCAGTAGGCCAGGGCTTGTTGTTTGTCTGTGGTACCTTGGGGTAGTTGTGACATCATGCTTTGTGGGGGTTCATCTGGGAAGTCCAGGTACAGTCCATCTTGGGTACACATGATTTTTGCTTTTAATGGGCACAGAATGTCTCTTCCTAGCAAGTTTACTGGGGTATGGGCTAAGTATAGCAAAGGTGCACATATGACTTTGCCTGCAATGAGCATTGGAACGGGCTCCATTAGCGGTATGATCTGTGATTTCCCAGAGAAGCCTATGGTCTTTATGGATGACTTAGAGAGGGGGAACCCGGAGCCTTCTTTTCCAATGCATGAGTATGTGGCTCCTGTGTCAACCATAAAAGGATATTCATGGTCATGGATGACAACAGGTACGATGGGTTCCTCATGTGACTGTAGCGATATAACTGGTAACATTAGTTCCCCCTCAGGCTCCTCTGGGCACCCCTACCAGGGTTGTGGCTGTTCCATGCTGGGCCAGTTCTGTGCTGGACCTTCCCATGGGTTACTAGGACATTGGGCCCGTATATGGCCTGGTTGACCACACCCCCAGCATTGATTGTCAGGAGGGGCTGGGTTAGCTGCTGGATAGCCTGCTCCTACGTTTGGTGGGCCTGGTGGCTGGTTGGGTGCATCCTGGAAGACATGGTGGTTCCCTGGTATGTAGTTTCTGCCTCCTTTCCATCCTCCCCTGAAGTTTGTAGACTGAGCATTTCCTCCCGGTCCCCCACGGCTCCGCCCTCTGCTGGTTCGCTGATTGCCACCACCTCTTGGTATTTGCTGGTAATAATAATGGTGATGTGTGGCGTTGGCAGAGGTTTCTTTTCCTGTTGCACTGGGGTCAGTGGGGGGTGGCTGCAAAGGCGCTTGGGGCTGGATGGCTGGAGGAGCTGCTTGAGTCGCTGCCACCATGGGAGCTTGAACTTTAGATTTCTCTTTCTCCTTTTTTACCAGCTTGCTCAGTTCTCCCAGCTGCAGCTGGGTCAGTTTGTTGACTAGTTGTTTGTCTTATTCATTCTTTTTCTTTTTGTCTTTTCTATAGAGCTCAACATGGTGGACAATGTGCTCTGAGAACAGTGGCCAGTCCATTTTCATCAGTCCCACCACATCTTCCAAACGTTGCTGTACACTCTCTGGCATGGCCTTCTTAACCATCATTTTGAATAGGCTTTGGGTGGTTTTATTGGCATTCCATGCTTCCCCTGTTTCTTCTTTCCACTTCTTTTGGAAGGTGTGTAGGAACTTAGAGGGACATTCGTTTTCTCCCAACGTTTCCCCCTCCAACTTGGATGGGTCTCTCTTTGCCGGGTAGTGTTTTCTCAATTGGCGCCACACCTTGGAGCAGTAATGCCCAAAGTCCACGTCATCGCTGTAGTTGTTTCCAATAGCTGCCCCCACATTGGCTTCTGTGAATATTTCCTGGGTGATTTGCTTTCCAGCCACATAGGTGAGCAGAGCTTTGACATCTCCCAAGGCTAGCTGTATTCCAGCTGTTGTCTCTTCTAGAGCCATTATCCATTTATCTGCACCGTCGGTGAGTGCTGGTAGGCACTCAGCCAGGCCTATCATGTCCATGAAAGGCCAGGGCTTGTACTGCCTTTGTCCATTAGGTTGTGTTATAAGGGGACACATGGTAGTTCTGTTACCTTCCTCATCATACAGATATATGAGATCCTCAGTCTCTCCGAGGACTTTTCCTCCTCTCAATCTCATGCCTCCTTGACTTTGAGCTCTGTTGTCTATTGGTGGTCGTCTGTTGGTGTCCCGTACCTCTTTGGGCTGTGTTTTGTTCGATTTCATTGTACCTTGGAGTGTCAAGGTGATGTGCTCTGTGGTGGGGCTAGCTTGAGGCTCCTCTGGCTCCTGCTGGAGACCCTCTTCTTTTAACTGCTGTTCTTGTATTGTCTCCAATAGTTGACTCATTTGCTGCAATCTGCCTTCTGTTCTCCGGCTGATCCCTTCCAGCTCTTTGAGCAGCTCCTGTCCTCGGGTGTCGATCAGTGACGCACCTCTGGGAGTGTGTTCTTGGATACTGTGATCACTTTCATTGTGTGGCTCTCTTTCCGTCGGTGGGTCTGGATATGGTGGCGGGCTAATGGTAGCTGGCCTCTGGCGATCTTCTTCCTCATGCATCTGGCGGTTCTTTACCTCCCATTCCAACATCTGTTGCCAGTGCTCGTACCCAAAGGTACTCATAGGCCTGGGTCTCAGTTCCTCAATCTGTCCTTTCTTCTTTCGCAATTCTATTGTAGGGGAGCCAGATCTCTCTGTGGGGAGGCTCGAACAACTTTTATGGTGAGCTTTGCTCCTGTTTTTCACCTGCTTCTGTCTCCCTCTGCCTTTGCGCCCCGCAGTTGGTACTTGCCTTTCAGTGGAGCGAGAGCCTTCATCACTGGCGCTGTCTGTCGTCTCTCTAGCAGTGGTTCCGGTGCAGTCACTGCTCCTTCTGCTACGATGTTTGTATATCATTGGAGGCTGTCCAGTTTCACTCTCAGTGAACTCTCCATCCTCCTCGTCACTTGTTGACCCATCGGTGCTCTCCGTTTCTGAGGATGGTTCTGTTTCCAGTTTTAACTTCTTCCTCGGCCCCTGTAGCCCCCTCCTATTGGGCCGCTGCTCATTATTTTTTGTCAGGGTCACTGTGAATCTCCCTTCTAATTGGCCCTCCATTTCTGTAACTTTTGAGCCTCTTAGTGCATACTGTCCCATTGCTGGCTGTGTTGGCTCCTGTGGGTATGGGGGTGGTGGCGGTGCTGTGGGCGTTACTTCTTCCTGTGTCTGGTGTTCTTTATCTCTTTCCTCCAGCTACACCATTATTCTTGTTCCAGTTTGTCTGAACCATCCTAGCACTTCTCTTTCTTTGGCTCTCTTGTTTTTTAGTTTGTAGCTTGCCTTGGTATCTCGAGCTTCAATGTGTCTTAATTCTGACTCTACTTCATCACAGCATGCCAAATTGAAGGTACCATCCATAGGCCAGCGATTCTTCCCGGAGGTTCTTTTGTGCCATTTGGCCACACAGCGCTGAATGCGCTTGGCTCGACTTGGGTGTTGTTTTATTACCATTTCTATCGGGGTCAGAACCCCTTCCTTCATTTTTCCCTGGTTGGCTCCCATTAAGCCTTGTTTTACTGCACTAGCTCTTGGGATTTCTGGCTGTTCGTCTGTTTCTGTTGTGCGTATTAACACCACTATCTTCCCTACTGTTGTGGCAGTTTTGTATTTCTTTTCTCTATAAGGGTTGTACTCCAAGTCACAGGACCCGTCTCCTTGGGGTTTCCATTTATTTAGACACCCAAATTTACCTGTTTCCCACTCAACTTTTCTGGGCACAATGACAATTTGCAGCCGCGGGTTGTATATTTCCCCTCCTGCTGGGCTTTGTATGCGTACTTGGTGCAGAGGAAGTGTAGCTACTGGTGTGTTCTGATAATTGTCACACAGACTCTGTAGTAGCGGATTTAGTGAATAAGGAACCCACAGCCTTCACAAAATCGCTTCCCACGGGGCCCCTGGATACTCTTCCTTTACTCTCTTTAAATTAACAAATTTAGTGATTTGTCAGAGTTTTTGTTGGATTTCTTGTTCGCCTTGCCAATGCTCAGCCCCTTCGCTATCTATGTAGCTTCATTCTAACCAAAAGTGTGTGCGCACCCCGCTATATTCTACAGGGCCCTCTGTAAGACAATGTTCTTCTCCCCAAATTTCGTCTTCAATGATTTCCCCGTCTTCCATCTATTTTTAGGTGCAGCTGTGAATTATGTTTGCCCTCACCTTTTAGCTGTTAGTAATAACTTTATGTGTTTGCCCAATTGATTTCCCTCTTTAACACAATGTTGCGACCGTGCAGCCTGTTTAGTTGGTTTATTTGATAACTTTAATCAGATCTCTATTACCAACACCTTTCTACATCCACAACTCTACAATTTCCTCTATAGCTTACTGTATTTACAACACCATATAGATGACATACACAACAACTTCAAGGATTATGTTTATACTATTTTACAGATTACTTCAGATATATTACAGTTTTTACACTTAGATCGATCAGTTAACCCCCCTTTTTTTTGTCTTTTTTCCTTTTCCTTAGCTACCTGCCCGTTCAGACCTGTTTGCTGAGGTAGTTCCCTTGCTCTCTTGGCTAAGAGGTCTCCCCCAAACAGCGGTATCCACAGGAGCTTTTTAACTTTACTTTTTAGCTTTCTGCCCATACAGTCCCGTTTCGTCTATGGTGACTCCCCCTCCTTCTTGGCTGGGAGGTCACTTTCGTCAAAACAGCGGTATCCACAGAAGCTTTTAGGCCTTTTATTCTTCTTTATAGCAAACCGCCCATGCAGACCTGATGTCTCCCATAGGCACACCCTCCTTTTATAGGCTTAAGGGTGTACTAGGCAAGCCAACAGCGGTATCCACGGATTTGCTCAGCATTCCGCCCGCGCAAACCTACCGGCTGGCTTCAACACCCCCGCCCCTACAGGCTAAAGGGAGCATTGGCAAGTTTCGGTAGTGGTAACCACGTATATGCTTTTGAGTATCTCTGACTCTTTTCTTCTCTTATTGTGCACTTTTGTCTCTTTAAATACTTTAAATACTCTTACTACCTTATTGCCTGTACCCCATTAGTTATTATTCACACACACACACACATTCACTCTTTCCGCTCCACGATCACACCTTATTGCAGCAGAGTTACCCGTCTCCAGTGATGTTAGTTGCTTTTTTCAATGATGCATCTTTAATCAGTACATTATATAACTAGGTTCTTTAGGAGAGGAATTTGTCAAATACCTTTGACCTGGGCGGCTCCCAGCACTGCACCCCAGACACACCCGGTTTTAAACAGAAAAAGGCTCTGCTTACCTTAATTGGTGGCGCCACCTGTGTGTCTGATGTACAGCCCAGTGCTCCCGATCTCTGGCTTCGACCTTCCTTGCCTCCTGGCTGGCTACGCCACTTGAGGTGACGGAAATCGGGGCCTGGAATTGGGCCTGATGGCTCCCGACCCTGTCCTCCTTGCTCCTTTAAAAATGTCTTCTGTTGTCAATTCAGTATCTTAGGTTCAGCTGGCAGGTACTTAGAAAAACACTGGAGATAGGCAGAATCTGGTGCAATCGAGTTTATTGTGTTCACAGGCAACAACACAGACAAACTCACGAGTCAGCCTCCGGAGGATGACTGAAAAACTGCTCTCAGCGCTCTGGCTTATATGTTGGTGGAGGTCGAAGAGATCTCCACCCATTTCTATAGTCCTTCCCCTTTCGATCCGTTTTTACTGGTGGCAGACTTTTGCCATTATTCCGGTTCAAGCTGGAATCTGCCACCAGTATTTCCGGAACAATTCTTGCTCTGTTTTTTAAAAATCATGTGATCCGTGGGGACTCACATGCTACAGTCCCTCATGTTCTTAATTTTAGAAGAACATGTGATCCCGGATGACTCTCATGCTGCAGTTCCTCGTGACACAATCATTTTGAGTGTGTGTGTGACCTTTATATAAACTCTTAAGTGCATTAAGCAGTACAATCATGTGAGTGTGCTATCTTCTTCACCCAACACGTGGTAACTTGTATAAGTGTCATTGTAAGTTCACAACATCATGTGAGTGTAGGTTAGTGCATTATATCATTACACAGCGCGTGATGGTTATGTGTGTCAATAAGAGTTCATAACTAAGATGTCACTAAGAGTTCACACCGTTACATTGCATATTACACACGAATGCAGGGTTAGCCTTTGCAAAAGTCTACACACTAACATGGTTATATAACTATTTGTATCTTATCCAGTTTATATGGTTTAATATCTGATGAGGGTTTTAACTTTTGCACTACACATGTATCAGTAATAGAAGATAAATAAATAAATTAAGTAACAATTAACAAAATGTGAGAACATGTAGTGTTCATCACATCCTTCTCCCCTATACCTTGTGAGCACCATGTGTTTGTACCGCTGTTTAAATTTGCTCATGTTTGGACATTGCCTCAGGTCCCCTGACAGTCTGTTCCACAATTTCACTCCACATATGGAAATACAAAAAGTTTTTAATGTTGTGCAAGCACAAGGATGTTTGAAGTTGAGTTTTCCCCTTAAATGATACCGCCCCCCCCCACCCCTTTGAAAAAACAGTTTTTGGATGTTTCCTGGAAGTAGGTTGTTTGTTGCTTTGTACATAATTTGTGTTGTTTGAAAATGAACCAGATCAGTGAATTTCAATGCTTTTGATTTTAAGAATAGTGGATTTGTGTGTTCTATGTAGCCAGTCTTATATATTATCCTCATTGCCCTTTTTTGTAGTGTAGACAGTGGTTGTAATGTATGTTTATAGGTATTGCCCCAAATCTCTGCACAGTAACATAAGTATGGTAATATGAGTGAGCAGTAGAGAATGTGGAGTGAATTGTGGCACAGAAAGTGTTTTGCATTACTGAGTACTGAAATGCTTCGTGACAGTTTGTTTTGTATGTGTTTTATGTGAGGTTTCCAATTGATTTTGTCGTCCACTATTATACCCAGAAATTTATTTTCATGTAGCCTGAATATCAACACCATCTACCTGTACTTGCACCTGAGTATCCCTTTTACAGTTTCCAAATAACATGAGTTTGGTTTTGTTAAGATTTAATGATAATTTGTTTCTGTCAAACCATTTCTTCAATTTAAAATCCCCCCCCCCCCCCGAGCAAAAAATATTCGTGTCATCTGCAAATAAAACCTGTTTTAATATATCAGAGACTTTACAAATGTCATTTATATACACAATAAACAGTTTTGGACCCAGTACTGACCCCTGGGGGACACCACAAGTAATGACCAAGCATGAGGAAGTATAGTCTCCCAACTTCACAAATTGCCTCCTGTCCCTTAAATAACTACTCACCCAGTGCAAAACCCCCTATCCCCCTAATCCCATACCGTTCCAGTTTATTGATTAAGATATCATGATTGATTGTGTCAAAAGCTTTCTTGAGGTCGATAAATATTCCAATTGTATACTGTTTTTGATCTAAAGTGCTAGTGATGTCTTTAATTGATTCCATTAATGCCAATGATGTTGACTGTCAGAGAGTAATTTGTGTTTATCTATGAATTTGTCTAATCTGTTATTGAATAGTTTTTCCAGAATTTTTGAGAACTGTGGTAGTAGAGAAACAGGCCTATAATTTGTAAAGTGGTGTCTATCCCCAGTTTTATACAGTGGTACAACTTTTGCTGTTCTCATTTTGTTTGGAAATTTACCGGTTTGGAATGATAAATTACAGATAAAAGTTAGTGGTTTTGAAATGCCCTCAATGACCCTTTTTTACAATTTTCATATCTATGTTGTTACAATCAGTGGATGCTTTATGTTTACATTTATTTACAATATCAATAATTTCTTTTTCATCCACAGCAGTGAGGAACATTGAGCTCTGATTTCTGTCTATAGAATTATCATTCCAAACCTCAGATGGCAATGGATCAGGGATTTTTTCTGCCAGGTTTGGTCCAACACTTACAAAATATGATTAAAACTATTAACTATATCATCCATGTTATCGTTTTTAATGTTGTTATCTATAAAATATTGAGGGTAATACTGTCTAGAGCTATTTTTATTAATGTTATTTAATATATCCCATATTCCTTTAATATTGTTTTTATTATTATTTAATACTTCACTGTAGTATTCCCTTCTGCTATCCCTTATAATATTGGTTAACTTATTTTTATATTTTTTATATTTATTTTCTGCCTCTTTGGTTCTCTGTTTTATGAATTCTCTATAGAATGTATTTTTCTTTTTACAGGCATATTGTAATCCCTTTGTGATCCATGGTCTATCTTTGTATTTATGTTTCCTATTATATTTTTTAATTGGACAGTTTTTATCATATAGTGATGTAAATATACTTAAGAATGTGTCATATGCATTGTCAATATCATTTTCCTTGTACACGACATCCCAATTTTGTGCTAACAAGTCATTTTTAAGTGCATTCATAGTTACATCTGTCTTTACTCGTCTATCAGTTGGTCTTGCATTTGGATGATATTGTTTGAAGTTGCCGTTGTAAACTGTAAAAACTGGTAGGTGGTCACTGATGTCATTGATTAATAATCCGCTCACAGTATTGTTTTCAATGTCATTGGTGAGTATGTTGTCAATTAATGTGGAAGAGTGGGATGTGATTCTGCTGGTTCTGGTGATTTTTGGATAAAGGCTCAAACTGTACATTGTATTAATGAATTCGTCTGTCAATTTGTGCTTATTTGGATTTAGAAGATCGATGTTAATAGATGAAAACAACTTTTTTGATTCATCCTTGCAAAAGATGCCTTAATCCAGTCCCTGAATAAATCAATACTAGAGCCTGGTGCTCTATATATGCAACTGATTATTAGATTTTTGTTTTTTTCTTTACAGATTTCAATTGTTATACATTCAAACAAATTGTCAATTGCAGTTGACATATTTTGCACTACCCTGTAATTCAAACTAATGTCCACATATACAGCCACTCCTCCCCCACTTTTGTTCTTTCTGTTTATATAGTTGAGTTCATATCCATCCAGCTCAAAATCTACTCCTTTATCAACATTAATCCAAGTTTCTGATATGGCAATAATATTGATTGGTTTTATGAATTGACTTAAGTAGTCCTTTATGTTATTGAAGTTTACATGCTTCGGCTGTTGAAGTGGATTATGGATAGCTTGTTATCAGTGTTGATTGTCTGATTGTACTGTTTGTCTATGTATTAACAGCAGTTGTCATTAATGGTGGAAAAGAAATTATTGTCCGGATCTATATCGTTTTCAATGTCCAGTGTGTTATGATCTGTATATTGAAAAGTTTTCAGCTCCATATCATGATCAAGAATCCCTAGAGTTGTATCATCACTGCAGGCGAGTGAGTTTTTTCAGATGGTGTCATGATTGTGTGTTGGGTATGAGTCATACTTTACAGTCCAGTTTATGATGATCACTGATACTTGTCCAGTTCCTCCATGTTCCAGAAGACCACAACTCTCGCTTGCTCTGGTGACCCGTTAAGTTTTATGAATATTTTGCAGTTGTTGGTCCATGTGTTTTGAATTTCCCCATTTCTTCAAACTGCGTGCTTTTCTTGCGATGTTGGAGTTTCATTTTGTGAGATGATCATTCATAAAGACCTTTGTTCCTTTCAGTTTCCTTCCCTGTTTCAACAGTGCAGTCTTGTGCTTTCGATTAACAAATCTCATGATTACGGCTGGTATACTGTCATTTCTCCTTGGCAGAGGGTGGCAGGCCTCGATGGTGTTTATATCCACTTCAATCCCCTTTGAGTGGAGAAAGGCAGCCACCTGTTGCTCTGCCGATCTGTTGTCCTGCTCACCGGGCTCCCCCATTGTCAGTGGTCACCGCCCAGGCATATGACCGGGGTTTGATACGGAGCCCGGTAACAACTATATCGTTGATCCTGGAGTACTGCTCCAGCTCTGCCACTCGGCTCTCCAGGTCCGCCAGACGCCGGCCCTTCTCGGCGTTGTGGATCCGAAGAGCCTTCACCTCCTCCACCAGCTCCAGGATGCCTTTCTGCTGCTGTTTAACTGCAGAAATCTCCTCTGCCAAAAACTCCAGGGTCTTTTTAAGTTCCTCTCCCTCCTTGGCTGTCAGTGCCTTTTTCGGCGGCATGCTGTCCTAGGTAACCCGTCAGCTGTTGACGATAACATCTTAAAAGAATTCATCTTGGGGCGACACAAATTGACTTAATGGCCCGACCAGGAGTCGACCCTGGTTCTAAGAGCCACATCCTACTCCTCTCTTACCAAATGTTTCTGTTGTAACAAATTGAAATGTCTCTTGGAAGTACAACTATATATTTTATCCATGTTATAACATTGTAAATGTACATAATCCTTGTTTGTTAGTTGAATGATGTTTTTTTTTTAAATCTCGTAAACCAAAATATCAGGAAATTATGAGTTTAGATTTTTAATCCCTCATTTAACATGGAGCCATACTGCCATCTTATACTTGTGTTCCACTGATATGTGGTATAATAATCATACTAAATTTAATTTGATGTTGAGAGCCGATTTTGACCATAATGGGAAGAGTATGTCTATCGCGCGTAATATGCTAAAGTATATAATCTCACAAATTAAAGTTTTATTAAAAGTTCATTAAATTTTCTCCGAAATAAAGTAATGTCTAGACTAAGAGGCCCGCCCTGCTTCAGACACGCCCCCTCAAGGGTGGGATAAAACAAGCTTGGCGCATCTACTCACTCTTTTTTTCCTTTTTTGTCTCTTTTACTCTTTTCTGTCACTTCTCTTACTCTCTTTCTTTTTTTTTTAACTTACTTTCTTCTTTCTTTTTTTCCTTTTTGAACTTGTTACGCTCTTAAACTTGTTTCCCGTGTAACTCTTTCTTGCTCAGGATCAAAGTTATTTTAAACTTTTAAGTTTTACTTATCCAGTTTTTCTTTTGTTTCCAGTGCTTCAGTAACATTATATCTGAAGCGACGAAGCCAGCCGATTGCAACATTTTTTCTACGTGTTGATAATAACCTTGATGATAATATTGAATGGCCGACGAGATTGTTTTCAACTTTATTATAAGCGAGTAGCCACAGCTAAACAGAAATTGCTTTTTGACCTGTCACTCCATCAAAAGTTCATTGGAGCCAGCGGCTGCCAACCACTTGTCACAGTGGTTCTTTTGCCAAACCCAGAGACTTTCTGCAGCTTAAAGGAATACCCTGCTCGGTAAAAGTGAACAAATAAACGTTACAGAAACCCTGAAGCTGGCATTTCTGCACGTGCATTTAAAATAAACATGTTTAAACATTAATTCGAAAAACAAGAGTCCTTTTTAGTTGTTTTAGAATAAGTTTGATACACGGAAGTATAGTGTGTTTACGCCCTGTGCGGAGGGATACACCGGTGAGCAACAGCTGCAGCTGGCTCTGGGACAGGTACGCTAGGTCACTTGGTAAAAGCAAACAAAGAGACGAAAATGTGCATTATAAAGTGATATTACTCACTCGACTGAAAGCTGTCCATCAGCTCCTGCAGGCCTTTATCTTAGGAATATGAAAAAATGTTTCAATCACTCCAGGATTAGTGATTGCTGCAAAGTTTTCACTCCTTGTGATGCACTCTCTGCGGCGGTTTTCCTCCTGATGATATACAGTACAGGCCAAAAGTTTGGACACACCTTCTCATTCAATGCGTTTTCTTTATTTTCATGACTATTTACATTGTAGATTCTCACTGAAGGCATCAAAACTATGAATGAACACATGTGGAGTTATGTACTTAACAAAAAAAGGTGAAATAACTGAAAACATGTTTTATATTCTAGTTTCTTCAAAATAGCCACCCTTTGCTCTGATTACTGCTTTGCACACTCTTGGCATTCTCTCCATGAGCTTCAAGAGGTAGTCACCTGAAATGGTTTTCCAACAGTCTTGAAGGAGTTCCCAGAGGTGTTTAGCACTTGTTGGCCCCTTTGCCTTCACTCTGCGGTCCAGCTCACCCCAAACCATCTCGATTGGGTTCAGGTCCGGTGACTGTGGAGGCCAGGTCATCTGCCGCAGCACTCCATCACTCTCCTTCTTGGTCAAATAGCCCTTACACAGCCTGGAGATGTGTTTGGGGTCATTGTCCTGTAGAAAAATAAATGATCGTCCAACTAAACGCAAACCGGATGGGATGGCATGTCGCTGCAGGATGCTGTGGTAGCCATGCTGGTTCAGTGTGCCTTCAATTTTGAATAAATCCCCAACAGTGTCACCAGCAAAACACCCCCACACCATCACACCTCCTCCTCCATGCTTCACAGTGGGAACCAGGCATGTGGAATCCATCCGTTCACCTTTTCTGCGTCTCACAAAGACACGGCGGTTGGAACCAAAGATCTCAAATTTGGACTCATCAGACCAAAGCACAGATTTCCACTGGTCTAATGTCCATTCCTTGTGTTTCTTGGCCCAAACAAATCTCTTCTGCTTGTTGCCTCTCCTTAGCAGTGGTTTCCTAGCAGCTATTTGACCATGAAGGCCTGATTGGCGCAGTCTCCTCTTAACAGTTGTTCTAGAGATGGGTCTGCTGCTAGAACTCTGTGTGGCATTCATCTGGTCTCTGATCTGAGCTGCTGTTAACTTGCGATTTCTGAGGCTGGTGACTCGGATGAACTTATCCTCAGAAGCAGAGGTGACTCTTGGTCTTCCTTTCCTGGGTCGGTCCTCATGTGTGCCAGTTTCGTTGTAGCGCTTGATGGTTTTTGCGACTCCACTTGGGGACACATTTAAAGTTTTTGCAATTTTCCGGACTGACTGACCTTCATTTCTTAAAGTAATGATGGCCACTCGTTTTTCTTTAGTTAGCTGATTGGTTCTTGCCATAATATGAATTTTAACAGTTGTCCAATAGGGCTGTCGGCTGTGTATTAACCTGACTTCTGCACAACACAACTGATGGTCCCAACCCCATTGATAAAGCAAGAAATTCCACTAATTAACCCTGATAAGGCACACCTGTGAAGTGGAAACCATTTCAGGTGACTACCTCTTGAAGCTCATCGAGAGAATGCCAAGAGTGTGCAAAGCAGTAGAGCAAAGGGTGGCTATTTTGAAGAAACTAGAATATAAAACATGTTTTCAGTTATTTCACCTTTTTTTGTTAAGTACATAACTCCACATGTGTTCATTCATAGTTTTGATGCCTTCAGTGAGAATCTACAATGTAAATAGTCATGAAAATAAAGAAAACGCATTGAATGAGAAGGTGTGTCCAAACTTTTGGCCTGTACTGTACCTCCCCAATGATGGTAGCATCGAATCCCATTCTGTGCAGCAAAATGATTCCACCTCCGTAGGTATAGGTTGGCAAGCCCCGCAGCTACACCACCAATCCTCCCCTGACCTCCGTCTCCCCTCGGCCCCTTGCTGTTGCACCGCTTTGGAGGATTCAGCCTTTCTTCTCGCCCGCTCAGCATCCAACACCTGGAGTTACTCATCAATACTCCGGCTCAAACATGTATGGCTCTGGATCTGTGTCCGCTACAAGAAACTCTTCAAAATCGCGTTCAAAGTCGTCCATTGCAGCTACTATAGTCCGGAGATATCGTTAGGCTAAATAAACAACTTAGTTTTGTTTACAGGCTACGTCTGTGCCTGTGCCTGCTTACCGGTGTATGCCTCCGCGGATCACAGCGCAGGATGTAAACACACTATAGTTCCGTGTATCAAACTTATTCTAAAACGACTAAAAAGGACTCTCGTTTTTCGAATTAATGTTTAAACATGTTTATTTTAAATTCACATGCAGAAATGCCAGCTTCAGGGTTTCTGTAATGTTTATTTGTTCACTTTTACCGAGCAGGCTACTGACCCCCTACAGACTTCAATTGTATTCGCTAAGCTAAGCCGCAATGCTAACCACTGAGACCCAGCCACTGGACGTACAGACACAAAAAAGATATTGATCATGTTGTCTCACTATGAAAATGATAGAGAAAGGGCATAACTCCCAAATCGTCGGAGTATTCTTTTAAGAGAACCAACGTTTGAGGACCACTCGAAGGACGTCGCAGTCAGGCTCATCTGCTCTTCGACCACTGTGTTCCAGCTGGTTTCATTCTGCTGGGAAGTCCGGGAGCTGCAAGGTGACAGTCTGGGGTTCCTCAGGAGAATCAGGAGAATGATCCAATGCTGCTAAGAAAGTAGGCAAAGAATTTCCCTCACCTGATGTAGCCGCTGTGCAGTGATAAAAGTGATGTCGAATATGAGATTTAATTACCTTCATCTCAATTTAGGTTTCCTTAGGTAAATGGTTTTGCGCATTCCTGCGTTCCCAATTTATCTATAGCCACATACACTCTCACTATCGCCAAACTACATAACTTACACAAGTGTTACTTCCTGTTTTAATCCATTTATACATACTGTTGATTTTGTGTTATTTCATATCATCCTCATTCATTTACTTATTTGTTACATATTTAGCCTAAATAAATCTTCATTTATGACCAAGTCGTTGTCTGTGTATATCTCTTTTGAGCAGGAATTAAGATCACTGTATAGAGAATTCATAACCCAGAATTCTCTATATGCTGACGAAATTAATAATGGGTTTATGGAGTTATTTATTTGATTAGCCGCTTTCCTCATTAGGAGGGTGGTGCCCCAGACTTTATTAAGAGTGCAAATATTATATTACTCATACACAGCCCAATGCAACAATTTCAGTTGTCTTGAAATTCAACACACACCTTCATCTCAATAAGCTCTACAAAAAAAAAAAAAAAAAAAAGCTTCAAAAACTGTCTGTCTGACTGACATTTTCTGCAATTTTGAATTTTTTGAAAAACCCATTCTTCAACATCTACTCCGGAACCATAGGTCCAATTCACGCCAAATTTGTGTGAATCATTAAAAAGGGGTGTGGCAGCTTTACTATTCCATACAGTATAGATGCTTTCTCCAGCCTCTGACGTCATTATTTTTACTGTGACTGTTGACATTCAGGTATGTTTAGTCCAGTTAGGAGATTATAGAGGAGCATTAAAATATGAAAATATCTACAGTAAACTGGGGTGATCTATATAAATCACACACGAATATATATATATATATATATATATATTTATATATATATATATATATATACACACATATAAACTCTCGTCTTATTCGCACACACACACACACACACACACAGTCACACACACACTTCTTCCTATCTGTATCTGTGTATGATGACATGCCGCTGTTCCTATTGTGCACCAAGGTGTATTCTCAGTGTAGACACAAACACACACACACACACACACACACACACACTGTCTTTACATATGCTTGACTGTTAAAGAGAAACCAACTTTGTCAAGGTGGCCGCCCTCCCAGGCCTTTTGTACTTCAGCAGCACCTATGGGAATCAAATATGAACAAAGGACAGTGGGCGAGAGACATACCGGCATATAGAGAAGGGAGAGAGGGAAAGCATCAGAGGGAAGAAGAAGAAGACAGGACGAGGGAGTCGCTGACACCTCCACATCAAATGGTGCAGAGGTTCCATATACACAACAACACACTCTTTCCTTTGGTCACTTCATTATTATGTGGACTGTGAACTGAGCAGTGAGTGACAGTATATGACTGTGTGTGTATGTGTGTGTGTGTCTTCTTTTAACCTTTATTTACCCAGGAAAGTTGACAGAAACACTTTCCCAAAAACAGTTCTCACACTGATACTGGGAGCTGCCCAGTATAATCACAGCCTGCTACTGGTGACTGAGCAGCAAGGCTGTTAGTTGTTTAAGGTCTTGCTCATAGGCATTGTGACAGTTACTTGTTTAATGAGGTGAGGGTTAATCATTCACTTTCCCTCAAACCACCTGAGAACAATCACTGACATTTATTTTCTGACATTAAATGGGTATTTTCCCCCTCTGTTTAAAAAAAAAAAATCCATCCATGTGACCTGGTTTTACAAAATATCTGCATTTACACACACGCCCACATGTGCAGTGTTAACATTGACAGCAGCACTGCTGCAGAGCTGCCTGCTGCTGTAACTACTCTATTTCCACAACTGAAAGCTGGTGATCCACATATTTTGGGAGCTGTGCAGCCACTGCATTATCAACAACATGGTCCTGAAAATATTTCACGATAAAAGCTTTGTGTTAACAAATAAAGGGATTCTGTCCACTGAAATGTTGCCAGGGAAGTTTTATTTTGAAACAGTAAGTGTTGAGTCAAAAATAAATACTTTTTTTCATGTTTGTGACAGATATAAACATTGAAACAGTAGCAAAAGATGGTTCAGTGTCAATATGATTAACAAAAAAAACAACACTTTCCCTGGTGATTTGCTGCTGAGAACATGGGAAAAGTGACACTCCTTTTCTCTAGATGTTACGCAACCAAGTCTGCCTGTGGTCTGGGCATTAACTGAAGTGTACAGACTTAACATTACCTTTTTCAAAGCACATACTGGAGACCTCATCACTGTTGATTCCTGTTAAATTTAAAGATGAAGAAGCTCACTTAAACATATGAGTGATGCTCTTGACATGTGAGAGTTTTCCTTCCATTCCTCATCAACAACAATCCCACTCTGGAAAGTGTCCCAACATGTGCTGGTTCAAATGGTCCTGATCTAAAATCAGTTCTAGTGGTCTTTAAACCATGGATGCTGAGGTGGAGCAAAAACACTGGGTGCAGCAGATGTCTCTGTTCATCCCTAGCCTAGCCCAGCTGACAGCGTACACCATGGACAGGTTGCTAGACTATTACAGGACTGACACAGAGACAGACAAGCATTCACACTTACATTCACACCTACGGACAATTTAGAGTCACCAATCAACCTGCATGTCTTTGGACTGTGGGAGGAAGCCCGAGTACCCGGAGAAAACCCACGCTGACACAACATGCAAACTCGGCGTAGAAGGGCTCCCCCAGCCTGGGGTTATAATCCCACACCCCAAGTTCAAACCAGGAACCATCTTGCTGTGAGGCACAATGCATTATAGTGCAGGATATTGATTCACTCAGCCCCTCCTTCATACGCTCTCTCTCCCTCTCTGTTTATCATGAGACAGTAGCGCCCTGCTGTCCACCTGTACACACACACACACACACACACAGTGACAGGGCTAACTGTTAGCATCACACAGCTAACATTACCTAACTGTTATTATTAGGTATAACAACAGAGTCTAGCCGTAATGCTGTCGGTGTTGTTTGATGGAACTGTTTAACAGCTTGGTGTTGGATGTTATCTGCTGTTGTTTTAGCTGGAGCTGGACAGGATAGATTGGCAGACATCAAACTGATCGTTTGCCGGTAAGGCAGCGACTCCAGGAACGGTCCCTCAGTGCTGCATCTGAGCCCTGTCATCTTCCTCTAAAAGTGTGAAAATTATCCACACTGGTGTTTGGCTCTCTGGTTAGCATGCTGCACTTGCTCTTTTTCTTCTTCTCTGTGTTTATTGTTGGTGTAGATGTTACACCAGTTAGGTCATGCAGCAATTTGGCTTTTTATTATCAGTTCTATTTATCGGCTATAATTTTATTATCAGAATGATAAATAAAATAGATTTCCTATTACTGGCCATTAATCTATAGGCCCGATATGTATTGTACATCCCTAATATTGACCTAGGCTTTTAAGACAGTTTAAAAAATATTCTAAGACAGCTAGGTGGCTGTGCCTAAGGAGGTTTAGCTGGTTGTCCACTAATGAGAAGATCGGTGGCCCGATCCTCAGCCCAAGTATTCTTGGACAAGATTATCAACCCCAAATTGCCCCCCATCAAAACTGCCCCAAACCCGTCTGCAGCTCTGTCATCCCTCAACACCTGTCTCGAGGAGATAAAGGCATGGATGAACAATAACTTTCTCCAATTGAACAGCAATAAAACAGAGGCACTTCTCATTGGCACCCCACACCAGGTTCAGTCTTCACCCATATCCCAACTTACCTTCGATGGCCAGCTCATCCCTCTCTCCTCCTCAGTTACAAATATGGGGGTTTGGTTTGACCCCCTACTTGACCTTCAATGACCATATAAAACACCTGTGCATTCTACCATCTTCACAACATCTCCAGACTCTGCCCCACTTTAACCCTCCCAGATGCAGAGAAGCAAGTCCATGCCTTTATCTCCTCGCGACTGGACTACTGCAACGGACTCTTCATCGGGATTCCTGGCAAGAACATCCAGAAGCTGCAATACATCCAGAGCAGTGCTGCCACGGTCCTGATGATACATGAGCACATAACCCCCATTCTACACTCGCTGCACTGGCTCCCTGTTTCCCTGCTTCCCTCATCCTGGATCAATTACAAAATCTTGCTGCTCACCCACAAATGCATCAATGGACATGCACCCCCCTACCTACAAGAACTAATCACTCCACAATCCTCCACCCGTACCCTCAGATCTGCAGGCAGCCTACTCCTCCGAGTCCCCAGCACCAAGCTCTGCACCATGGGAGACCAAGCCGTTTGCTCGGCCGCACCACATTTGTGGAACAGCCTCCCTCTCCAGCTGAGGGCTGTACAGGGCCTGGACTCTTTTAAAGCAGGCCTGAAAACCTTTTTATTCAAAAAGGCCTTTGACTGTTAATTTGAGCTAATTTTAGTGGGGGTTTTTGTTGAGATTCAAGGATGAAAAGTGCATTACAAATAAAATGTATTATTATTATTATTAGGGGGCCAAGCCCGAGGGGCCGAGGGAACGCGTATGCAAGCAGACGCGTTTCCTAGGACCAGCGGTGCTAGGAACCCTATTGTTTTTGTAAAGATTTTTATTTTTATTCTTCCGTAGGTAAAAGTGGTGCTACAGGCTAAACCGTGCAAGGGAGGGCGGTGCAATTTGGAGGGGTGGTCTAGACCCCTGCACGTACCTCAGACGCAAAAAAAACTATGTATATCTGCCTGCAGGGGGTGCTATAACCTAGGCCAATGCGTTTTTGCCTATAGCTCCCACACCGCATGTCGCACATTCAAAAATCTTGTATCCCCAGCTTCCCTGAATAGAGCTGAATCACTTTGCCATAGGCCATACCCACTTGCGCCTAGGAAGTTTTTTCACAAAATCGCGAAAACTGGAAAACCTACTTTTTCGAACTTCTCCTTGGGATTTTGTCCAATCTGCGTGAAACTTGACATATACACTCTTCTACTAGACCTGATCTAAAGTTATCAAAAGAAAACAAACTTCTATAGCTAGCTATAAAAATGCAAACTGTTGGATATCTCGGTCAAACTAAATGTTATTAACACCAAATTTGAGATCACTGGTTGGCATAAGACTGTGAGGGTATGAGCTGAATTTGGCAAATTTTGGCAACTAGGGAGCGCTACAAATATGGTAAGTTTATATCTCTTGAACGGCTGCACTGATTTCTACGATATGATGTAGGGCCAATTCTGAGGTCATATCTTGAAGGTCGTCGTGACTGGTCTTTGTGGGCGTGGCTTATTACAAGATAAACAACAAACATTAATTTCAGCCAAACTATTACGCTGAGGGCTTTGAAATTTTAAGGGTACATATAGAATAGGACACAGATCTTCTGTACCAAAAATTGCACATGTACTCCACTAGGTGGCGCTATAACGGATGCAAACGCGTTTTTGCCTGCAACTTACACATTTTAAATGACACTTTCACAAACATTATATCCATGTGTTCCCTGGATAGAGCTGGGTTTTCTGACACAGGCCCCGCCCACTTCTGCTGCACATTCTCTTTGCTAATTCGCCACATGTCCAAAACCTACTTTTTCGAACTCCTCCTACATTTTAAGTGCCACCTGCCTGAAACTTTGCACATAAAATCTCCAGATGTGTCTGATGAAAAGTTATCAAAAGAATTTTGGCACTCCAAAAAATGCGCTTGTTACAACCAAACAATCTTTGGTAAAAAACACACATTGTTTCATATTTCGCTCAAAGTAGATATTTTCAACATCAAACTTAAGTCACTCATTCCTGAGTTCATCCAGAGGCTTTGTGCCAAATTCGCCGCAAATCGGTCTATAGGTGGCAGTTTTGCCTGTAACTTCCACATTTTAAATGACACATTCATAAACATGCGCTCGCCCAGAGCCCGTTGTCCTTCGGGGACAACTTCCATGGGCTCCGCGGGACGCGGGGACCGAGTCGCACGGGGGGGCTTGGCCCCCGTTCATAACTGCTTGCAGTTGTAGTTATTATTATTATTATTATTATTATTATTATTTGTGAGTATGAATGGTTTACTGATGAACAGGTGGCATCTTATGTGGTAGCCTCAGCCACCAGTGTATAAATGTGTGTTTGAATAGCCCTTTGAGTGGTCGGAAGCCTAGAAAGGCACTATGTAAGTCGATTGACCATCCATTTACATTGTTCTGCTTAAAATAGGGCTGAGAACTAAAATGCAGTAAGAGTGGCTCGGTGTATGATCTGATTAAAGCAGATTTCTCAGAAAAAACAATGCCCCAAGAAAAAGTTTTAAATGTGCATTACATACTGCAATTATTAATAACTAGATTCCATTATTCAAAGATCTGTACACAGACAGACACATTATCACCAGGCAAAATAGTGAAAACAGCCCTGGTGGTAGCTCTCACTACAAAGGGTGCCACCAAATTTTGCCATGATGACACACGTACATACAAACTAGTGCTGCACGATAAATCTAATCGCACTTGTAATCGTGATGTGAGGCTGTGCGATTACATAACCACATAAAAGGCTGCGATTTAATGTAAATGAATGTTAACATGTGTGCCTTGGAACGTGACTACCTCTGCTGTAGTGTGTGGAGTTTGTTGACATCACGCCCACAAGCTATCCTGGTGTATGCAGCACATATGGTCAGGTGACCACTCGGCATGCAGCAGCGACCAACATATGTGCTGAAGAAGAGCATGAGCACCACCAAGAACAGGCTCAGTTGGTGGCGAAAAATAACCCAACGTCTATTGTATGGCGATGCTTTGGCTTCAGGTACGGCAACGTTTAACAGAAAGACGTGCTGTGTAAAAGTTTAAAAGTTAAAGTCGCCACGTCCCACGGCAACACGACCAATCTATATCAACACTTGAGACAACACAGAGAAAAGTAAGAAGAATGCATGCGAGAGAAAGCCAAGCTGTATAACGTTTTAAAAAAACAAAGAGAAGACCAAGAGACAACTGAAAGCCGCCAGAGCCTCATAAAACACCATTCAAGCACATACATTTGTAAGTGTCACAAGGAAATCACAGACTCTATAACAAACTATATAATAACAAATTAAAAATTGAGCAAAATTTTGCTCGGGCTTGGCCCACTTGACATGCTGCTGTGTTGTGCTATGGCCTATTCACGTGCTGGAATTTGTCATTTACGTGACAACGCCTGAACGCAACATGGGCTCTGCTCTGCTGTCTGTACAGTGCCGCGCTGCACTGCTGCACTGCTGCACTGCTGTGCAAGCAGCGTGTTTGACTGTGCATAACAGCAGTCTCTTGATGGTCATTTACACACTGTCCGTAACAATAACTATGTCAGGTTAGGCCAGTGCCCTCCTAATATAATGTAGGGGAAACACTGAATCAAGCAAGAAGAGTCATTCAATTTCAATTCAATTTTATTTATAAAGCCCAATATCACAAATCACAATTTGCCTCACAGGGCTTTACAGCATACGACATCCCTCTGTCCTTAGGACCCTCGCAGTGGATGAGGAAAAACTCCCCAAAAAACCCTTTAACGGGAGAAAAAATGATAGAAACGGCAGGAAGAGCAACTGAGGAGGGATCCCTCTTCCAGGACGGACAGACGTGCAATAGATGTCGTACAGAACAGATCAACATAATACATTAACAGTAATCCGTATGACACAATGAGACAGAAAGAGAGACAGAGAGAGAGACAGAGACAGAGAGAGATGCAGGACAGATGGTATGATAATAGCTTACAACAAATGAAAGTAATAATATTATAATTATAATTCCGGCTATTGTGGTGCAATATGTTGAAAGTATATATTAATATATGATACTATACATATGTGACAATAATCATATGTATACTATCATATATTAATATATAGTATACATATGTGACAATAATCATATGTGTATAATAACAGTAGAAGTATGACTAATGATAACAGCAGCAGCAGGAGGCATCTGGCAGGACCACGGCAGCAGCACAACCACACACGTCACACTATCCAGGCACCGCTGCGATATAAGTTAACCTGCAAGACAGTGAAACACAAAGGCTCCGGAGAAGAAGCCAAGTTAGTGACATGCAGTACGGCTGAGTTAGCAAGATGCAGTAACAGGACATGAGAGTGAGAGAGAGAGAGAGAGAGAGACAGAGAGAGAGAGAGAGAGAGAGAGAAGGAGAGAAGGTGCCAAGTGTATTATAGGAGGTCTCTAGGCTCCGGCAGACTAGGCCTATGTAAGCCTAACTAGGGGCTGGTCCAAGGCAAGCCTGAGCCGGCCCTAACTATAAGCATTATCAAAGAGGAAAGTCTTAAGTCTAGTCTTAAATGTGGAGACGGTGTCTGCCTCCCGGACCACAACAGGAAGATGATTCCACAGGAGAGGAGCCTGATAGCTGAAGGCTCTGGCTCCTGATCTACTTTTGGTAACTTTAGGGACCACGAGTAACCCTACATTCTCAGAGTGCAGTGTTTTGGTGGGATAATATGGCACTATGAGCTCTCTAAGATATGATAGAGCCTGACCATTTAGAACTTTATAAATTAAAATTAGGATTTTAAATTCAATTCTGGATTTTACAGGGAGCCAGTGCAAAACAGGAGAAATAGGATCTCGTTTCTTAGTTCCTGTTAGTACACATACTGCATCTTCATTTACTTTTATATAAACTTTCGCATGACAGTCAGTGTTCCCTCTATTGATTTTTACTATTGTGTAAGTCAATATGATTATCTGATATTAATTTGTTTACTAATACTGCTTTAGATGATAGAGACCTGATATTTAACAGTCCGCATTTAATTCTCCTGTTTTGTCTTTCTAAGGTAAAAGGTAAAGGTAAAATTCCACTGATTGTCACACACCTGAATGTGTGAAATTTGTTCTCCGCATTTGACCCATCCCCTGAGGGAGCAGTGAGCAGCAGCGGTGCTGCGCTCGGGAATCATGTGGTGATCTAACCCCCCAATTCCAACCCCTGATGCTGAGTGCCAAGCAGGGAGGCAATGGGTCCCATTTTTATAGTCTTTGGTATGACCCGGCCGGGGATCGAACCCACGACCTCCCAGTCTCAGGGCGGACACTCTACCACAAGGCCACTGAGCTGGTCACAGAAGACGTTTTAATTTTTATGAGGTTGTTATGCACAACTCCTCTTTGTTTAATTTTAGATTTAGATAATTTAGGTGGTCGGGGGACAGACACGATTTGTAAATCTATGGGTAGGTAACTGCACTAGAAGCTCAGAGAAGCGTGTAAGATTTCGACTCTGAGTCCTGATCTCAACTCTGGGTTGTCAGGGTTTTGAATTACTAATAAACTTGGCCAGGTTCCTAGATATGAGAGCAGCTCCACCCAAAGTGGGATGAATGCTGTCTCTCCTAATCAGACCAGGTTTTCCCCAGAAAGTTTGCCATGACTCATGATACCATTTATGTATTATATTGTAATCGCAATTGCGATATTGTCCACTCAAATCGCAATCACACATTTTTATCAAATCGTGCAGCACGAATACAAACACATAGTTCTCAGGTATAAAAAATACTAGACTTTGTTGCAGCTCATACAAATGATGTTTAATAAAATCAGTGGCAAAATGTGTGTCCCAGTTAATCAGGACAATCCACAGAGGGGTTAAGATTGACACTTAATTTTTATGCCTCCGTGCCAGCAATAGCTGTGGCTGGAGACTTTATGTTTTTGGGTTGTCCATCTGTGCTTCTGTCTGTATGTCCGTCCTATTCTTGTGAACGCAGTATCTCAAGAACACCTTAAGGGAAGTAGACAATGGCCCTCATTTATCAACCAAACATACGCCAGAATAGTGGGTGTACGCTCATTTCCACGCCAACTTTGGCATTTATCAATTTGGACGTGAGCTTAGGGTATGATCAAATCTCATGCCAGGTCTCAGCTTGTGCATGCAAGTTTTAAATCGGTGTGGACTTGCAGTGCAGTGTGTGGCTGTGTCAGATAATTGTTATTAGATCATACTAATGCAGTGTTGTTGTTAATAACAACAATAATAATAAATATAGCCGCGAGCGGCAATCTGCGGGTTCTAACCTGTTCCGCCCCAAACCAGCCACCGTGACCCTCACCACCCACCGTGACCCTCATCTGCCGTAGTACAAGACATTCCCCACTCTGTCCCTGAAAGCTCCAAGCAATACATACTCTTTCCAAGTCACACATTTCTTGAAATCGGGTTTTCAGCTAGCCTACATGCTAATAACATTTGTGGTATACTTTCACATAGAGACTCCATTTGAACATCAAAACATAAATTGAAATTTTACCTATTGATGCGTATTTCAAAGTTTCAATAGGTATTTTAATGTTTAAGCAATCACAGTTCCATGATCATGATAATTTTGGGAGAAATCTGGAGATAATAATGGATGTGTATGGGAGAGGCTGTAAAATATTCTGTAAGGCTAAAGACACAGATGTGAGTGTACTATTATGATTTTACCTAAATGAAGGTAAGTGAAAGTTCAGACAGGAAGACCATCTCTTTACGTAAGTATACCTCAAAGCCACTTCTCTGTTTTCCCACTATCCTCTTGCTCCACCCTTCTTCACATATTTCAACAAGTCACAGTCTGCCAGCCTCTCCCTGTTCTCTACCAATCCGTCATTAGCTGTCAAATTTCTCTCTCTGCTGTCATCCAGCTGTCATTTCAGCAAAACTCCCAGCCCACCTCCACCCCTGCACCACCTCCATCAAGATACAGACTGTCTTAATCTGGATCTTCAAATGAGAAGTTCCCTCATCCGGTGACCTCAAGATTCCCTACCTTCCCCAGTGTCTAGGCCGGGAGGTGGGGGTAACTTCTTCAGTTGCAAGTTTCTCATCCACAGATCAGTTTACTCAGCTGGTCTCCTCCCCATGGTCTAAGTGGCAAATTATCAAACCATTCTAAATATATTCACGTGACCTCAAAAGTCACATAACTATAGCAACATGTGCACATGCAGGCTTTTTTATTCAAACATGACATAATAACTTCATTTGCATGAAGTGGTATTATGTGGTAGTGAGGGTCCGTGTACCTTTTGATAGTTTGATATTTTGTTTTCAAAACTGGAATGAGTATGTGGATGAACTCCACCAGCAAGCCAGAGAAGCTTTTAAAAATTGGGTTATCGCTGGTAAATCAAGGCATGGACCTGAGAGTGAAATTAAAAAGAAAGCTGTTGCTAGGTTCAAATATGCAGTACATTATATTAAGAGGAATGAACTGACTCTGCAAATGCATTGGCTAGGAAGATGCAACAAAATGATGTTAATGATTTTTGGAATGAAGTCAAGATTATGAATCATAGTAAAATACCTTTGTCCTCCAGTATGGAGGGGGTAAGTGGCAGTGTAAATATTATGGAATTATGGAGAAGACATTACATGGAGCTTTTTAACTGTGTTAAAAGTGATGTTTTTACTGTTGGCGATGTATCTCATGATAATGTGGTCATAAGGCCTGATGATATAAGTTACGCAATTGGGAAATTGGCTTTAAACAAATCCTGTGGCCTTCATCTGATTTCTGCAGAGCATTTGAAATTTTCATGAATGAAATTTTCATTTTCAAGAATGAATGAATGAGTGAATGAATGAACTAGAAAATTTCACATGAAATTTTGAGTGTGCCTGATGCTCGCTGCCAACTAGTATCCCCATAGCAATATGCTAATTATTAATAGCAGTAAATGTATCACTGTGTGTCTGTGTGTGTGTGCATGCCTGTTATGTTCACGTGCTGTCGCGCGTTTGTGTATGTGTGAGTCTGTTTGTCTGTCTGTGTGTATGTCCACTTACAGATAGAAAAAACAGCTTAACTTAACAGCTAAAAAAGACTGCAGTCTAAAATGTCCAAGATGGACACAGAAAGACAGAGACAGACAGACCCAGACAGGCAGACTGACACATATGTAATTACCTCTGTATGATGAGGCTTTAACTGCAAAGAAGTCAGGTTGCTGAAATATTCAAATTTGACTGTGCTGTGACACACAGACGATTGGCCGAACGGCTGGAGTTGATTCAGCCAATCACCAGTTGGCAATGGCACAGTCAAATTTAAATACACCAAGAAAAGGCAGAAACTGAGCCAAAAGTTCCTCTCAAACTCCAACTGTTTAATGAAAAACCGTAAGTGCTACAGCTACAAAAAGCACACCGTGAGCGAGAGGACAGGATGCGGATCACAAAGGTGTAAATTTCATTTCTGTGGTGTGAAAAATGAGGCCAGAGCCATGATGGACATAAGTGGAATGGTCTGCTTTCTTCCAGAAATTTGGGCTCTCACTTAACATGGGAGTGAATGGGGCAGTTGGTTGGACTTGTTGTCCTTTTAGACCACCTGCAGCCAAAACCCTAAATCCATTTTCTTCAGCGGTCACACCTCTGCGACCGGAACGGCTTTTCCTACAATTTGGTGTACAATTTGTGTATGTAGAGTGAACGATGTGGCCGCACCAGCGAGTTTAAGAGAAAATTTCTTGATGATTTCAGAGGTGCTGTGCACTCTAGCGATGACATCACCCACTCTAACGCTCAACATTCCACGCAATACACACCCATTATAAATTCTGAGAAGGGCTGAAAATTTCATGATTTTTAAACAGCTGGTGTAGAAAAACTAAAAGAGATATGGAAAATATGAATCAGTCACTGAAAGTCGATGGCAATGTCAACATTTCAGAGTTGGAATGGAGTTTCTACGTGAATGTATGAGTTCGTGAAGTGTGCGTGAAGATGAGTGAGTTTGAAGGATTTTCTCATTGACTTCCATTATAACCAAGTTTCAGAAAACGCTGAATATTTTGGAAAGTTTGAATGGGATTGAAAAGTTGAATCATATGTAAAAAGTCAAGGAATTGCTGAATATTTTCCAGTTTGAATGGAGTTTCTAGCTGAAAGTATGAATCCGTAGTTACCGTTTGAAATTTTGTGATTTTTGAAGATTCCATAATTCATTTTCAATGGAGAAAACGGTTTGGCGGTGGCGCCCCCTATGTGCCAATCTCAAAATCTTTTTTTGGGTGTGTTCTTGGTCCCCTTCTGATGATATTTACCCAGTTTTGTGACGATCGGAAAAACGGTTAACATTTTACAGCCGATATTCGTTAAGCCCCGCCCTTTCCAAGGACATTTTGCTTGACGGCAGCTGTGTTTATCGTCCGATCTTGCTCATTTATAATAGAAATGAGTGTCTCGGTCCCCCGATGCCTCATACCAAGTTTGGTGTTGATAGTACAAATATTTCAAAAGCTTATTCATTTTACTATTTTTACCATTATTAAAATTAGCAAAAATTCTGTAAGGGCGGCATTCATGGTGCAAGAGGCTTTTTTGTAGAGGACTATCAGGAGGATGTGTGTGTAAAATTTCAAGTCAATAGCACTTGTGGTGCGGCGGGCAGAGCCTTTCAAGCTTTACACTCTATGTTATAGCGCCCCCATAAGGCCGATTGGGACCAAATTTTTTGAGCAGTATTTGGATGTCATTTATAGTCCATGTACCACGTTTCATGTCCCTAGGTCCTTCCAGCTGGTCATAAATTAATAAAACGCAAATTATGACGGTTAATGATGAATAGGCCACGCCCACTTTCACCTATCAACATGGCACTCAAGATATGAGTTAATAGCCACCCCTAGAGCATGCATACCAAATTTGGTGAAATTCCATCCAATGGTCTTTGAGATACAGATGTGTGGCATTTATAGCGCCCCCTATAGGCTGAGCTCAAAATGCTTTGGTAGGCAGCTTCCAAGTCTCATTGTGGACCTACCCACCAAGTTTGGTGATGATAGGTCAAAGGGTGTGGGCGTTATGGCCAATCAATTCTAAGCTCCGCCCACAGCAAAGATTCATTGGTCTGTGGCGGCCATGTTTTTTGACCAATCTGGCTCATTTATAACAGAAATGTGTCTTGTCATCCCCCAAAGCCGTGTACCAAATTTGGTGTTGATGGAGTCAAAATTGTAAAAGTTTATGTCACTTTACTGTTTTTCAAATTATGCAAATTAGCAGAAAATCTAGTCAGACGGAGCTTAATGGTCCCAGAGGCTTTTTTGTAGAGCACATTGAGCTGGACCTGTGTATCAAATTTCAAGTCAATCAGACTTATGGTGTGAGGGGCGTGGCCTCCCAAAAAAGTCATTTTTAAGCCTTAATTACAGCGCCACCATGTGGCCGACTGGGCTCATATTTTAATAAAAGTTGATGCACATCATTTCCAATCATTGGGCCAAGTTTCAGGTTTCTGGCTTATTCCAGCTCACAGGAATTTGAGCTCAAGCGGCAGACAACAAAAAATAACAATAATAATAATAATAATAATAATAATAACAATAATAATAAACCGCTACAATCTTAGAAGGGTTCTACCCCTTCGGGGTTAGAACCCTAATAATAATAATAATAAACCGGTACAATCTTAGAAGGGTTCTATCCCTTCGGGGTTAGAACCCTAATAATAATAATAATAATAATAATAAACCGGTACAATCTTAGAAGGGTTGTACCCCTTCGGGGTTAGAACCCTAATAATAAACCGGTACAATCTTAGAAGGGTTGTACCCCTTCGGGGTTAGAACCCTAATAATAATAATAATAAGAAGAAGAAGAATAAACCGGTACAATCTTAGAAGGGTTCTACCCCTTCGGGGTTAGAACCCTAATAATAATAATAATAATAATAATAAACCGGTACAATCTTAGAAGGGTTCTACCCCTTCGGGGTTAGAACCCTAATAATAATAATAATAATAATAATAATAATAATAATAATAATAATAAACCGGTACAATCTTAGAAGGGTTCTACCCCTTTGGGGTTAGAACCCTAATAATAATAATAATAATAAGAAGAAGAAGAAGAAGAAGAAGAAGAAGAAGAATAAACTGGTACAATCTTAGAAGTATAAGATAATAATAATAAACCGGTACAATCTTAGAAGGGTTCTACCCCTTCAGTGTTAGAACCATAATAATAATAATAATAATAATAATAATAATAATAATAATAATGATAAACCGGTACAATCTTAGAAGGGTTCTACCCCTTGGGGGTTAGAACCCTAATAATAATAATAATAATAATAATAAACCGGTACAATCTTAGAAGTATAAGATAATAATAATAAACCGGTACAATCTTAGAAGGGTTCTACCCCTTCGGGGTTAGAACCCTAATAATAATAATAATAATAATAATAATAAACCGGTACAATCTTAGAAGGGTTCTACCCCTTCGGGGTTAGAACCCTAATAATAATAATAATAATAATAATAATAATAATAATAATGATAAACCGGTACAATCTTAGAAGGGTTCTACCCCTTGGGGGTTAGAACCCTAATAATAATAATAATAATAATAATAAACCGGTACAATCTTAGAAGTATAAGATAATAATAATAAACCGGTACAATCTTAGAAGGGTTCTACCCCTTTGGGGTTAGAACCCTAATAATAATAATAAGAATAATAATAATAATAATAAGAAGAAGAAGAAGAAGAAGAAGAAGAATAAACCGGTACAATCTTAGAGGGGTTCTACCCCTTCGGGGTTAGAACCCTAATAATAATAATAATAATAATAATAACAATAATAATAATAATAAACCAGTACAATCTTAGAAGGGTTCTACCCCTTCGGGGTTAGAACCCTAATAATAATAATAATAATAATAATAATAAACCGGTACAATTTTAGAAGGGTTCTACCCCTTCGGGGTTAGAACCCTAATAATAAACTGGTACAATCTTAGAAGGGTTCTACCCCTTCGGGGTTTGTACCCTAATAATAATAATAATAATAATAATAATAAAAATAAACCGGTACCCTTCGGGGTTAGAACCCTAATAATAATAATAAACCAGTACAATCTTAGAAGGGTTCTACCCCTTCGGGGTTAGAACCCTAATAATAATAATAATAAACTGGTACAATCTTAGAAGGGTTCTACCTCTTCGGGGTTAGAACCCTAATGATAATAATAATAAATCGGTTAGGCTTTAAATTAATTAAATTGCTTGTAATTATGTCACCTGTAGTCTGGTCTGACAAGTAGGATGTCTCAAAATGTAAGGGAAATTAATCTTACAACATAGGTACCCATTTAAAGCAATGGGTAGCCTAACCGATTTGAACATGGTAGCTCGTTGGCCTGGGGGGACGCACGGATCCTACATATTTCAAAGCAGCAGCGTGGAGACACGGCTACAGGAGGGCGCACTGCAGGGCTTGAGTTAACTCAATTAACACTATTTGTGTCATGTTCCACTGTTTGTTGATGCTAACCTCATGAACTCTTCTCTGGTCAGGAGACTGGGGCTCAGAAAATTCGCTCTTCAACGCCCCCTTGAGGTTAAGGCTGTAGATGGCACCCCCATGGGCAGGATAACTCACCATGCACAGTCTGTTCAGCTAATTTTCCCTGACTTTCACACCGAGATGCTAAGTTTCCATGTTTTTGACTCTGTGGCTCATCAGGTGATTTTAGGGCACCCCTGGCTTAAGACTCACAACCCTGACTTTGACTGGGACTGTGGGAGGGTTACCTCCTGGGGACCCAAATGTGCTGATTCCTGTCTTCCCAAGTCCAGCAATGCTGCTGCTGTTTCTGACCCTATGAACCCTGACCTAGTTAATGTGCCACCATGTTACCATGACTTAGCTGAAGTTTTTAGTAAAACTAGAGCCAAGTCCCTGCCGCCTCATCGTACTTATGACTGTGCCATTGATCTTTTACCAGGTAGCACCCCACCCAGGGGTAAGTTGTTCTCTCTCTCCGCTCCAGAACGCAAAGCCATGGAGGACTATGTAAAAGATTCCCTCCCCGCTGGAATCATCCGTCCCTCCTCATCTCCTGCTGGAGCAGTGTTTTTCTTCGTGGAGAAAAAGGATAAGACCCTCAGACCCTGCATAGACTATTGCGGCCTCAATGACATTACTGTTAAGAACAGGTACCCTCTCCCCCTCATCTCTACAGCCTTCGAGTTGTTGGAGGGGGCTACAGTTTTCACCAAACTTGACCTCCGTAATGCGTACCATTTAGTTCGAATCAGGGAGGGGGATGAATGGAAAACGGCTTTTAACACTCCCACAGGCCACTATGAATATCTTGTCATGCCTTTTGGTCTCACTAATGCTCCTGCAGTATTTCAGAACCTGGTAAATGATGTTCTCCGTGATATGCTTAATGTTTTTGTTTTTGTCTACCTAGACCACATCCTGATCTTTTCCCCCGATGAAGAGACCCACACTCACCATGTCCGCTCAGTGCTTCAGCGGTTGCTTCAGAACCAGCTGTTCATTAAAGCGGAGAAATGCGAGTTTCACAAACCCTCGGTCTCATTCCTCGGGTTTGTGCTTGCTGAGGGGGAGGTCAGGATGGATCCCGAGAAGGTTTCCGCAGTTGCGGATTGGGCCACCCCCAGTTCACGCAACGAGGTTCAAAGGTTTTTGGGTTTTGCCAACTTTTATAGAAAGTTCATTCGCAACTATAGCACTATAGCCTCACCTCTGCATGACCTTTCCTCTCCTCACAGACCATTTGTCTGGAGCCCCGAATGTGATGCTGCATTTCAGGGCCTCAAGAAGAGCTTCACCTCCGCCCCTGTTCTCATCCTCCCGGACCCCAGCCAGCAGTTCGTGGTGGAGGTAGACGCTTCTGACGTCGGAGTCGGAGCGGTCCTCTCACAAGTCAATTCCAAGGATGGTAAGCTGCACCCCTGTGCATATTTGTCCAAGAAACTGTCTTCCTCTGAACGAAATTATGATATTGGGGACCGCAAACTGCTGGCTGTGAAGGTGGCCCTGGAGGAGTCGAGACACTGGCTGGAGGGAGCGTCCCAGCCATTTCAGGTTTGGACTGATCACAAGAATCTTGAATATTTAAAGACTGCTAAGAGGCTTAATGTGAGGCAGGCTAGATGGGCTATCTTTTTTAGCCACTTTAACTTCCTACCGACCAGGTTCCAAGAATGTTAAACCTGATTCCCTGTCTCGAATATTTTCTCACGACCATGTTGATCCTGAACCCAAGACCATTTTACCTGAAACTTGTTTTGTTGCTGTGCTTTCTTGGGAGGTGGAGGGTAAAGTTAAGGCGGCGGCCGAAGCTGTCACCGTTCCCCCGGAGTGTCCTGACAGCAAGCTTTTTGTGGTTCAGCCCCTCAGGGGGGAGGTGATTCATTGGGCTCACACTAATAAGACTGTCTGTCACCCTGGTATCAGTAAGACATTATTTGTGGTGCAACAACGTTTTTGGTGGCCTAAAATGGCTCAAGATGTCACTGATTATGTCAATGCTTGCTCTGTGTGTGCCAGTAATAAGGTTTCTCACCAGAAGCCCTCAGGAGAACTCAGGCCCTTGCCCATTCCTCAACGCCCCTGGTCCCACATCTCCATGGACTTCGTCACGGAGCTACCCCCCTCTAACGGTAACACTGTGGTTCTGACGGTAGTTGACAGTCTGTCTAAGATGGTACATTTCATTGCTTTTCCCAAACTTCCCTCAGCCAAGGAAATGGCTGAGGTCATGATGTTTAATGTTTCCCGGATTCATGGTTTCCCCAAAGACATTGTTTCGGACCGTGGCCCTCAGTTTATCTCACGGTTCTGGAAGGAGTTCTGCAGCCTGCTTGGGGCCACTGTCAGCCTTTCTCCCAGGTTCCATCCACAGACCAATGGGCAGTCTGAGCACCTCAACCAGGAGTTGGAAACCGGTCTTCACATCACCGCATCCCAGAACCCTGACACCTGGTCACAGAAACTGGTTTGGGTCAAGTTTGCCCACAACACTCTCCCATCTGCCTCCACTGGTTTATCCCCATTTCATATTGTTCATGGTCATCAACCCTCTCTTTTCCCCACCATAGTCCCAGAGTCCTCGGTACCCTCCGCATTGGCCTTGGTGAGATGCTGTAGGAGAACCTGGGAGCGAGCCCGCCAGAACCTCCAACGGCAGTCCAACATCTACAAGGCAGCCGCGGACCGTAAGAGGACACCCGCTCCACGCTACAGAAACGGCCAGAGGGTGTGGTTATCCACCAGGAACCTGCCACTTCGGGTGGAGTCCAAGAAGCTCGCTCCCAGGTTTGTTGGCCCATTCCCCATCGCCAAGGTCATCAATCCGGTCACAGTCCAGCTGAAACTCTCAAGGTCAGTGCGGGTCCACCCCACGTTTCATGTGAGTCACGTCAAGCCTGTCAGAACCAGTTCGCTCGTCCCTCCTACCAGACCCCCTCCGCCTGCCCAGTTCATTGATGGTGACCCGGTGTTCACCGTCCGGAATCTCCTGTCTGCTCGCTGTCGGGGCTGGGGGGTCCAGTACCTCATCGACTGGGAGGGCTATGGGCCTGAGGAACGTTCCTGGATCTCGTTGAGATTTGTCATGGACCCCTCCCTCATTCGGGACTTCCATGCCACCCACCCTGATGCGCCTGGGCCTTCAGGAGCCGGCCCTTAAGGGGGGGGGTACTGTCATGTTCCACTGTTTGTTAAGTATTTTATTTTCTCCCTCATGTTTCATGTCTTGTCTTCCTGTTTTATTTTGTGATCACTCACCGCTGTCTCTGTTCCAGGTTCCTGTCTGCCCTGCCCCCTCCCCGTCTGTGTGCACCTGATCCCTGATTGTGTCTCCCGCACCTGTGTCTTATCACTCCCCATCAGCCCTGCATATATTCCCTCGTGTATCTTGTCTCGTTGACAGTTCGTCGATGCTCTCTGCTCACGTTCCAGTGTCTCTCTCAGTCATAGTCATAGTCATAGTGTGTTTGATCCTTGCCTGTTTTTTGACCTTGCCTTTTTGCCTCACGTCTTGGATACCTCTGCCTGGGTTGTACTGCTTCCTTGTGTATTTACTGCTGCCTGAAATAAATCCTGTTTTACTGTGTGAAACCGGTCTGAGTCGTGCATTTGAGCCCTGCCTTTTCTGTGCCAAAGTTCATGACAATTTGTCGGCTTTTTATAATGCCTTTTTTTTTTGCTGCTGCTGCTGCACTGTGTCTCCAGTTGAAAGTTGCTAAATACATTCTACAATAATAAATTAGAATAACTTGGTCTATGATATTGTTGGCTATATTACGCATTTTAAAAAAAAAAATTAAGAATAAAAGAAATAAACACCGAAATAATTAGTGGAAACTTTTTTTTTATTGATACTCCTCCTCTCTGACATACTAACACACACACACACACACACACACATTGAACACGCGATTGAATGAATGAATGAATGAACACCGGAAGCGGTTTAGCCACAGTCCCGCCGGCTGGCGCGGTCACTGTTGAGATTACATTCGTTTTTTATTATTAACAAAATGGTTTTGTATTGACCGTATGAATGGTTTTGTTTTCAAATAAATATTTGGAAACGAAAATGTATGCTTTGGTGTACTTTTACAGAGTTTTGCAATATGTATAGCCTACCTGTATGTATCAAAATGTATAATTTTCAGCAGCGGTCTGTGTGACCGCGACCGCAGGTATAAATGCTTAGAAGTCTAGTGTGTTTCATTTTTGTAACTTAAAGGCTTCAGAAAACATACAAGACACATTTTTAGGAAAAGTCATAGGAAGAGAAGCTTGTAGGTTTTATCTAAACAGAGTTATGTGCATTATAAAAACCCAAACAGTCTGTCAGACCGTCGTGGCGGTTCTAGTGTAAAGTAATATTTTACAAGTATTCAAATGACTAACATTTTTGTATGATTCGTTTACTAGGTGACAAAGGCTATCCCCTCACTCCACTGGCCAACGCTGCAACTGACCAGGAGCGCAGGTACA